>NC_133324.1:468491435-468820364 GCF_042186555.1 Aquarana catesbeiana | reverse complement strand
ATCCATCTTTGCTAAAATATTAAAGTGGAGTCTCTGCAGTGGATTTTTTAGATAATTAAGTTTCTCTCCATGTTTCCTTTCTCCAAGCTATAATTACACATTTAAAGTCATTATCATTATAAACTGCCTAAAAGGTGAGTCTCAGACTGTCAGCTCTTAGAAATTTACATTACTGGAAGGCAAAATAATACAGCAGTTTTACTAGAAAGGATAAGAATGGGTTACATTTTTAGTCACGTAAACCAGTATGTGAAACCATCATTCTATTTTTACAGACTTAATACACCAGTCCATAACCATGCTGAAAAATAGAAGTAAACATATAAAATGGGCAAATAACTTTTAATACAGGACCCTGAATGGAGTAGAAACCAAACTCTTGTAATAGTGTTAAGGCAGTACCTTTAGTGCTAATGGTAATAGAGAGATCAACATAAAAACTGCTAGTGATATGACTTTTTCCTTCCATTGAGCTTGGGTTCACAGTATAGGTGACCTTGGTTACATTTATGCCAACTATGCCCTTATTGTTAACTCACAGGATTATAAAATAAACTGCTACATTTAGCTAAATAATTACTTAACTATTTATCACAGTCCAGGGACAACTCTTTCAAACCATATTTGATTTATATGCAAAGCAACTTTTCTTAACTTTCACATCTCAATATTGTCCTCAGAGAGCTTTTATGTCAAGAAGGAATCTTTTTTTCTGCATAGAAAATTTAAAATATTACATGTTTTTCAAAATGAAACAGCTATTCCTGTATCTATTACACTCCCAGCTTGTATAAAATGCCATTTGTGATTTCATAGTTTCAGTAAGTTTTCGGACAGTTTGATATATCAGTCACATAAAATAAGAACACAAAGACATATCGCCTGTGGAGTGTTCTGCTCTTTGGTATAATATTCTTTGAATTAAATCCCACTATTCCTTCACTTTCGGCAGTTGATATAATGAGCAGTGCTATCTACACTCTCGGGCACCTTATCAAAGACCTGTAAGACATAAGATAACAATTCTTACCTCTTTCTATCTACTAGTTTTTGTTTCTAACCCACATCAGGGTCAGATGACTTTCTCTTTAAAAGAACCAAGGGAACATCAATCGCTGTTTGTGCCTGTCTGATCTTTGGTCTTACAAGGAATTCCGTTTCTAGTAATAAGGGTATGGAAAAAAAAAAACAAGTCAAATTAGCCTCCCATGGGCAAAAAAGCACTTCAAAAAAGATGGAGAATTGGAGATCCTTCAAAACAATTTTAATATATTATGATTTATTCTTGTCTTAACTACATCAGTTATTTGAGACATAACCATGAAAATGTCAGTTTATCTGTGAAGTGATAGACTTTATTAGGGCTTTTGATTTAGAATTTTATCCAACTTAATTTAATGACAGGGGGAAATGTCTGTGAGATATGTTGATCATTTTATTGGCAATTGGAAATCTTCTGCCAATAGCAGGTGATCCTGGTTTGGTAATGCATCATAGTGAAATGCATCATTTGCAAACTCAAGACTGGATACATTCAGTTTTTGGCTCTATTGTACTCAGCTGAGCAGCAATTTATTTTCTAGGTATGATATGGAATTTCCAGGGCCACTAATAAGGCAGTATAGCCAACTCTCTTGTACCAGGCATGGACCCCATCAATTCAAAATGGGGGCCCTGGCACCTGCTGAGCAGGAGGGCTGGCTGTACTGCCTCAAGACTCTTGTGGAACACCCTGCAGCACTGCCAGCTTTCTCCCTCTGATTGCACTGCAGGGGGATCGGTTCTAATATTTTCTCCTTTCACAGACTGTTCTGGCATCCCTGTGTGCCCCCTCCCCCACAGCGCTGTCAGCCTCCTTCCTCTCTTCTCCCACCGCCAGCTGCTGTGGCTACATAGGGATTTTTTCAGGATGGAGAGTGCAGGGAGGGTCTGGTAAATGACACAGTTTCTGAATGAACACAGTGAGTGATCTGTACTGATTGCTGCAGTGTCCATTTATATGTGAAGCATAGTAAAGAGTGTTCAGTTTGTGAATGAACAGGAAGTTGCTGAGCACAGACCACTTTCCATTCATTCACTGTCCAGTGCAGCTCAGGCTGCAGAGAAAGGGACTGGGAAATCTCTGTCCTCAGTCCCTTTCTCTGTCGCAAAAGTGAGACATCATGGGTCTGTTTAGACCAGGGGTTCATTGCTCCACAGGCAGGGCCGAACCTGGGTGGGTAAGCGGAGTGCATTGCACCCAGGTGCCTCAGGGGTGTGCCAAAGAGCTTTCTTTCTCCATCTCCTGTGTCCTCTCCCCCGCATGCTGCTGTGGCCCAGGACGCACAGCAAAGAAAAAAAGACACAGCACAGGAGAGCAGAGAGAGGACAGAGCAGAGGGGGATCCGCCCATCACCCCACCCACCTAGGCACTGATGATCAACCAGAGCTGTGCTCCTTCAGAGGCTGTGCCTAGCCCCAGGTCCAGGGTCCTGCTGCCACCTCAGGGCGGGAGATTGTGGCGTTCTCGGTATGCCCTGCCACTAGGCCTGTGTTGAAGCCAGAACCTGACAGGAGGAGAGGACTTTGGAGGCAGAAGATCAGACCACCAGCTGACTGCCAGGAGGAGAGGCAAGTGAACCATCACCCCCAGGCTGAGCAAAGTCCTCAGTGGGGTGACTGGGGTTGACATTTGTGAAGAGGGGGTATTTGTAGCATGTAGGGAGGTATTTGTGGAGTGTGGGGGGTATTTGTAGGGTGTATGGGGTATTTGTGGAGTGTGCGGCATATTTTTGAAGTGTGGGGGGATATTTGTGGAGCGTGGGGGGTATTTGTGGAGTGTGAGAGGGTATGTGTGGAGTATAGGGGGAGTATTTGTGGAGTGTGGGGGGTGTTTTTGGAGTGTGGGGGGTATTTGTGCAGTGTAGGGGGGTATTTGTGCAGTGTAGGGGGTATTTGTGGAGTGTAGGAGGGGTATTTATGGTGTGTTGGGGTGGGGGATTTGTGGAGTGTAGGGGGTGTTTGTGGAGTGTGGGGGGGTATTTGTGGAGTATGGGGGGGTTTTTGTGGAGTGTAGGGGGTAATGCTGGGGGGTTAATAATGCGTCCGCTGACACCAGTGCTGGGGTTTAATAATGCGTACGCTGACACCAGTGCTGGGGGTTAATAATGCGTCTGATGAAACCAGTGCTGGTGTTTAATAATGCGTCCGCTGACACCAGTGCTGGGGGTTAATAATCCGTCCGCTGACACCAATGCTGGGGGTTAATAATGCGTTCGTTGACACCAGTGCTGGGGGTTAATAATACGTCCCCTAACACCAGTGCTGGTGTTTAATAATGCGTCTGCTGACACCAGTGCTGGGGTTTAATAGTGCATTTGCTGACACCAGTACTGGGGATTAATAGTGTGTCTGCTGACACCAGTACTGGGGGTTATTAGTGCGTCTGCTGACACCAGTACTGGGGGTTAATAGTGCGTCTGTTGACACCAGTCAAACAGAAAAGAATGGCGCAAGAAAAATTGCCATAGACAGTTTGGCATCTATTCATGAAAACAGTGTACTATCAATAGAAAAAAGTTCATTAGAAAGTTCACAATGTTCCGGAAGATAAAAGGAGCAGCTCCCCTTTCCAATTCTCTGAAGTGGAAGCAAAGGAAAAACAAGGTACGCCAAACTAATTGTAGAAGTTAAGCCATAGGGAGATTTAATAGGCAAACAGCCAAATGAGTACTCACATAGCATGTTATGTGAGTACCCATTTGGCCGTTTGCCTATTAAATCTCTCTATGGCTTAACTTCTACACTTAGTTTAGCGTACCTTGTTTTTCCTCTGCTGACACCAGTACTGGGGGTTAATAATGTGTCTGCTGACACCAGTACTGGGAGGTTCTTATATGGAAGTACATACCTGTGTGAAAAATTATTGTCAACTATGAGCTTTAATAAATCTAGAACCAGGTCTAGGCTACCTGATGCCCATCTTTAGGCTGTTGTTAGGGTCTCAACTGCTAACTCACTTAAAGCAAACTTGACTTATCTAAAACAGAGCAAACACTGCCAAGCATCTGACAGTGAGCAGCGACTGGTGGCAAGCAGTAACTACCACTGTATATATCACTGCTATGCAGTTCTGAACAAAGAAAGAGCAATTTGGCACCACATCCCAATATTGAATACAAAGAATTACGGAAATGTAGGGGACTTTAAAGGTGCAAGTAGACACAAATATGTTAAAAATTCAACATTTATTTTACATCATTAAAAATTCATCTGATAAAATTAATGGATTCAACAAACACATATATCACATGGTGCTTCCACTCGACATGTTTTGCCAAATTTACTACACAGCTTCTTCAGGAATATATGCATCAATCTAAATAGAACAGTAAAAAATTCATAAGAAATGTATACTTATTATACACATTCAAACTTTTTAACAGTACGTACACATTTATTTAAATTATATTATACAAAATTTAAAGAAAAAACAAATAAAAAATTTCATTACATTGTGCATCCAGCTAAATATTGGCAAATTTATGGTCATTATTCACTTATAATTGTCATTACATACCTGTTAGATTTTTTTGGGTAATTGACACCCATACAGTAATGGTTTGGACAACTGCATAGGCAGCCACAGAGGAGACAAAGGGTCCAAGCTATACACAAAATATTCAAAATTATACTTAAAATATGTATATAACCATACTCAATATAATTTAAACATGAATATATAGAGTGTAGACTTACAAGGAATCTTGAATTCCTAAATGAACCTTGGAAGCAAGCTGAGACTTGATTTAAATATTTGTCTGGATTAATCAAACACGTAAGGTATGAGGATTCACATACCTAGACAAAAATGTATTAAATATTAATAGAGATACATGCTGCTCTTATTAGTGATTACATTTGCTTTATATAGATTGTTTATATGTATTTCTAATGGGGTAGCTAGGTTTGCCATCAGCACCCTCGGTTGCAAGGCACCCCCAGCACCATTACCCCCACCAGGACCAATATATTGTTCTTTAGTTAAAGTTCTTTTAGTTAAGCCCTTGAAGAAGCCAACCAGGTGAAATGCGTCAGTAGAGTCATCCTTTTCCTTTTTTGAAATGTGTATTTTTGCAACAATATGATATGATATATACGTTACAAATATATGTATGTACGGTATAAACATATGGAAGGACCTCTATCTTCAGGGGTGTCTTGGTTGGAGGATAATGTGTGGAGGTAATTCATGTTTTTAATGTGATAACATCCCCTATTTTTTCTATTTTTATCCTATTTTGTAATAAAATCTTTTTATCTTTATATATGTATTGGTATTTTTTTCTGAGAGGAGGTTTTGTAGCATCTATAAAGTCTCACCTTTCTACATTTCGTTTTTTAAACCCTAAGTATACCTACAATACAAAATATCATTACAAGGGACATTACTTTCAGTGAGATGTGTCCCTTGTGCTGCTGTGTCTTTCTTTCTTCAAAGTCTTCTTCCACCGATGCACCCAGCTTATGCCACCATAATCTTCCGGTGCAGCAGGGGTTAATAACTAAGGGGCTGTGATAAGTACTCATCAAGTGTGCCCAAATATGTCTACCCTTTCTGCCCAGTGTCTCATTTCATAGAAGCTGTTACTACAGCTTTTATAAATTACACACACTCTATGAATGGAAGATGGGCAGATGATTGATTGATTCTCCCCCCTCCATTCATAGATTGCCTTTCATTCATAGAAGAGGTAGCAATGGCTTCAATGAGTGGAGAAGATGGGCAGAAACAGTGGGCATATGCAGGCACTGTTAGTTCTATTAACCCCCGTCGCACAAGAAGATTATGGTGGTGGGACTATCAGAAGAGGAAGATTTTAGAGAAAGGAGGTCACAGCGGCTGTCACGTACCTGGATCGTGAGCCTGACGTGTAGAGGAGAGCCTCTCTTGCCGCACCGGCTTGTGGGCCCCTGGGGTTGAGACAGCAGCCACAGAAGCACGGTAACGCAGGAGTGCCTAGGATTAGTCCAGTATCGGTGTGGCTGGATGCTGGTGGCTGGAGATGCAGCAGGCAGACGGGTAGAGCTGGGTAGACCAGAACTGTGGTAGATTGGATCGCAGAAGAATCAGGAACTGGTGCGATTCGCAGGGCAGAACTGCAGCAGGCTGGAGGAGTGGATGCAGAGTCAGGCAGGCCGGGTCGGTAACTTTCTGGTGAATCAGGAAAAGCAGCAGGCAGAAGAGAAGTCCAAAAAACAAGCTGGAGTCAGGGTATCAAGCAGACAGGGTTAGTAAGAGCAAGCTGAGTCAGAGATCAGAGGTCAGCATGGATAACAGGTTTCAGGACACACAGAAGCTGCAGACCAAACGGCTTCCATCGAACATTTTCAGACGGAAAATCCGACCGTAGGTACGGGACATAAGTCTTACCCTTCACAAATATTTTCCAGCTTTAGCACAATCTAAATGCCAGCAAACTGAGAGTGATTGTCACTGGGTTTAGACTTGTTAAACTGCCAGAAGATAGGCATATAAACCATTCACAACAATTATGATTTTAATACATTTCTGTAATACACACTCTCCTTCTCTCCTTCTCCTCCAAACTTCTTGAAAGACTGGTCTACAAACGACTAAGCCACCATCTGACCATGAATAAACTTCTTGATCCCCTTCAGTCCGGTTTTCGCCCTCAACACTCCACGGAAACTGCTCTCCTTAAACTCTCAAATGATCTACTAATGGCTAAAGCCAATGGACACTATTCTGTACTACTTCTCCTGGATCTCTCTGCTGCCTTTGACACAGTGGACCACCCCCTCCTCCTCAAAAAACTCCACTCCTTCGGTCTCCGTGCCTGTACTCTTCGCTGGTTCTCATCCTACCTATCCCACCGCTCCTTCAGTGTCACTTACGACTCTACTTCCTCCTCTCCTCTTCCTTTTTCCGTTGGGGTCCCCCAAGGTTCTGTTCTTGGACCTCTCCTTTTCTCAATCTACACCACCTCCTTGGGTCAGTTGATTGCCTCCCACGGCTTTAAATATCATCTCTACGCTGATGACACCCAAATCTATCTCTCCACCCCCCAGCTCTCTCCATCTGTCTCCTCACGCATTACCAACTTACTAGCAGACATATCAGCCTGGATGTCACATCACTTTCTCAAACTCAACCTATCCAAAACTGAGCTCATGATATTTCCTCCCTCTGGTGCCACTTCCCCTGATTTCCCTGTCAAGATCAACGGCTCAACTATCAACCCATCTCCCCACGCCAAGGTCCTAGGTGTAATCCTGGACTCTGAACTAACCTTTCGACCCCACATTCTATCACTATCCAAAGCTTGCCGCCTCAGTCTTCGCAACATCCCCAAGATACGCCCCTTCCTAACCAATGACACCACAAAGCTTCTAATCCACTCCCTGGTCATCTCCCGTCTCGATTACTGCAACTCCCTCCTCATTGGTTTACCTCTAAATAGGCTATCCCCACTTCAGTCCATCATGAACGCTGCTGCCAGGCTCATCCACCACACAAATCGCTCAGCGTCTGCCACACCCCTCTGCCAATCTCTCCATTGGCTGCCACTCAGTCACCGAATTAAATTCAAGATACTAACTATAACTTACAAAGCCATCCACAACCTGGCCCCCAGCTACATCTCTAACCTAGTCACAAAATACCAACCTAATCGTTCTCTTCGCTCCTCCCAAGACCTCCTGCTCTCAAACTCCCTTGTCACCTCATCCCATGCTCGCCTTCAGGACTTCTCCAGAGCCTCCCCCATCCTCTGGAATGCTCTACCCCAATCCGTCCGATTTTCTCCTACTTTATCTACTTTCAGACGATCCCTGAAAACTCATCTCTTCAGAGAAGCCTATCTGGCCCCCACCTAACAACTGTACATTTATCTTCTCAATCAGCACATCACCCATAGTTATTACCTCTTGTATCTCTTGACCTTCCCTCTTAGATTGTAAGCTCTAAGGAGCAGGGCCCTCTGATTCCTACTGTATCAACTTGTATTGTATTTGTACTGTTTACCCTCAAGCTGTAAAGCGCTACATAAACTGTTGGCGCTATATAAATACTGTATAATAATAATAATAATAATAATAATAATAATACACACTGAAATTCATAAACATTTTTTGATATTCGGAAATTTGAATGTATCCAAATCACAACAGGAATGAATTTAAATGAATCCGAAATAAATTATAACTAAACAACATTTTGTTCAAATTCAAATCAAATCCAAACCGAATTAGAAATCAAAACAAATTAGAAAGCAAATTTGAAATGTAAACATGTTGCTAACTATTGCTGATTTCCTTCAAAAACTGTATGCAAGTGTACCTAAAAGATTTGATTCTGGTTTAAAGCCAAAGGGTATTCAAATGTTGATTTAATTTTTTAAATTGATAAAATAAACAAGTAAAATATCAATTTTTGAAAGCATTCTTACTTTACATTATTTCTTCACACCTGCCTAAAACTTTTGCACAGTACTGTACACAGAGACAGCAAAATGTTGAAGTCAGATATTTATTTTATAACTTAGAACATATCACATATTCTAAATAAAACTTATTAGTACAAAGAAGATTGTTGTGTCAAACTGTCAATATTTTGGTGAATGAATAATTTTATCATCATTTCAGTCCAAATCAATATACAGTATATGCCTTTATTAATCTAGTAACCTTCATTTTTTTCTGTTTCAATCCTTTTATTAAAGGTTTAGGTCATAGATGGTGCAATAAAGAAAATCGCTTAATTCTCCCATCAACACAGTTAGACCCCTTTCACACTGGGGCAGTGCCGGCGTTAGCGGTAAAGCACCGCTAGTTTTAGCGGCGCTTTACTGCTGTTATAGCGGTGCTTTTCAGCCACTAGCGGGGCGCTTTTAACCCCCCACTAGCGGATGAAGAAAAGGTTAATAGCGCCCATGTTGCGGCGCTGCCGCAGCGCTTTGCAGGCACTTCAGCAGCGCTGCCCATTCACTTCAATGGGCAGGGGTGGTGTGGGAGCAGTGTATACACCGCTCCCGCACTGCCTCAAAGATGCTGCTTGTGGGACTTTTTTCCCGTCCTGCAAGCGCACCGCCCCAGTGTGAAAGCACTCAGGCTTTCACACTGGGGTGGCTTGAGAGGCGCTTTTCAGAAGCTTTACAGGCGCTATTTTTAGCGCTAAAATGCCTGAAAAGTGCCCAAGTGTGAAAAGGGGTCTAAGTCTGGATGGGGGAAGCCCTCTTGATAAGCTATGGTGTTCCCCTGATGGAGGGGTGCAGGGCGCCATCCCTACCAGGAGAACTCACAGTGATTATTGCTAGCGGCTATAGCCACTGGCAAAAATTGCATGAAAAATCTGACATGCTGGTTGTACTCAGTCATTCTTCCTATAGATGGTTTAAATCACTGCTGAACTGGCCAAGATTCAAACCATTGATGTCTGGCTTTACTATAAGTACAAATAGAGAACAGTACAGTCATAGAACTTTTAAGGCAAATGTAGGTAGAACTTGCAAGCAACAGAGGAGAGATACAGTTTAAGAACACCAAACAACAGTGGCATACATACAGACAGTAGTAGGTACAACAAACTCTTAAGGATCAAACTAGACCATCAGAACCAACCGGGGATGGCCAAAAAAATTATAATTGAATGTACTAATTCCTGGAGTGCTTGTCAAATACGGTTGAACCTATTTTCTACTCCTTACTGCTCTGTAGTATGACAGAAACAAGAAGACTAACTTGCTACACGACTCTCATCACAATTAACAAAAAGACATTAAGGGTTATTTACGAAAGGCAAATCCACTTTGCACTGCAAGTGCAAACTACAAGTGCAAAGTGCACTTGAAATTGCACTGAAAGTGCACTTGGAAGTGCAGTCGCTGTAAATCTGAGGGGTAGATCTGAAATTAGGGGAAGCTCTGCTGATTTTATCATCAAATCACGTGCAAGCTAAAATTGCTGTTTTTTTTTTCCTTGCATGTCCCCCTCGGATCTACAGCAACTCCACTTCCAAGTGCACTTTCAGTGCAATTTCAAGTGCACTTTGCACTTGTAGTTTGCACTGGTAGTGCAAAGTGGATTTGCCTTTCATAAATAACCCCCCTTGTGCCATACATATTGTCATATACTTATTTATATACATTATTATTGTAATGTCTATAAAATTTACATGGTTACGAATAGCTGCATGTTCTTCTGGGTTGTAATTCATTTTTGGTGATCATGTGCAATATTTCTCATGTGATTTTTATTGTACAAAACCAGTACACATTACAGAAAAAATCATAAGTTCTGTTCAGTAACAAAAAAAATGTTGCAGTTTGCTCATTCGGTAATTTGTTTATTTGGAAGATCTGAATTGTCTCTTAAATTGTGTGTACACATAAAATGAAAATCTTATGATCATTCCGAATACAGAATTTTCTCTCCAATTATCATATAATGTGTAGGCACCATTAGTGATTGTCAAATCTCTTACAGGGTAGACTTACCATCCATGTTTTCTCCCTTTTGGTCACATGTTACCTGATAGGGTTTCCTCAGCTTTTGTATAATCACCTGTATAATCACCTGCATATGGCAAGAACCAGTTATGATATACAAAATAAAGTTTTTCTTATTCATATTAATCAACTTGAAATAACCTTCCACTGATCTATCTTTACAGAAAAATCATAGGTTGGGGTTACTATTACTGCACTTTGTATGCTTATCTTAGCTTTTGCACTAACTCTCTTTAGAAAACTGCCACCTTTATTTTCATAGATTACATTACTTGATGATGAGAAGGCAAGCAGCATTTAAATGCAGTGGAACAGATCTACTTTGCATAAATTGTACCAAATATGAAATAGGAATCTATTGTATAGTACATATCCAATAAATTACCATTACCAGTATTTATTGTATATGTATAGTATATTCATTTTAATGCTCCATGTTTCCCCCACAACCCTATTCTAGCAGCAGTGGATGGTGTGCAGAAGTTTCCCATAGAAGAATTTAGTGGTATTTCATGAAAAGCATCAAGGTGTTGAGGTACTGCACATGATACTCCTTTAGTTCAACATTTTTTATAAATTATAATGATGATAATTTACCTATAATTTCACGTTACAAATTCTGTTGGGCCCATAATGAAGACTTTCATGTTGTGAAAACTTATTTTTATCTGATAAAAATAACAAATATTTAAATAGTCTATGAACAAGTAGTACTTAACTAGTTTTCAGATATTCTATTCAAATCAATATAGATTTGAAGCTAATTCGATTTGAAACAAAAAATTTGAATCAAATTGATAAAGAAAAAATGAAAACAAAATGAATTACGAAAACAAATCATTCTAACATAATGAATGTAGATAAACAACATTTTTAACTAAATTAATCCATCCGAAATGAAACTAATTGTTTTGTTCTGCACATGTCCATTTAAAATATAATTTAATAATAATAATAATAATAATAAAACAGGTAAAATGGTACAAGGAGAATATTTGCAGAAAAAAAAGATATTACAAAAGAAAAAGAGGCAATAATGCAACGGAAAAACAAAAAGGATTTAAGAGTGAAGATACTTAACAAAGTCCTGGATCTGTGAGTTCAGCAAAGTCTAGTCAATGAGCAAGATGGATCCTTGTGCTCTCAGAAATCTTGACTGATGTTCCTTGTTTGATGGCAAAGCAGAGCTCCATTTGACAAATAAAGAGGTCTGAGGAGTGGTCAATGGGATGTCAATGTGTTTATGACCACATAGCTGCCAAGCCCATAGATGCAATTTAAAATAGTGTCCTAGTTGACATTTGAGCTGATGAACCTAGAATTCCTCAAAACAGAAATGATAATCAGGCAATATGGGGTTTTAAGGGGGCCCCCATGCAAAAAATAAAATCGAGCCAGATTCCCCATAAAAGCCATATTGGATCCTTATCTAGGCATCCATTCTGGCTGGCCAGGAAAAAAGAGTCAGCGAACGTGTGCCTCCCCCCTGGGAACCACACCAGACTATATTCTGTCAACATGGGGAGGGTACCTTTCTTATGTGAATGAGTACAGGGTACATAGAGCCATTTGTAACTTATTCACAAAAATAAAATGTAGAGATACCTTCATAGAAGCCGCTGGATAGGATGGGTTCTCTGTTCTTTGCCTCGGTATCAAGGGAAAGAATGTTCCCGGGCAGTTTAATAAAGGCACTACCACATATGAAAAAATGTAGAAAAATTAGTATGGAAAATATTATTAAAAAAAAATCACAAAACATGGAATATACATATCATAATAGGACACAGTAATACATAAATGTGGATATGTTAAAAAAAAACATCAATGAAAGATCATGTAGTTTCCCTGAACCAGACGCGTTTAGGAAAATCTTTCCTTAATCAGGGTTCACAGAGAGAAATTTACATATTGTATTCATTGACACTGCAGATAAATATCCACATGATTAAAAGAAAGGAAATTTCATGACCCCACACTTGGCCCAATGGACGTGACATCCACTGGCTGACCATGGAACACTATGCTTGAATCGAGAATCCCAAATAGTATTGAAAAACACCGCACCCCAGATAGGGGTAGGGTGCCTATGTGCGTGCTGGGGTCCAAAATGTGAGGAGCCTCAACCCAGAAATATCAGCTTATACAGGTAGGTATGCTGGTTGGCCGGTACAAGGGGTGCAGATGGTCCTGATGGAAGGTCACAGACGGGGACGATTTGAGAAACCTTTTCAGCACTCTCTATGGCCCAACCGTCCTACTCCCTGTTTCTGTTCTGTTTCTTTTATTGACAATTACATTATGTATATACAAAGAGTCAATATTTGCAGTGTTGACCCTCTTTTTCAAGACCTCTGCAATGTGTCCTGACATGCTGTCAATCAACTTCTGGGCCACATCCTGACTGATGGCAGCCCTTTCTTGAATAATAAATGCTTGGAGTTTGTCAGAATTTATGGGGGTTTTTTGTTCACCCGCCTATTGAGGATTGACCAAAGTTCTCAATGTGATAAGGGCCTGGGGAATTTCCTGGTCATGGACCCAAAATTTCCATGTTTTGTTCCCCAAGCCACTTAGTTAACATGTTTGCCTTATGGCAAGGCGCTCCATCCTGCTATAAAAGGCATTATTCATCACCAAACTGTTCTTGGATGATTGGAAGAAGTTGCTCTAGGACAGGGATATGCAATAAGCGGACCTCCAGCTGTGGTAAAACTACAAGTCCCATCATGCTTCTGCCTCTGGGTGTCATGCTTGTGGCTGTTAGAGTCTTGCTATGCCTCATGGGAGTTGTAGTTCTGCAACAGCTGGAGGTCTGCTAATTGCATATCCCTGCTCTAGGAGGATGTTTCCATACCATTCTTTTTTCTTGACTGTGTTCTTAGGCAAAATTGTGAGTGAGCCCACTGCCTTGGCTGAGAGGCAACCACACACATGAAAGGTCTCAGGATGCTTTACTGTTGGCATGACACAAGACTGATGGTAGCCTTCACCTTTTCTTCTTTGTACAAGGTTTTTTTCGGTATGCCCCAAACAATTGGAAAGGGGATTCATCAGAGAAAATTACTTTAACCCAGTCCTCAGCAGTCCAATCCCTGTACCTTTTGCAGAATATCAGTTTGCCCCTGATGTTTTTTCTTTGCTGCCCTTCTTGACACCAGGCCATCCTCCTAAAGTCTTCACCTCACTGTGCGTACAGATGCACTCACACCTGCCAGCTGCCATTCCTGAGCAAGATCTGAACTGGTGGTAACCCGATCCTGCAGCTGAATCAACTGTAGGAGACTGTCTTGGCGCTTGCTGGACTTTCTTGGGTACCCTGAAGCCTTCTTCACAATTGCAGTGGAAATATTTTTTTATGAGAATAAGTTTATTTTTATGCCAAAGAGGGATGTTGCAATTAATTGCAATTAATCCGATCACTCTCAATAACATTCTGGAAATTATGCAAATTGTCCTCATAAAAACTGAAGCAGCAGACTTTGGAAGCGCATTTGTGAGGTCAGGCACTGATGTGGATGAGAAGGCCTTGGCTCACAGTTTCTGCTCTAATTTATCCCAAAGGTGTTCTGTCGGGTTGAGGTCAGGATTCTGTGCAGGCCAGTCAAGTTCCTCCACCCCAAACTCGTTGTTTGTGCACTAGTGCGCAGTCATGTTGGAACAGGAAGGGGGCATCCCCAAACTGTTCCCACAAAGTTGGGAGTATGAAATTATCCAAAATGTCTTGGTATGCTGACACCTTAAAAGTTCCCTTCACTGGAACTAAGGGGCTACTCCACACCATAACCCTCCCTCCACCAAATGATTTGGACCAGTGCATGAAGCAAGGTCCATAAAGACATAGATGAGTGAGTTGGGGGTGGAGGAACCCTTAACCCAATAGAACACCTTTGGAATGAATTGAAGTGGAGACTGCAAGCCAGGCCTTTTCTTCCACATCAGTGCGTGACCTCACAAATGTGCTTCTGGAAGAATGGTCAAACATTCCCATAGACACACTCCTAAACCTTGTGGACAGCCTTTCCAGAAGAGTTGAAACTGTTATAGCTGCAAAAGAAGGGCCAACTCAATATTGAACCCTACGGACTAAGACTGCGATGCCATTAAAGTTCATGTGCGTGTAAAGGCAGGTGTCACAATACTTTTGGTAATATAGTGTATATCTAGTTAAATATCTAGCTAAATATCTACAGGATAATATATAACACACCAAAGGAAATATTCAGTGCCAAATATGTGAATAAATATTGAGATTATTGACAAAGTACAGTTGACTCAAAAAAACATAAGTTATTGACAAATGTGCTCATATGTTTTTAAAACTTTTCATAGATAGGATATAAAAGGCGAAATTAAGAAAAAGTGTCTGAGATTAGGAATGAGCTCAATGTTTGAGTCGAAAGTAAGTTCGACTCGAACATCGGGTGTTCGCCTGTTCGCCGAACAGCGAACAATATGCGATGTTCGCGGCAAATTCGAAAGCTGCCAGAATACCGTTAAAGTCTATGGGACACTAACATGAAAAATCAAAAGTGCTAATTTTAAAGGCTATATGCAAGTTATTGTCAGAAAAAGTGTTTGGGGACCTGGATCCTGCCCAAGGGGACATGTATCAATGCAATTTTTTTTTTTTTAAACAGACTTTTTTCGGGAGCAGTGATTTTTTTTAATGCTTAAAGTGAAACAATAAAAATGAAAAAAGAAAAAAAGAAAGAAAAAGGTTTGGGATTTTGTATGAGGCCAAAAAAATGTGCCTCCATCCCCAATAATGAAAAATCTGAGAGAACAGGGTTTGGGACTTTACATGAGACATGCAGCCAGGGAGACATCTCAGCATATTACTGTAGTAGTGTTTGGTAAATAAACCAACAATAGTATCATATTTCTAAACATAATAACGTAATAACCAATCATTGTAAAATGGAAAAACTTTATTCCTCAACATAGTACATACTGGCATAATAACATAATCGCATAGTAACACAATGGTAACATAGTAAAACACATCCGACTGATTGCTGTGTATCTCCATAATAAAACATACCATAAATTGGTATAATCCCAATGTGGACATATTACTGGTAACAGTCATAAGTAATATAGCAAGGGGGAGCATCTAATAGCTTGACGCGTTTCGTGGCTACAATGCCACTCTTCAGGAGAAGATGCAGAAGAGATATCTAAAGGAAATATTAAATTAGGTAGTTCTATAGAGAAATAGTTAATATAGAGGAATGAATCTCCCACTCAGACTTACAAAACATTCTGGGCAATGGCATGGGTATAGAGAACTGGGGGTTAACTGGGAGAATCACTGGCCCCGGGAGCTGAGGCGGTGATCCCCACCACATCGATAGAATAACTGCTGGGAAAGGAGAAGAAAGGAGCTTGCCCAGTGGTTGTGGGGGTATGCGGGTGGGGGGCTTATCGGAATCTGGAAGCCCCCTTAAACAAGGGGACCCTCAGATCCCGGCCTCCCCCCATGTGAATTGGTAACGGGGTACAAATGTACCCCTACCATTTCACAAAAAAAGTGTCAGCATGGTAAAAAAGACAAGAGACAGCTTGGGACAAGTCCTTTATTAAAAAATAAAAAAATAAAAATGCTTCCAGATTCCAATAAGCCCCCCGCCCGCAGACCCCCACTACCACCAGGCAAGGGTTGTGGGGATGAGGCCCTTGTCCCCATCAACATGGGGACAAGGTGCTTTAGGGGGATACCCCAAAGCACCCTCCCCATGTTGAGGGCATGTGGCCTGGTACGGTTCAGGAGGGGGGCACTCTCTCATCCCACCCTCTTTTCCTGCGGCCTGCCAGGTTGAGTGCTCAGATAAGGGTCTGGTATGGTTTTTAGGGGGGACCCCTACGCCATTTATTTTTAAAATTTTGGCGCAGGGTTCCCCTTAAAATCCATACCAGACCTGAAGGGTCAGGTATGGATTTTAGGGGCACCCCTATGCCATTTTTTTTAAATTTGGCACAGGGTTCCCCTTAATTTCAATATCAGACCCGAAGGGCCTGGTATGGATTTTAGGGGGACCCCCACGCAATTTTTTTTGGTTTGGGGTTCCCCTTAATATTCATACCAGACCCAAAGGGCCTGGTAATGGACTGGGGGGGGATCCTATGCTCTTTTTTTCAATGAGTTTTATATATATTGCCGAGACCAACAATTCATTTCAGCTGCGATCAGTTTTGAATGACAATTTTTTCCTTTAGAAATGTCATTTTGCTGTGGTACTGTTCTAAACATGGGAAAAATGTGCCACTTTACAGGCATACTATAGACACCCCCAGGCACGATATTTAAAGGAATACAGTATTTCATTTTTATTGTTTAACTTTAGGCATTAAAAAAATCACTGCTCCCGAAAAAACGTCCGTTTTAAAAAAAAAAATTTGCACCGATACATGTCCCCTGGGGCAAGACCCGGGTCCCCAAACACTTTTTATGACAATAACTTGTTTATAAGCCTTTAAAATTAGCACATTTGATTATTCATGTTTGTGCCCCATAGACTTTAACGGTGTTTGTGTGTTCTGCTGAATCTTTTGCCTGTTCGCATGTTCTGCTGCGAAGGGAACCAGGGGGTGTTCAGCTCATCCCTATCTGAGATAAATGTCTCAACTGGAACACAGCTAATCAGCTTTTAAGTTTTCATTTTCCAAGCTGTGTGGAAAAAATTAAAGATTGAATATGATCTGGCAACACCACCAGATAAGATAGAACTTGTCAGTATGCTTGGGCGATGGTCTGTTAAACCAAACCACCACCTAGGATAAGGGTTTGGTATTGATTTGGGGGGACCCTATGCTGTTTTTTTGTGTGAGGTCCTAGATTACCTAGAATAGGGTCTGGCACAGATGAAGAGAAATCCCCAGCTGATTTATTTAAAGAGGAAAAGAGCTGGGAAATATAACGCAATATAAAAATAGGGTGAGGTGAGAATAAAAAAACATGGATTGTTTTGCATTCTTCAGCAGGCTGAGCTCTGTGTATCCAACAGTTTGAAAAAAAAAACAGGTTTATGCCAATTTTTTGTATTCAGAATTTATCTGCAACTGACATTTTATATACAGTAGCTGCCAAATGAATCAACAATTATGATTTTAACACATACAAAATGTCTGTGTTGTATAATCTTGAGAAAAAAGAGCTTATAATGTTTTTATCAGAGAGTTGATTAGAAGTTTTCTAGAGTTAGAATTATGTTTTTTTTTTAAATAAAATAAAACAAGCTATGTTTTTATCTAGTGTATTTGTTCTAAAACCGTATTACTTCAGAGAAAAAAGCAATTGCAGCACATATTCTAACTCCTAGTATCCCTCCTTTCAGGCTAGCATGTTTTGTTAATCCCACCAGAACCCCACAGCTCAAGTTTCTTCTAGCTCTGGGAGCCTCTTAAACCTTTTGAATTTTCCTCTGTGTTTTGATTTCAGGAGGTTCTTATTTTTCCATACAAAATGTCTGACTTCTCAGTTAGCTTCATCGTAATGAGAATGCTTTGTGCATGTCAGAAGGAAGCCTTAGCACTATAGCCTGTTCTCTGGAAAATAGTTTGATTTGAATATTAATCTATTAGATAATTCAACAAGTGTTTTGTTGAATCATTTGTTATATGTCCATTAAACAGCTAATGAGCAAACTTGTCCATAATGTCCAATAAACAAGATATGGCTAAACTTATGGCCATTAAATGGCCCACAAAGTAACGTTGATAAATCATTGAGAATCCATAACACAGTAAAAATATAAACAATTATTTGTAAAAAAAAAAAGAAAAGAAATGCTGGACAGTGTCAAATCTTTGTTGTGGGGAACCCATGCCTGCCTACGCTACTGTTGCTGGACATTAAAGAACATGCACTGTTTTCCAACTTCACTGACAAGTATTCTGTAACACTACTATTCTAAAATGGCCATTAAACGGGCTAAAAAACAGAAAATTGTATACTCACCTTTCCGTAATTTTCCTTTCCTGTCGCATCTTCATGGCAGCATACACATTGGGTTGTGACTCCGCCTCCACAACCTGATAGGACCACATAGCTATAAATTAATGAATAGGCCCCCGCCCCAGTATTCTCTGTATATATACATATGTCACCTCAGAAGGGTGGGCGATTTTATGCTGCCATGAAGATGCGACAGGAAAGGAAAATTACGGAAAGGTAAGTATATAATTTTCCGTTTTCCTGTCGCATGATGGCAGCATACACGTTGGGGAGTAACTGGGTGAGAATGCAAAAAAAATTTTATTGACAAGAAACAGAAGAGTTGGCCTGTATAATGGCCCTTCCGAATTCTACTGCTGATAAGCGTGCAGCATCTACTTTATAATGGGATATGAAGGTGTTTCTAGAAGACCAGGTGGCCGCTCTACAAATGGTTTCCGCTGAGACTCTACAGTAAGCTGCCCATGACGTAGCCATTGCCCTGGTGGAATGTGCTCTTAAGCCTTCTGGGATCTGTAAGGTGCCCAAGGAGTAGGCCTTCTTGATAGTTTTCACAAGCCATGCGGCGATGGTACGGTCAGAAGCCGCTTGGCCCTTCCTGAATCTGTGTGGGATAATTAGAAGGTTCTCGGATTTCCTGAATGGCTTGGTTATTGAGAGGTACTGCAAAACGTTCCCCCTGACATCCAGAGGGTGAGGAACGCCCTGATCCGTGACTAGAGCCGGGAGGTCAATTTCCTGGTTAAAATGAAATGAAGATGAGACCTTTAGAATAAATCTATCTGAAGGCTTCAGGGTTAGTCTGTCTGGGTAGACCATCAGATACGGTTCTTTGATTAGCAAGGCTTGCATTTCTGAGACCATCTTCGCTGATGTGATGGCGATCAGAAACGATACCTTTAGTGTCAGGTCCCAAAGAGAGATGTCTTCAAGTGGAAAGAATGGTTCTCTGGATAAGACCTCTAGGACGGTTGAAAGATCCCATGTCAGGAACGAAGGCTTTCTGGGGGGGGCCTTAGTTTTAGACAGGCTCTTTGGAATTGCACCACCAGAGGATTAAGCGCCCACTTAACCCCTGTCAATGCGGAGATGGCAGAAACTTGTACTTTTAAGGTGCTAGACCTAAGGCCTTTGTCCAGACCTGACTGGAGGAACTCGAGCACTTGCACTACTGATGGGGAAGAGGGGTCCCAACCTTGTTCCTGGGCAAAGGAAATTAACTTTTCCCAGATTCTTCCATAGGTATTATTTGTGGTAGACTTTCTAGCCTGGAGCAGTGTATCGACTACCCTCTGAGAGCAGCCCTGGTCTAGAAATCTAGACCTTTCAACCTCCAGGCCGTTAGGTGTAACCTCTCCGGACTCGGATGGAGTAGCTGGCCCTGGGTTAGTAAATCTGCTGTCACTGGGAGTGGAAGTGGATCCGCTGTGTTCAGCTGTAGGAGGGTGGTGAACCAAGGCCTCCATGGCCAGAAGGGAATCACAGCCAGAACTAGAGCCGCTGAATGCTTGAGCCCCAGAAGAAACTTGGCTATAAGAGGAGTTGGTGGAAAAATGTAGCCTAGACGGAAGTTCCAGGGGTGCTGGAGACAATCCGTTCCCTCCGCTGAGGGGAAGGGGGTCCTTGACAGGAACCTCTGACATTTCTTGTTCACTCAAAATCAAAAAGAAAAAACTGCGCTTGGAAAAGAAAAATAAAGCTGCAGTTATAAGTGTGGCACACCAATAACAAGATAATAAACAAAAACCGCGCTAAGATAATAATGGATTACTAAAAATGTGTAATCTTAGTATATTCCGTGCAATCCTATATAAATGTCCACAACAAATGAGGGAAGTGGAGCCGTTATACGTGAATAACATGAAAGTTCATCCAATGTGATAAAATGATAAACGACAGTGGAACTGGAGAACACCAAAATGTTGCGCTTACCAGACGTAAGCCAAATAGGAACAGATGGCTTAAACCCAGCCTGGGCCTTTAAACAGATGATCTAACCGAATCAGGATGATCACACTCATATGTCCAGTCCATAAAGGTATTTATCCAAAAATATATAACACAAACATAGCGTAATACTGATATTTATAAAAACACTCAAAATGTGGAAGAAAGTGCAACACTCAACAGAAAATTAATCATGTGTATCATAAATCATCCAAAGTTGACGCAGCAACTAGGGATGGTAAGTGAGTGTCATGCAATCATGCAAAAAAAAGTGAAAAAGGGTGAAATAGGTAAATGGAATTTGCAACACCCAATTTACAGATTCAGGTAATGGTAAGACTGTACCAAATCACCCAAAAGTAAACATATGCAAAAGAAAACATTTTTTTAATTACAAAAATAAACGTGAAAAAAAGAAAGAAAAAAGCAGAACCCTTTACAGATACAGGTAGCACATCGCATGCACAAGCTGCTTACCAGATGACAATTTCAAATAGGCAAAGTGTCACACAACCCAACGTGTAAATAGGATAGGATTACACCAGCGAACCTAGGGGATATTCTGCTTACCAGACATCCTCATAGAGTAAGCAGATGGGATGGAGCGCAAACAGGCGCCTATCTGGAGCGGCGTAGACACGTCCTGGCCAGTCAAGCCCAAGCTCAGCAGTGCATAAGAAGTAAAAATACCCAATAGTATAATACTGTATGGTCCGGTTTATTCAAATAAAGATTTACACTTACATAAGAAGAAGTTAAAACAGCGAGAAATTAGAGCCGGCCGGCACTTAAACAATACTCCCGTCCTCACAGGGCAAACGTGGTGACGTCAGCACGTCCCTCCCAGACGCGTTTCGTCACACGCTGATGTTTTCAATGGGGAACGGGCAGCATGCTGAGCCACCACGTTAAATACATACACCAAGCCTCGCCCTGAGTTCCGTAAAGGGAGACACATGGCGCCATCTTGAATGTGGGCATCTATATACTATACTGCCAGGGATGGGATCCCGTGGACAATCAGAAGTGCCGCAGGATCAACATCCCTCAAATTAAATGTTGCTAAATCAAAAAATATTAAAATAACATGTACGTGCATAGATTGTTACAAGAAATGCTCAAACATATTCTAAAATACCATCTGTATGAAAAATAAATGAATATTATGGCAAATGGATAATATATATACAACCATTGCCAAACTCTAGAGATCCAAGGTATTGCCCCCCTACAGCACTAAACATGTAACATAGGTCTCGATAGTAAATAAATATTTTGCCCATGTAATTAAAAATAATATAAAATATAAATATAAAAATTAAAAATTAAAGAATAAAAGTATCCAAAAAAAATTTTTTTTTATAAAAATAAAAGTTATGACATGGTGTTTTAAACAAACTAGACCAAACAAAACTACCTCAAAGGGACAGGTAGCATGGATAAACCCAGCCCAGAAAAAAAAAATATATATAAGGATAAAAAACCTTTAATTAAGAGGGTCAGGGTTGTAGGATACTCACTAATTCCAATGTAATCGATTCACCCCTTATATATACCAAAATAGGATATATTCTATTCACCCCTATGCATACCCTGAATCACGTATGAGGAATTATCAATGAACGCATTAACATCCACATCTATATTTAGTCCATGGGGTGTGTAGCTTTTAATTCTATGGAACCAGGACATCTCTAGTTTAGAGATGTCCCGTACCATAGAGCTCCCTCGCCAATGGGTTTGATAGCGGTCAATGCCCAAAAAAAGGGTGTTGGAAGGGTTCCTGTCGTGTACCAAACGGTAGTGTTTGGAAACTGAGTGATTTTTAAAACCCGTCAGAATATTAGTGACGTGCTCATTAAGCCTCACTTGGAGGGGGCGCTTAGTCCGTCCCACATATTGCAAGCCACAAGGGCATTGCAACATGTAAACCACCCCTATGGTGGAACAAGTAACAAATGGGGTGATAGGGTGGGTTCGCCCGGTTACCGTGGACACAAAGGACTGAGTCCTCCTGTTAAGACAGGAACTGAGAGAACACACCCGACATTTATTACATTTGTAGAAACCCGTCAATTGATTGAAAAAGGTTGTCTTGGTAGTTGGAGGATCAAGTATCCCAGGGGCCAATTGGTTCCTCAATGAAGGAGCCCCTTGGAAAACAACTTTGGGTTTAGATGGTAGAGTCTCCTTCAACACTCGATCATTGGTGATGATATGCCAATGTTTAGAGACCAATTGTTTTATTTCCTTGTGCTGAAGGGAATAGGTGGTAATAAAAGGTACCCCAAAATTGTGATCCAAAACCCGGGGCCTGGGTTTTTCACATAATAGGAGCTCCCTGTCCATATCCTGCACATCCTTCAAAACAGGCAAAAGGCTCTCTCTGGAGTAACCTTTTTCAAGGAATCTTTCCGTGAGAGTGTCGCTCTGCAATAAAAATTTATCAGGATCTGAACAATTCCTACGTAATCTCATATATTGGCTTTTTGGTATTGCATTAAGCCAAGGTCTATAGTGACAGCTTTCTAAAGATATGTAGGAATTGCGATCACTTTTCTTGGAAGAAAAAAATCAATGAATCGATCACGTCCCGGGTGGGCAGATACATTGATTTTTTTCTTCAGCCCCTTGTTCAAAAAAATGCCTTCCTACATTAAGGATACACGCCATGTGCTTAACCTCCTTTCTAATATTGCTATTAAACCAGGAATGTGGATGGTTAGTGCCGACGTATCCTCCCTATACACTATTATTCCCCATGAAATGGGTTTGAATGCGGTAAAGGATGCTTTTGTAAGGGAATCAGGTCTTCCCCCAGATCAGGTTTCTTTTATTATGGAGCTGCTTGTGTTTGCGGCCTCCCACAATTACTTTTGGTTCGCCAACAAATTTTACCGTCAAAGTTGTGGTGTTGCTATGGGGGCTAAGTATGCCCCTAGCTTGGCGAATCTTTTCATGGCCAAGTGGGAGGAGGATGTCATCTATGCCCACCGTAGTCCCCATCTTGTTTTGTGGGCAAGATATATAGATGACATCCTCCTCCTATGGGATGGTGATGGCCAGGACCTTCAGCAGTTCCTATCCTCCCTGAATGTAAACAATCGAGGCATTCATCTGAACTTTGAGGCGAGTCAGACCCAGATTCATTTTCTGGATCTTACCTTGACCATAGAGGATAGTCGTTTATTTACATCCACCTTTTTCAAGGAAAGTGATCGCAATTCCTACATATCTTTAGAAAGCTGTCACTATAGACCTTGGCTTAATGCAATACCAAAAAGCCAATATATGAGATTACGTAGGAATTGTTCGGATCCTGATAAATTTTTATTGCAGAGCGACACTCTCACGGAAAGATTCCTTGAAAAAGGTTACTCCAGAGAGAGCCTTTTGCCTGTTTTGAAGGATGTGCAGGATATGGACAGGGAGCTCCTATTATGTGATAAACCCAGGCCCCGGGTTTTGGATCACAATTTTGGGGTACCTTTCATTACCACCTATTCCCTTCAGCACAAGGAAATAAAACAATTGGTCTCTAAACATTGGCATATCATCACCAATGATCGAGTGTTGAAGGAGACTCTACCATCTAAACCCAAAGTTGTTTTCCAAGGGGCTCCTTCATTGTGGAACCAATTGGCCCCTGGGATACTTGATCCTCCAACTACCAAGACAACCTTTTTCAATCAATTGATGGGTTTCTACAAATGTAATAAATGTCGGATGTGTTCTCTCAGTTCCTGTCTTAACAGGAGGACTCAGTCCTTTGTGTCCACGGTAACCGGGCGAACCCACCCTATCACCCCATTTGTTACTTGTTCCACCATAGGGGTGGTTTACATGTTGCAATGCCCTTGTGGCTTGCAATATGTGGGACGGACTAAGCGCCCCCTCCAAGTGAGGCTTAACCACTTGAGCCCCGGACCATTATGCTGCCTAAGGACCAGAGGTCTTTTTCCAATTTGGCACTGCGTCGCTTTAACTGCTAATTGCGCGGTTATGCAATGCTGTACCCAAACAAAATTTGCGTCCTTTTCTTCCCACAAATAGAGCTTTCTTTTGATGGTATTTGATCACTTCTGCAGTTTTTATTTTTTGCGCTATAAACGGAAAAAGACCGAAAATTTTGAAAAAAAATGATATTTTCTACTTTTTGTTATAAAAAAAATCCAATAAACTCAATTTTAGTCATACATTTAGGCCAAAATGTATTCGGCCACATGTCTTTGGTAAAAAAAATGTCAATAAGCGTATATTTATTGGTTTGCGCAAAAGTTATAGCGTCTACAAACTAGGGTACATTTTCTGGAATTTACACAGCTTTTAGTTTATGACTGCCTATGTCATTTCTTGAGGTGCTAAAATGGCAGGGCAGTACAAAACCCCCCCAAATGACCCCATTTTGGAAAGTAGACACCCCAAGGAAATTGCTGATAGGCATGTTGAACCCATTGAATATTTATTTTTTTTGTCCCAAGTGATTGAATAATGACAAAAAAAAAAAAATATTTACAAAAAGTTGTCACTAAATGATATATTGCTCACACAGGCCATGGGCCTATGTGGAATTGCACCCCAAAATATATTCAGCTACTTCTCCTGAGTACGGGGATACCACATGTGTGGGACTTTTTGGGAGCCTAGCCGCGTATGGGACCCCGAAAACCAATCACCGCCTTCAGGATTTCTAAGGGTGTAACTTTTTGATTTCACTCTTCACTGCCTATCACAGTTTCGGAGGCCATGGAATGCCCAGGTGGCACAACCCCCCCCCAAATGACCCCATTTTGGAAAGTAGACACCCCAAGCTATTTGCTGAGAGGCATATTGAGTCCATGGAATATTTTATATTTTGACACAAGTTGCGGGAAAGTGACACTTTTTTTTTTTTTTGCACAAAGTTGTCACTAAATGATATATTGCTCACACAGGCCATGGGCCTATGTGGAATTGCACCCCAAAATACATTTAGCTGCTTCTCCTGAGTATAGGGATACCACATGTGTGGGACTTTTTGGGAGCCTAGCCGCGTACGGGGCCCCGAAAACCAATCACCGCCTTCAGCGTTTTTAAGGGCGTGAATTTTTGATTTTACTCTTCACTGCCTAACACCGTTTCGGAGGCCATGGAATGCCCAGGTGGCACAAAACCCCCCCAAATTACCCCATTTTGGAAAGTAGACACCCCAAGCTATTTGCTGAGAGGCATGGTGAGTATTTTGCAGCTCTCATTTGTTTTTGAAAATGAAGAAAGACAAGAAAAAACTTTTTTTTTTTTTCTTTTTTCAAATTTCAAAACTTTGTGACAAAAAGTGAGGTCTGCAAAATACTCACTATACCTCTCAGCAAATAGCTTGGGGTGTCTACTTTCCAAAATGGGGTCATTTGGGGGGGTTTTGTGCCACCTGGGCATTCCATGGCCTCCGAAACTGTGATAGGCAGTGAAGAGTGAAATCAAAAATTCACGCCCCTTAGAAAGCCTGAAGGCGGTGCTTGGTTTTCGGGGTCCCGTACACGGCTAGGCTCCCAAAAAGTCTCACACATATGGTATCCCCGTACTCAGGAGAAGCAGCAGAATGTATTTTGGGGTGTAATTTCACATATTCCCATGGCATGTTTGAGCAATATATCATTTAGTGACAACTTTGTGCAAAAAAAAAAAAAAAAAAAAAAAATTTGTCTCTTTCCCGCAACTTGTGTCGCAATATAAAATATTCCATGGACTCGACATGCCTCTCAGCAAATAGCTTGGGGTGTCTACTTTCCAAAATGGGGTCATTTGGGGGGGTTTTGAACTGTCCTGGCATTTTATGCACAACATTTAGAAGCTTATGTCACACATCACCCACTCTTCTAACCACTTGAAGACAAAGCCCTTTCTGACACTTATTTTTTACATGAAAAAGTTTTTTTTTTTTTGCAAGAAAATTACTTTGAACCCCCAAACATTATATATTTTTTTAAAGCAAATGCCCTACAGATTAAAATGGTGGGTGTTTCATTTTTTTTTTTCACACAGTATTTGCGCAGCGATTTTTCAAACGCATTTTTTGGGGAAAAAACACACTTTTTTAAATTTTAATGCACTAAAACACACTATATTGCCCAAATGTTTGATGAAATAAAAAAGATGATCTTAGACCGAGTACATGGATACCAAACATGACATGCTTTACAATTGCGCACAAACGTGCAGTGGCAACAAAATAAATACATTTTTAAAAGCCTTTAAAAGCCTTTACAGGTTACCACTTTAGATCTACAGAGGAGGTCTACTGCAAAAATTACTGCCCTCGATCTGACCTTCGCGGCGATACCTCACATGCATGGTGCAATTGCTGTTTACGTTTGACGACAGACCGCTGCTTGCGTTCGCCTTAGCGCAAGAGCAGGGGGCGACAGGGGTGCTTTTTTTTTTTTTTTTTTTTTTCTTTATTATTTTTTTGCTTTTTTATCTTATTTTTAAACTGTTCCTTTCATTTTTTTTTTTTTTAAATCATTTTTATTGTTATCTCGGGGAATGTAAATATCCCCTATGATAGCAATAGGTAGTGACAGGTACTCTTTTTTGAAAAAATTGGGGTCTATTAGACCCTAGATCTCTCCTCTGCCCTCAAAGCATCTGACCACACCAAGATCGGTGTGATAAAATGCTTCCCCAATTTCCCAATGGCGCTATTTACATCCGGCGAAATCTAAGTCATAAAATGCTCGTAGCTTCCGGTTTCTTAGGCCATAGAGATGTTTGGAGCCACTCTTGTCTCTGATCAGCTCTATGGTCAGCTGGCTGAATCACCGGCTGCATTCTCAGGTTCCCTGTTGAGACAGGAGAGCCAGAGAAAAACACGGAAGACGGTGGGGGGGGGGCATTCCCTCCCATGGCTTGTAAAGGCAGTCTAGAGGCTAATTAGCCGCTAGGATTGCTTTTACATGAAAGCCGACCGCTGGCTGAAAAGAATGATACCAAGATGATACCTAAACCTGCAGGCATCATTCTGGTATAACCACTCAAAGTTGTGAATGGCGTACCTGAAGACAAAAAAATGGTTAACAATAAAGCACAGTAAACAATAAAGTATAAATAATTACATACCTGAAAAACAAACATGATAAAACATAATAACAATAACAATAACAATAAAACACTGCAGAATAGAATACAGTAAAAAAAGAGCAGAACAATAGAGAGAGAGAATAGAGAGAGAGAACAATAAAACGACAACTATTTTTTTTAATTTTATATATATTTTTTTTTTTTTTACACTTTTTTTGTAACTAACTTTTATAACTGTAACCGGTTCCAGGTTCGGGTCTCTCAAAATGCGATGGCATCTTGGGAGACCCTGTGAAAGTGTGCCTAGTCTGTGCAATGCTGTACCCTACGCTAATACTCAACTAGTGTATGGTAGCGTTCAAAACATTCACCAATGCAAAGACCAGGATTGTCAGGACAGGAGGGACAATAATAGCGGGTGTCACGCCTATATCCGCGTTTGCTGCAGACACAACATCTTTTTGGGGGGGGTTCGTTGGGTAGGGGTACTCGGGAGCACATAAAAATGCCTCTCATGCAGCCGACTGCATTTCGTTGGGGGATGTGAATGGGGGAAGTACGGGCGCTGCAGAAGTGGTGGGTTCCCAATTAGGATTGGCGAATGCAGCAGGAAGGGCACTATGGGCACGACGGGCCTGTGTTTGTCTTTTTGGTGGCAGCGGGACACTACTTGTGCTTGTCACCTCACCAGCTTGAACTGCACTTATGGGACTCGCCACGTCACCAAGTGTTACTGCAGTGCTGGTTTGACTACGACCGGGGTGTACTAGGCCGCTGGTGCTTGCCAGTTCAATAAAAAGCTTCCAAAAAAACTGTTAGCGATCGCAGGGATCAGGCCTGACTCTGCGAACGCTGCAGTTATGCGTTTAGTGTTTTGTAAGTGACAGTGATCGATCGATACTGCACTTGGGTGGGCTGGACTGGGCCGGGCGGAGGGGCAAAACGCAGGTGCTAGCAGGTATCTGGGTTGATCCCGCTAACACTGCGTTTTTGGGAACCCTAAACTGCTGGGGACGCTAGTATAGATCTGATCGGATCAGATATTGATCCGTTCAGATACTATACCACTAAAGGAGGCGTATGCTGCGTGCGTGGGTGTTAGTGGTACTGGCGCTAACCTGACGCTGCCTGGGGCCGGTGCTTGCTAGTTCACCAAAATGCTACCAAAAAAACTGTTAGCGATCGCAGGGATCAGGCCTGACTCTGCGAACGCTGCAGTTATGCGTTTAGTGCCTTGTAAGTGTCAGTGATCGATCGATACTGCACTTGGGTGGGCTGGGCTGGGCCGGGCGGAGGGGCACAACGCAGGTGCTAGCAGGTATCTGGGCTGATCCCGCTAACACTGCGTTTTTGGGAACCCTAAACTGCTGGGGACGCTAGTATAGATCTGATCGGATCAGATATTGATCCGATCAGATACTATACCACTAAGGGAGGTGTACGGTGCGTGCGTGGGTGTTAGCGGTACTGGCGCTAACCTGACGCTGCCTGGTGCTTGCTTGCCAGTTCACCAAAATGCTACCAAAAAAACTGTTAGCGATCGCAGGGATCAGGCCTGACTCTGCGAACGCTGCAGTTATGCGTTTAGTGTTTTGTAAGTGACAGTGATCGATCGATACTGCACTTGGGTGGGCTGGGCGGAGGGGCAAAACGCAGGTGCTAGCGGGTATCTGGGCTGATCCCGCTAACACTGTGTTTTTGGGAACCCTAAACTGCTGGGGACGCTAGTATAGATCTGATCAGATCAGATATTGATCCGATCAGATACTATACCACTAAGGGAGGCGCATGCTGCGTGCGTGGGTGTTAGCGGTACTGGCGCTAATCTGACGCTGCCTGGGGCGACGCATATCACTGCCGGGCGATCAGGGGGCTAAACCTTTATTAGGTAATAAACGGCGGGTGCCCTGACACTATAAAAAATAAACGAACTAACCTGCGTCACCCGTAACGGTTATACGGTGATCAGTGGTGAAAGGGTTAACTAGGGGGCAATCAAGGGGTTAAAACATTTATTAGGTAGTATATGGGGGTCCCTGTCACTATAAAACGCTGACGGCGAACCTAAATATTTACCTCACTAACTAGCGTCACCAGCGACACTAATACAGCGATCAGAAAAATGATCGCTTAGCGACACTGGTGACAGGGGGTGATCAAGGGGTTAAAACTTTATTAGGGGGGGTTAGGGGGGTACCCTAGACCTAAAGGGGGGTAATACTCACTGTTCCAACACTGTAACTGTCACAAACTGACACTATGCAGTAATCAGAAAAAAAAAAAAAAAAAAAAAAAAAAACCTGCTGGTGTCAGTTTGTGACAGGGGGGGGGGGGTGATTGGGGGGGGATCGGGGGGCGATCGGGGGGGGGATCGGGGTGTTTTGTATGCCTGGCATGTTCTACTGTGTGTGTGTGTGTTGTGCACTCACATTGATGTCTTCTCCCCTCGGCGCTGGAACGGAAACTACCGAGCCGAGGGGAGATGACATCATTTCCTTTGCTGCTGTTTAGCATACAGCAGCAAAGGAGTGTTCCCATTGGCCGGCGGCGATCGCGAGGGGGGGGCCACGAACGGATGGCCTCCCCCTCATCTCGGATCGCCGGGGAACAGAACGGGACCGCTTCGGGCACCGGGGGGGGGGTCCGATCGGACCCCCCACCCGCGAGAGGCAAATCACGTACATGTACGTGATTTTGCCTGCCCGTGCCGCCTTGCCGACGTAAATCGGCGTTAGGCGGTCCTTAAGTGGTTAATGAGCACGTCACTAATATTCTGACGGGTTTTAAAAATCCCTCAGTTTCCAAACACTACCGTTTGGTACACGACAGGAACCCTGCCAACACCCTTTTTTTGGGCATTGACCGCTATCAACCCCATTGGCGAGGGAGCTCTATGGTACGGGACATCTCTAAACTAGAGATGTCCTGGGTCCATAGAATTAAAAGCTACACACCCCATGGCTAAATATAGATGTGGACGTTAATGCTTTCATTGATAATTCCTGATACGTGATTCAGGGTATGCATAGGGGTGAATAGAATATATCCTATTTTGGTATATATAAGGGGTGAATCGATTACATTGGAATTAGTGAGTATCCTACAACCCTGACCCTCTTAATTAAAGGTTTTTTATCCTTATATATATATATATTTTTTTCTGGGCTGGGTTTATCCATGCTACCTGTCCCTTTGAGGTAGTTTTGTTTGGTCTAGTTTGTTTAAAACACCATGTCATAACTTTTATTTTTGTAAAAAATTTTTTTTTTGGATAGTTTTATTTTTTAATTTTTAATTTTTATATTTATATTTTATATTATTTTTAATTACATGGGCAAAATATTTATTTACTATCGAGACCTATGTTACATGTTTAGTGCTGTAGGGGGGCAATACCTTGGATCTCTAGAGTTTGGCAATGGTTGTATATATATTATCCATTTGCCATAATAGTCATTTATTTTTCATACAGATGGTATTTTAGAATATGTTTGAGCATTTCTTGTAACAATGTATGCACGTACATGTTATTTTAATATTTTTTGATTTAGCAACATTTAATTTGAGGGATGTTGATCCTGCGGCACTTCTGATTGTCCACGGGATCCCATCCCTGGCAGTATAGTATATAGATGCCCACATTCAAGATGGCGCCGTGTGTCTCCCTTTACGGAACTCAGGGCGAGGCTTGGTGTATGTATTTAACGTGGTGGCTCAGCATGCTGCCCGTTCCCCATTGAAAACATCAGAGTGTGACGAAACGCGTCTGGGAGGGACGTGCTGACGTCACCACGTTTGCCCTGTGAGGACGGGAGTATTGTTTGAGTGCCGGCCGGCTCTAATTTCTCGCTGTTTTAACTTCTTCTTATGTAAGTGTAAATCTTTATTTGAATAAACCGGACCATACAGTATTATACTATTGGGTATTTTTACTTCTTATGCACTGCTGAGCTTGGGCTTGACTGGCCAGGACGTGTCTACGCCGCTCCAGATAGGCGCCTGTTTGCGCTCCATCCCATCTGCTTACTCTATGAGGATGTCTGGTAAGCAGAATATCCCCTAGGTTCGCTGGTGTAATCCTATCCTATTTACACGTTGGGTTGTGTGACACTTTGCCTATTTGAAATTGTCATCTGGTAAGCAGCTTGTGCATGCGATGTGCTACCTGTATCTGTAAAGGGTTCTGCTTTTTTCTTTCTTTTTTTCACGTTTATTTTTGTAATTAAAAAAATGTTTTCTTTTGCATATGTTTACTTTTGGGTGATTTGGTACAGTCTTACCATTACCTGGATCTGTAAATAGATATTGGGTGTTGCAAATTCCATTTACCTATTTCACCCTTTTTCACTTTTTTTTTGCATGATTGCATGACACTCACTTACCATCCCTAGTTGCTGCGTCAACTTTGGATGATATATGATACACATGATTAATTTTCTGTTGCACTTTCTTCCACATTTTGAGTGTTTTTATAAATATCAGTATTACGCTATGTTTGTGTTATATATTTTTGGATAAATACCTTTATGGACTGGACATATGAGACGAGTGTGATCATCCTGATTCGGTTAGATCATCTGTTTAAAGGCCCAGGCTGGGTTTAAGCCATCTGTTCCTATTTGGCTTACGTCTGGTAAGCGCAACATTTTGGTGTTCTCCAGTTCCACTGTCATTTATCATTTTATCACATTGGATGAACTTTCATGTTATTCACGTATAACGGCTCCACTTCCCTCATTTGTTGTGGACATTTATATAGGATTGCACGGATTTCTTGTTCACTGGCGTTGCTGCGAGGTCTATGTCCGGATGACCCCATGTCTGGCATATGAGGGCAAATGCTTGGGGGCTCAGACACCACTCGTTGTTGGAAACTAATGTTCTGCTGAGTGAATCTGCCAGAAGGTTCTGGACACCCGGGATATAGGCCGCCCTCAGATCCCGAAGGTTCAGTTGAGCCCACCGCATCACTGGACCAACCTTCTGCATCATGGAGATGCTTCTGGTACCCCCCTGCCTGTTGATGTAGGCTACAGCCACTTGGTTGTCCATCTTTATGAGAATTTGCTTCCCTCTCAGAAGGGTGCTGAATGCCAAGAGGGCTTGGAAGGCTGCCTTCATCTCTAGGACATTCAAGACCAAGTCCTTGGTTTTGAAGTGCCAGCGGCCCTGAGCCGCATAATGTAGGTAGGGTGCCCCCCATCCCTCCAGACTGGCATCCGAAGTCACTACTTCCTGATGGGGAGTGACTATCCGTTTGCATCTCTTGAGATTGTAGGGATGTGTCCACCACTGCAGAGATAGACTGGCTTCTTCTGAGATGCGAATTGGTTGGGACATGGACCAGCCATCCCACTGGTGCAAGAAGGAGGCTTGCAGGAGTCTGGTGTTCCATTGCCTGGACCATCGGAATGGTTGCTGATAGGGAACCCAGAAGGCTGAGGCATGCTCTGGCTGGTAAGAACGGAGCAGGAATAGAGTTCTTTACTTTTTGGATTAGTAGAGACATTGTTTCCCGTGGCAGCTCCACTGTATTTGCTCGGGTGTCTAGTTCGGCCCCCAGGAAGACCATCCTTTGGGTAGGTTGGACGTTGCTTTTTTGCCAGTTTATTATCCATCCCAGGTTTATTAGAGTGGAGACTAGGATCTCGCGATGTTGCACGAGTGACTCCTGACTGCTTGAGAGGAGGAGGATGTCGTCCAGGTAGTGGCGGACCCTTAGACCTTTCTCTCTCAAGTAAGCTATTGCTGGTAGTAAGACCTTTGTGAATGTTCTGGGGGCTGTTGAGATCCCGAAAGGAAGACTTTGAAACTGAAAGTGCCCTGGACCCACCGAGAATCGCAGGAATGCCATGTGGATTGGAATGTGCAGGTAGGCGTCCTGGAGATCTATGGAGAGCATCCAGTCTCCCAGATTTATGGCCTGGAGGATAGACTGCAAGCTTTCCATCCTGAATGACTCCACCCGGATGGATTTGTTGAGGTTCTTTAGATCTAGAACTGGTCGAAGGTCCCCTGACTTTTTCCTGACGAGGAACAGTGGAGAATAGAATCCCCTGCCTCTTTGTGCTGGTGGGACCTTTACTATTGCCCGCTTTTGGAGAAGATCCTGAATATAGTTTAGTAGTGGCAACCTTCTTTCCCGAGATGGAGGGATACGGGTTGGACAAAATGGATCCCTTGGGGGTCGACTTTTGAAGGACCACCTGTGGCCGAAACTGATGGTGGCCAGAGTCCAGGTATCTCTTATGGTCTCCGCCCAGACCATCTTGAATCTGGAGAGTCTTGCTCTCACTACTGCTGGCCGGATGGGCGCACCTTCAAAAAGGCTTCTGGTCGCTGGAAGCGGGAGTTTTGGGCTTCTGGAACTTCATAAAGGATCTTCCAGCTCCTTCGGTACTCTTTCCGTGGTCTGTATGCTCTCGCGTCCCTTTACCTCTCCGGAAGGTTTCGCTTAAAGGGAGGAGGTCTCTGTTGTTTGGGCCTCCTATCCGAGGGGATGAGCCCAGACTTGCCACCAGTCACTTTAGAGATAGCTGAGTCCAATTTTGTCCCGAAGAGATTCTCTCCGTCAAACGGGATACGACACCAATTAGACTTGGAGGCTGGGTCCACCGTCCAGGGTTTCAGCCATAATGCTCTTCTGGCCATTACCGAGGCCAGCATAGATTTTGATGCAGACCTAATGGTATCGACCGAGGCCTCTGCCAAGCTTAGTTCTTGCAAGGCTTTCACTATTTTTACTTGGTCTGCACCCTCCAACACAAGCTTCTCAGTGCTTGCAGACCAGCTTGAGATGGCTCTTCCTACCGCTGCGAGTGCTATGGCAGGCCTGCAGGCGCCCCACGCCGACAGGTAAGCCCTCTTGAGGTCCGTGTCGATCTTCCTGTAGAGCACGTCCCTGAATGTTGCCGCGTCTTCCAGCAGGAGTGTAACGTGCCTGGCTAGGCGCATCAAAGATGCGTCTACTACCGGAGGGGATACCAGGGGGTTCACTTTAGGCTCCTTGAGTGGGTATAGTTTTAGAAGTCTGTTATTCAGACTAGATTTTTTCTCTGGTCTTTGTAATTCCTCTTTAATCAGGTCATCCAGTTCGTCTATGAACAGAAAGGCTTCTGGATCCTTTTTAAGATGAGGGAAATATTTCCTTTGTTTTGGTTGAACTTCCTGGGGTTCCTCCCATCCTATCGCCTCTTTGACCGATTTGACAAATGGTTCAATCAGAGAGAAGTCGAACCCGGCCGATACCTCCAGACCCTCATTATCAGGCAGAGAGTCTTGCTCCCTTGACGTGCTGGCCCGGGCTGGAGAGGCAGTGGTGGAGAAATCCACATCCGCCATCGAGGCCTGCGGAGCTAAAGCCCCAGTGGATTCTCCAGTATCTGAGATTCTTTCTTTTGTGGCCTCCTCTAGACATTTTTGGCAGGCCAGTTTATCCGGGAGAGCCGCCGCACCACAAATCCAGCAGGCATTCCCGGAGGTACGGGAATGGCGTGCGGGGGAACGAGGTCTGCGTGAAGGCAACCTTCTATGGCGGGATCGACCGTGTCTAGAATATGATCTAGAGCGGCTCCTTCTGCGGCTCCCTCTCAAGCGGCTTCTCCTGTGGTAGGAACGGCTCCGTCTGTGTCTGGAGCGACTTCTTCTATGCGAGGTCTCTCTTTGTCTTGAGGTAGACATTCCTGAGGACCCGGTAGGGCTGACCAATTTAGGTAGCATTAGTAGTGCTCTCTTTTTCGATCTTCACTACTTACCCTTGTCTTCCCCCCCTTACCTATTAGGCTGGCGGTGATCTACTGGGGCAGCGGTCTCCATGGTGGAGGAGTGGATAGAAAAAAAACCCTGCAGATATAATAGGATTATGATATGCAGAGGAAGTAAGGGTTTCAGGGTGACAGCTGAACAAAAGGACAAGCCACTTACCTTTGTAGAGCGTTTTCAGGGAAGAAAAAACTGTCTCAGGTCAGTCATCCAGCAGCAGCAATACAAAACTGACATTGGGGCTTTTTAAAACTGCCGCCATTAGCGCCGAGCGCTCGCATATGCGCAGTAGCGCCGCGAGACACTCGGCGCCATCTTGGAAGCTGGAAAAGGCAGAGGAGCGCCCTGAAACGACGCACTGTGCATGCGTGAGAACGCCGAGGACACTCGGCGCCCACGGAGGACAGAATGGAGGACAACAGAGCCCAGCAGGTAAAAAGAGGAGAAAGGGGAAGGGAGGGGGAGACCGCTGCACACAACTAAGCCTGTTTAAGGCTTATTTCATGAGGCCAAAGCTGAGGGTTCCGTGGCCATTCCTCCAGCAAGCCTGTTTAAGGCTTTATATGGGCTGCTGCACATCAAGCCTGTTTAAGGCTTACACCGTGGTCAGTCAGACAGAGTGAGAAAGAGAGTGCCCCTGAGATCACCAGAGTGGGGCTTCTTCCATTTAGCTCGTTTAGAGGCTGTACAAGAAGGACTTCCACCCAGGACAGGCTAGAACCTGGCTGGGGCGAAGCGGTAAGGGGGTGCTAATCCGTGCGGTCCTGACAGGTGAGGAAAAATAAGAGAATACTGGGGCGGGGCCTATTCATTAATTTATAGCTATGTGGTCCTATCAGGTTGTGGAGGCGGAGTCACAACCCAACGTGTATGCTGCCATGATGCGACAGGAAAGTAACATTGAAAAGCCACTGAGAATCCTTAACACAGTAAAAAAACACACTTAAAAACAGGTTCTATGTAAAAATTAGAAACTTAAATGGGAATATAATAAACAAATATAAACATTATTAGTAAAAAAAAAATGCTGGATAGTGTCAACTAATTTTACGGTGTCATTGTGAGGAATCCATGCCTGCCTGTGCTGCTGTTTACTGCTTCACTGAAATATGCTGTAACAATACTATTCTAAAAAGCACTAAAACCCATACCTCTTATTTGGACTTTAATGGTACCAAACTAAAACTTATTGTATTACCATAACCACACAACATTGGTTTGTTTGATGTTTTTTTAATAATAAAACATGGAAAAAAACACAGATGCATGTTAAAATTTCAAATATAAAACAAAACAGTTTGATTAAGCCATAATGATGTCTTAACTATATTAGAGAACAGAGACCATTCTGAAATGTTTACTATGCATCAATTTATGCTTAGCATCAGTAAATACTAAAGTCTGTATAGCTTGTATATCATTTTCTCTACATGTTTCACAGGACTTTCACCTGTTTTCTCAGGAGCTTAGAGATCCAAAATTATGTCCAACACTATTGTAGCCTGTGTCTATAAGTTTTTTCAACATTGTATTAGACATAATTAAGATTAACTAATTTGTATGTGGTTGTGGTAATACAATATGTTTTTGTTTGATAACGTTAAAGTGCCAGATGGGGTTAGGGTCTCTGGTAAGGTAAGTAATCATGGGAATAAAGACAACAGACTATGGTTACACAAATCCCCACCTGACCTATCTTTTTAATTAAAGAGATCATAGTGGTTTGGTAAGTAGGATACTTACCTATACTCACTGGGTGCTAATTTATCCATAAGTACTAACCGGCAATGGTGATGGTGTGAAAGATCAGATTACCTCACATATTAAATGGACGTTTTGTTTTTGGATTTTTTCTCTTTCTGTGTATTGATGCACATTGCACTTTTATAATTGTTTATGTCTAGTGATAATTTACTTTTAAAATGATGCACATGATGGTCTAGCAGTCCAGAATATTTTCTTTCAAAGTATTTTATTGATTTTCCAATAGTACAAAAGTAGGAACAAAACCAAACAAAATAATACCGTATTACAATATTACAACCCCAGTCACCGGGGTAATGGTCAGGTGCTACAGAAGAAAGGCAAAATGCGTATAAGCTACTAATAGATGGAATAGCTACTAAAGGCCCTTCCCAAACAACCCACATTACAATAACCATCAAGCCTGGGAATTAGACTGGGAGAGGGCTCGTAGAGAATCTGCCAGCACCCCGAAAGGGATCATGCTGTGCACGGCCAATTCCCCCCGAGGCCATAGGCCCAAGACATCAACAGACCAGACTGTGCCCTGATGCTCCAGCTCCTAAAGGGGCTCCCTCCCAGATTATGCAAAAAAATTTTCAAGTGTCTGAGAGTTGCACCTTGTGAAGGAGAACTCATAGGAGGTGGGATGTGATGGTAGGAGAGGGGGAAAAAAGAGGGGAAGGAAGAGAAAGGAAAAGAGAGAAGAGCCTGTCGATGAGAGGTGACCTCCAGTACCCTGGCAACCCCAGAAGCTCTAAGGTTGGACCCCCGGAATAAGGGAGATGCCTAAATAGTGGGCCCATGGTTCCCAAGTGGCCTCAAATTTGGATTTAGTGTCGAGGAGAATGCTTGAGAGTTTCTCCTGGGACATGATCCAGGAGATTTTTCGTATGGCCGCTTTAAAGGAGACCTTGGGTTGTTTCCATGCTCTGGCAATAGTTAATCTGGCCCCCAAGAGTATAAAGTGTATTAATTTTCGCGTGTGTTTGGGGGTGTTAGGTAGATTATCATTAAGCAGAGCTAAGGCCGGAGTTTTTGGAATCTGGGTCTCTGTTATTTTACGGATCAGGGTGAATATCTTGTTCCAAAAGGGTCTGAGTCTAGGACATTCCCACCAAACGTGGACTAGGGTGCCATTGAGAAGACATCCCCGAAAGCACTTAGGGTCTGCCAAGGAAAACATTTTGAATAGTCTCATCAGGGTAAGGTACCACCTGGTGACGACCTTCAGGCTAGATTCTATGAGGGAGATATTCCGGATACCCTTGAAAGATCTTTTGAAGGAGGACCTCCATCTCTCCAAATTCCAAGAGAGAGATAAATCTTTTTCCCATTCCATCATGTACGAGGTCTTCTCAGATTGGTGGGACAGAGCCTGATAGATAATGGTGATTCTGTCCCTCTGTTCCATAGGCTGACCACACCATAATTTGTATGGGGTGAATTTTGGGGGGGAGGGTTTCCCTACCCAGATGTGATGCAGGAAGTGGCACAATTGGTGGAATCTAAAGCACTCCGAATTTGGGATCTCTAGTTGTTTAACACAGAAATCAAGAGAGATAGGGCCTCTGGCAGTGAAAAAGCGTCCGATTCGATACAACCCCTTGTCCAGCCACCATTTAAAGGCTTTAATGTGTAGGCCCGGAGTAAAGTCAGGGTTATTGAAAATATGGGCAAGGGGACGGATACTCGATGTTAAGGAGGGATTAGATCTCATGTTGTCCCAGATTCTGAATGATTAGGAAGAAGTTGGAGACAGGATTGGAGGGCGGCGTCGAGGGGGGGTCCAGAGTAAGAAATCGAGGGTGAATAAGGGGACCGCCTGCCTTTCTATTTGGACCCAGTCTGGCTTTTCAGCCTTGGAATAGACTGAGGAGAGTTGAGCTAATCTGGCGGCTTGGTAGTACCAAAATAACTGGGGTAATCCGAGGCCTCCCTGCGTTCTGGAGAGAAACTGGGTTCTCTGTTGTAGTCTATGCCCCTACCCTGCCCATATGAATTTAATGACTTTCCTTTGGAAAGCAGATAAATGGTCCTTTCTGATATTTATTGGGAGAGCCCTGAAGAGATAGAGGAGTCTTGGCAGTAACGTCATTTTTACAGCATGAATTCTGCCTAACCAGGAAATCTCCCCCCTTGCCCAAGACCCCAGATCTGCCTCCAGTTTACGATATGTGGGAGGGAAGTTAGCAGGGTACAGTTGTTCTGTTCTTGCTGTGAGTTTAATGCCAAGGTAGTCAATAGCGTGGTCATCCCACTTAAAGTCAAAGGAGCTTCGGAGTGAGTCTACAATTTTTTTTTTGAGTGATATGTTAAGGGTGTATGACTTAGTGTTGTTGACCCGCAACCCCGAGATCGCTGAGAACTCTTTCAGGAGTTTGAGGAGATTTGGGAGGGAGGTGGTCGGGGACGTGATAAAAAGTAACAGGACTTGATTCCCACAAGACACTCCTTTAATATTGGGGTTAGCTCGTATTGCAATTGCCAGAGTTTCAATGGCCATTGCAAAACTTAAAGGGGATAAAGGACACCCCTGTCTGGTGCCTCTCGCTATATTCAGGGGGATAGAGTGCTGGCCTTGCAAGTGGATTACCGCCTTCGGAGTTGAGTAAAGGGATCTGAGAACTCCTAAAAATCGGGTCCCAAATCCCCAGCTCTCTAAAAGAGAAAATAAATAGGGCCATTCTATCGAATCAAAGGCCTTATGAAGGTCCAGTGATAGGAGCATTCCCTCTTGCCTAGAGCTCCCTGCCCAATTAGATTGAAGTAGGGATACGATGTATACCGCTCTCCGGGTTTGGTCCGGTCCCTGCCTACCCAGGATAAAGCCCACTTGTTCCTTGTGAATATAACCCTTAATAAAGGAGGCTAGACGATTGGCTAGTATTTTCGTTAGGATTTTCAGGTCGTTATTAATTAAAGATATGGGGCGATAGTTCTCTACTTCTTCGTGGTTTTTGTTGGGTTTGGGAATTACAGAAATGAACGCGGTGTTGAGGTGGGGGTCGAGAGGGGAACCTGATCTTGTGGCATTAAAAAATTTAGACATATATGGGGCTAAAATTTCTCAGAAGGTCTTGTAATAAGGGACTGATAAGCCGCCAGGGCCGGGGGCTGATCCAGGTTTGAGACCTTTAATAACTTCCCTTATTTCCTCCACCGTAAATGGTTCCTCCATAATCTGCAGTCCAGAATATTTTACACAATCTGTGGATGCTTGGTTTGTTACATTTAAGCAGATGTGTGGTATGTCTGCTGGGAGAACCATATATATGCTGGCTGTTTACTGATGCACATTATCGCTTTCATGACTAAGCCTATTTTTGAAATTTGGTGTTTACAAGTTAAAATCCGTATTTTTTGTTAGAAAATTACTTAGAGTTCCCAAACATTATATATATTTTTTTAGCAGAGAATCTAGAGAATAAAATGGCGATTGTTGCAATATTTTTTATCACACGGTATTTGTGTAGCGGTGTTTTAAACGCAAATTTTTGGAAAAGGGACATTTTCATGAATTTTAAAAAATCCAAACAGTAAAGTTACCCCAATTTTTTTGTATAATGTGAAAGATGATGTTACGCCGAGTAAATAGATACCAAACATGTCACCCTTTATAATTGCACGCACTCGTGGAATGGCGACAAACTACGGTACCTATGAATTTCCATAGGCGACGCTTTAAAAAATTTTTACGGTTACCAGGTTTGAGTTACAGAGGAGGTCTAGGGCTAGAATTATTGCTCTCGCTGTGACGATCGCGGCGATACCTCACATGTGTGGTTTGAACACCGTTTACATATGCGTGCGCGACTTCCGTATGCATTTTCTTCGCTGCGCAAGCTCGCGGGGACAGGGGCACTTTAAAAATTTTTTTTTTTTTTATTTTATTTATTTTTTTACTTTATAAATTGTGTTTAAAAAAATTTTTTTTTTTTTTACTTTTATTGCTGTCACAAGGAATGTAAACATTCCTTGTGACAGTAATAGGTGGTGACAGGTACTCTTTATGGAGGGATGGGGGGTCTAAAAGACCCCCCATCCCTCCTTTACACTTCAAAGTATTCAGATCGCTGAAAACAGCGATTCTGAATACTGTGTACTTTTTTAAATTCGGCGCCATTGGCAGCCGAGTAAACAGGAAGTGACGTCATGACGTCGCTTCCGCGTTCACAACGAGAAGGCTGGAATGAAGCAGCTCACAGCTTCGTTCCAGCCCGCTCCCAGCCGCCGAAGGTACCCGATTGGACACCGGGCCTCCCGATCGCATGGGAGGCCCGGTAACAGCGGCGGGAGGCGGCGGGAGGGGGGGATGTCCCCTCCCGCTCCTCCGGTATAACAACCGAGCGGCTTTTAGCCACATCGGTTGTTATACACGCAGCTGCGGGCATCATCCCGGTATGACCTCGGAAAGCCGAGTACGCATATCTGCGTACGGTCGGCGGGAAGGGGTTAAACTCACTATAATTACTTATTATTTTTCATGAATTTATGATTATATTTGTATAGTATTGTTCACATTTGTGTACGAAATACTAAGCACAAGCACTTTATTATTACACTAATTTATCATCAGCGCCCCCTTATCACTATAAATCCCCCAGAAGCCCAAAGTTTGTTCATTAAGCACTTTGAGGGGAGCAGCTTTTATTTATTTTATATTTTATTTTTTATTCAATTCACTTGTAATTTTCACCCTTAGCGCGGAGTCTCCCTTTTTTTCATTTCAAAGCCATGGGAATGAAGGTACCTGGGAATTCTGGCTACCTTTTTCATATTTCTGTTCTTAATATGTATTTTTATTCTTTCTTGTATGTGCATATCAAATGAGTGTCCTTCTATCTGCCTTAAATGTCAATTGAAACAATCTTACAAGTTGGAAAAAAAAAGTTTATTTTTTTAATAAAATATGTTCTTATCTAATCCCCCACTAATTTAGTTAACCCCCTTTCTATTCCTTTTATTTATTTATTTTTGCTGATATTTTTTGTTTGTTTTTTTGCTATCCACATCAAAACATTTTTGTATTATTTTTAGAGATATTTTTAATGTTTTGACATGTATATGATGTTTAATATCTGCTTGTTGACAGCTACACTCTGGTGTTTTTAGAGAATTGTAAAATGTACATATGATAATTCAAAAGTTTGCTTAATCGGAAGACTGATGTCAACAAAATTCTAGGTTGCCTGAGAAGCATGCATAATCTTGTGTGCAAAATTACAATGGCAAAAAATCCCTTGTCTATGTATTATTTTGAGCTCTTCCTAAATTATAGGGTCTGTTAATACGCCAGAAACACTGTGGGACATGTTTTAATCATGAACAATGCTGTAATAATAGGGATTGATGCATGACAATATCCATGAGTTAAGAAAGTAATTGTTGGATTTTCAAGAACTATTTTAATCTCTATCAGTGAAAGTCAGAAACTAGAAACAAAAATATCCAAAAGCAAATCTTCAAAGCTCAGGGCTATCCCTCTTCAATTGCTGTCCTAAAAACATAAATGTGTCCTGTAATGCAAAATAACCTCAATAGCCTCATAAAGTAGAATGCATTGATTGGACTGACATTTTTCCCAGTGCCTCTTTATCCCGCGTACACATGATCAGAATTTCCAACAACAAATGTTCGATGGGAGCTTGTCGGAAATTCTGACTGTGTGTAGGCTCCATCGGTCATTTTTTGTTGGAATTTCCGACAACAAAAATTTGAGAGCTGGTTCTCAAATTGTCCGATTACAAAATCTGTTGTCTGAAATTCCGAGCGTGTGTAGACAATTCCGACGCACCAAATTCCATGCATGCTCTGAATAAAGTACGAGACGGAAGCGCTCAGTCTGATAAAACTAGAATTCGTAACGAGATAGCACATTCGTCACACTGCAAATTTAATAATCTTTTAATGCAGCACATTCTCTTCTTCTTTATAATGCTAGAATAATGAAGTTGTTTTGGCAAACTGATTTCTTTATTATTTCTCATGATCTCCTGAATAATATTTGTTATTTTTTTAGTTTTTTTTTCTTTTTTTCTTTTTTATTTTTATCAAGATCTCCGTTTTTTTTTTTTTGAAGATCTCCTGTTTTTTTAATATTTTTTTTCTACTGATCTCCATAATATTTTTTGTCGTTTTGTGTGTCAAGTTACCACAACACCATTATTAAGGACCTCAAGGACCTCAAGGAGGTTGTTTGGTGTTGGTGTTCCTTGTTAATTTGACATTGTATTTTTGAAGTGTACCTGCCTACTTACAAACAAACTGAAGTAAAACACATAGGCAAGTATTTGTGAAAAAAATAGCCATTTATTAGGGGTCATAACAAAATAAAGAGGAAGGCAACGCTGGATAAACTGGTGAAATTGGCGAAGGCTTTGTACCCCAGGGCACACATCAACTATTTTACAGCCCAAATTGGTAGCATGAGGAGTCCATATAATAGTGAGCACAATCCGGTCCAGAAGTCCAAGAGATCAGGAACAGCAGCAGATGACATATATATCCCCAGGCTGTGGTCTTACAAAAGCCTGCGTCTTTTGTCAGACCAGACTGAACCCAGGCCATCACTTTCTTGCCTTCCTTCCACACTTCCTTCCATGCTTGCTTCCAGGGTTGCTTACAGGCTGCAGCTCTGGTGTTGGAGTTGTTGCAGGAGGTGCAGGTGGAGGACAATGGTCAAACTCACAAACCTGGCTTTGGCTTGTGAGTTCGCCCCTCAACCCCTCATTTAGGGCTTGTAAGATTACTTCCTCACAGAAGAGACATTGGTCCTGCTCCATTTCCTGCATTTTGCAGGCTGCCATGCAGGCATAGTCCTCTTGAAGATTGGGGGGGTTCTAAGGGCCGCAGTAGCCTGCCAAAATAGCCCTAGTGCTGCCTCCTTCAAGTTCCTCCCCTTCCCGGGCCTTTTTTTTTTAAGGTGGAGGGGAGGGACCTGGGATTGGGTCAGGCTACTGGGCCCGGCCACCTCCTGGCTGCCACTTACCCCTGCCACCTCCTGGCTACCACTTTCCACAGCCTCCTCCTGGCTGAGACTTTCCTGTGTATGAAAAAGGGACATAGTTTTATTTTTTGGTTCATCAATCACACACAATTTTCAGCTCATGAATGTTGCAAATTGAATGTTAATAAATAGAAAAGACTATCATTCTGACCGCAGCATTTTTCAAGTGCATGAAGACAGCAGCAATGACGAAAGCCCGGAGCCACAAATGTCCCGATCCCGGAGGAGATTTAAGGCCCCAAATATGTCCTTTGTAGAGATGGTGGAGATGGTGGACATCTTAAGGAGGGCCAACTATGATGGGAAGTATGGACCGTACCCAAACCCAAATGTGAGAAAGGCCAAGATCATGGCTAAAGTTGTGAAAAGTCTGCACAGGAATTTTGGGGTACGAAAATGCAAGGAGCAATTGAGGAATCTCTGGTCAGACCTCAAATTGAGGGAGCACGATCAGTACAGAAAGATCAGGAAACTGCTTCTAAAAAGTAAGCAGTTGTCGTGTGTTCTTCTTCTTCTTCTTATTATTATTATTACTTTACTGCTGCTCCATGTGCTTTTCTTTACTGTTGTACAGTTTAAAATGGCAACTTTCAGGTTTGTGGGCATAGTAATCGTTCGTTCGCCCACTAATACAATGTTTTTGGCAGATACAGGTTAACTACATTTGTTCAGGCCTACAGTATTTGTATTCAAAGAAGTTTAGTACATTTCTGTCTAGATGGGTTTGCAAATAGAATGAAATGCAAACTTGATTCAGTGTAAGGAGAGGACACTCAGCAGCTGTTTACACATCTGGACGCAGGAGCACTAGTGTGGGACACCAGAAAAAAACTTTGTAGGGTGCCCCACACAGGTGCTCCAGTGGATACTAGGGGTGTCTCCATGTGTGTAACTTGACCAAAAAGGGTAAGTATTCCAGCTTGAAGAAAGGGAAAAAAATATGTCTTCAGCTTGGAACTCTGCCTAAACAGACACTTGTATGACACTTCCAAGCAATGTTTCATATTCCTATTTCTGCCCTCAAATATTTGTGTGCTAAGTATACTTTTTTTTATTCACATAGGGGAGAAAAGACTCGGGTCATCAGAGAACACCAGGGACCCCCACCACCTAAAGAAGGGGAAATCCCCACACCACGACCAGAGGATGTGGAGGAAGGAGAGGTTTATGAAGTGGGCGAAATAGTGACCACAACAGGTGAGTGTCTGAGACCACAGCTTCAGGTAATAGATGTATGCCTGCATATTTATAATACATGGTGTGTTTTTTGATTTTAGGTGATGTGGATGCTGTGGAAGAAGAAACACATTTCACAAATGCAAGTGCACAGATCCTCATCGGGGAGATCATGGTGTGCAATAGGGATTTACAGAAGATCAAGGAAGACATCAATGATGTGGAAAAAAGACTCAAAAATATCACTGATGTTTTAGGCAGAATCTAAAACACACCAACATTTTTCAAATTGTTTTTATTTTTCTAACTTTTCTAAAAAAATTGGAAAGCCAAATTTTGAAGATGCACACAGCGTGTCAACATGTGCTAACTGCCATCACAGGATATCAATGTATGCATTTTGTGGGTGCAACCCCTTCCTTACAACTAAAGTAGATGAGAGGAAGGGGTTGTACCCCCAAAACACGTCCATTGATCCCCCATGATGGGAGCTAGCACATGTTGACCTTAGGCATGGGATCAGGAGGGAAATCCCCATTTTGACTCTCAATTTGTGTGCATCTTCAAAATTTGGCTTTCACAGGGGTGACATCACATCATCTGATGAAGGCAATATCAACACAGTTTGGACATACTAATGTCTGATATTACCTTCAATTTATCAAAGTTGAACTTTGTAAGTTCCTGAGTTGTGTTTTGTCTTATGGTTTTAAAAACATGCCTGTTTACCACAAAGAAGGATATTTCTACTGTCCAAAAAAAAATTGAATTCCAAAAATTTTCTAAACGCACATGTGAATGTGCACAGAGTAAAAATTTTTCTACTCAACAATGTGTGGCTTCTTCTTTCAATGCTCAATATCAGTTTTTTGGTTAAGTTGGTGGTTACAGTGACAATGGGGGTTATTTACTAAAGGCAAATCCACTTTGCACTACAAGTGCATGTTCAGTGCAGTTTCAGTGCACTTGTAGTGCAAAGTGGATTTTCCTTTAGTAAATAACACCCACAGTGCTTTATAATTTGCAACAATCAGGTCATTTGCGTCACTCCAAAAAATTAATTCATGGTGCTGAAAATGATTAATATTTTTATCCTTAATGCATTACATACATTAACAACAAAAATAAGGTGTGTGTGTAGCAGACCCACAACATAATAGTTAGCTGAAGAAGAGATTGTCACCTCATGTATCAAATAAATGACGGAAAACAGTGGTGAACCCAAGCAACAGAAATAAATGAGGGTTAAGAACTGCTGCCTCCACAGATGCAATCGCCACCGGGGTGGAGAAAGCTGAGTGTGAGAGAAATGTAAAGTGTGGGTGTGGCACTGTTCTGATTAAGCACCAGTGTGAAAATATAAAAAATATAGAAATATAATCCTATGACGTATATAATGCCTCTATACTGTCATACTGAATATCCCTGTAAAGAAAGAAATCTCATACTAAAAGTGCCAAATGATAACATATAACTGAGTAAACGTAAACAAACTTAATAATAGACAAATAAATGCATCAAAGATGAAAATTCCTACTATGCGTGAAAATAGTGTGATCCACTCTAACATATGATAACCAAAACATACATATGTGAATGCTTAAGGAGATAGGGGGGAGGGGGAATGGGAAGGGGAAGAAAAGCAAAACCAGATTAATGCCTCAGCTGGAATAGGCAATGATGCTGCTAAAGGTCCTTATAAAGTGCACATGTGAAAGTTTAGTGACTTGTGCTTAATATAGCAATGATGATTTTTTTTTTTTTTAATAGTCCTTATGAATATTGCCGACAGTTAGGTTTTTTTAATAGACAAGTGTGTTCAGTGCCATCCTCTAATGTTTAACTTCTTTGGTGACAGTGTTGTTATATCACATGCTCTTAATGTGCAGACACTCACCAGCTTCTTTCACCCCTGCAGGGGTAACAGACGTTACAGTCTATGCCACTGTGCAGCAGTCCTTGGCAATCTCAGGATCGGGTTGGCGTTAAACATAAAAGAGAAGGGATGCCCATAGCGTAAAACCATTTAAAAAGTTTTATTTGAGAAAGATGACAGAGCGGTACTCACATATTGGTAGCTCATATAAAGCAAAAATGTCATCAGTAGAACCGTCAAAATCAAATCTTATGTTCCCTGGGAGATGATACAAAACATAGGTATAGGCCACGCCCTACGCGTTTTGTCATTGGACGTCTACAGGAGCGTGACCCTTGTTACACCTCCCACATTTTTATATTGTGCGGTGTCCGTTCTGCACTTGTGCCTGAGGAGCATTGGCGGCCATTTTGCCTGTGTTTTTTGCAGACCGAAGACCACATATATGCTGCGGTTTTGTGAGAAAAAGCCGTGTTGAGAGACTCCACAAGATCAATCTTAATATCCGCACTTGTGTCACCACTACTTCAAATTGAAAATCGTGTGATGTTGTCTGTCCTTGTTGGGGATAAAAACCCCTACGGTTCCGCACATTATAACCAGGTACTTTTGGTTCTTGATGGTTGTACACAACAGTACATGTAAAATTACGAAAATAAAGAGGTAAAAATACATAAAAAGGCATAAAAAATATTAATTGAAAACGAAATAAAAAATATATATATTTAATATTGGATATAAAGTAAAAATAAACTAAAATCAAAATGAAAAATTAAAAAATGAAAATATGGATACAAACTTGTAACGGAGATTACATCGGTGGTAAGTTATCTGACTGTTCTATATTTGTTTTGAGGGTATACGCTAGTGTTATACTTTAAATGGGGCTATTTAATCCACATAGCTGCTGGACAAGGGAAAGAGTGGAGTGTGTTTACTATATGCATTATCCTGTAATCTGTGCAGTAGAAAACGCTGTAGTTAAGAACTTCAGGTGTGGAAGAGGCAGGTTGGAATTGAGTTATTGAACAATCAAATTGGTTAGAGAATGTCCTGTTGTGTAAATGGGCATGCCCTAATGATAGGGGTACAATGCTCCCCACTCCCATGCCGGGCTATTTGAAAAAGGATGATATAATGTTAAGCATAGTTCCAAAAGCCATGATATACCCATAATGGGCACATTGTTTAAGAGATAGGTGAAAGTGGTCATAACCACCAGTGGAAAAAAGGTTGGCTTATCGTGCCGTGACCACCAATATAGGGGAGGGGGTATTTCTTAGTTTTCTCTGCTTAGCCCGCAAAAGAGGAATTAGACTTTTACTGCAATAAAAACAAAAGGTGTATGTATCAAATAGAAAATACCAAAATTGGATCAGATGGCAACTATTATTCCGAAGGGGGGGGGGGGGGCGCTTTTACATCGTATAACCCAATGTGCACAGAGTAAAGGCATGCTTTGTTAATAAGCCAGGTGAAAGCAATACCATATGAATTCTATAGATGCTGAAATTGGAAACCGAATATACCCTGGGCTTATGCTAGATTCTTATAGACCAGAAATAATAAGATCATATGGACTCTATATGCAAAAACTGGAATCCCAGATGTATACTGGGCTAGTGCTGGGCTCCTATAGCTTAGAGATAGTAGCATGTGAGTAGGGTTAACTTGGTATATATATATGAACCCTGCTGCAGCCATTATGATGAATGGAGTATTTCGCCACTGCGGGTTCCTGTCTGTTGTCATGACCCCAAGGAGCTCGCAGATGGTTGCCGTGTGGTTATTTCAGTTGTTAGTATATTTAAACTGTTTAAAAGTTGGTAAGGAAACAGTTTAGGTCAACATCTATGTTCATTCCACTTGGTTGGAGGGTATCCAACTGGAAGATCCACTTAGTTTCATTTTGCGAGACTTTAACTTTTTTGTTGTCACCCCTCCAATGCCCCTTAATTTTATCAATAGCATAGAAGACCATACACATAGGATCTTTATTGTGATAGTCCCTAAAATGTCTGGAGACACTGTGTTTGTTGAATCCATTTTTTATATTAGTAATATGCTCTCTAATTCTCACATGTAACTGCCTGGTTGTTCGTCCCACGTATTGCTTGCGGCACGGGCATTCTAGAACGTAAGTGACATGGGTATTATTACACGTTATTAATTCTCTAATGTTGTATTCATTTCCGTTAGATGTCGACCTCAATTTAGTTATCCTCTTACTTGTTTTTTGCTGACCCTACATGGCAAACATTTCCCACATTTATAAAATCCTTTTAGGCTATTTCCTATTTTGATCTGTTTTGGAGGCCATTATGTGGACGTGTTTCCCATCTATTGCCCCTCCACAGTTGGGAAAGTCCCACCACTGGGCAAATTGGGAAGCCACAGTCTGCCATTCCTTTGGCGTTGAAGGAAACTGTGGAGTGAAACAAGAAAAATAAAAATTAGTACGTTTGCACATAACATTGCAAGCAGATTAGACACAAACATGCTTGGCCAACATCAGTATAACATTGATTTTAACCACTTCCCTACCCGGCCATAGTAATATGACGTCCACAGATGGGATCTCCCATCCTGGGTGGACGTCGTATGACGGCCTGGGCTTCCCGGCCGTCTAGGGGGCACGCGCGTGCCGCGTTGCTCGGGACCCGGTGCGTGTGCGCGGACCCAGTGCGTGTGCGATGTCCGCCGGGCACCCGCGATTGCCTGTTAACCGGGCCGGACCGTGGATCTGTGTGTGTACACACAGATCCATGTCCTGTAAGTTGAGAGGAGACCGATCTGTGTTCCCAGTACAGCGGAACACTGATCGGTCTCCTCCCCTTGTATGTCCCCGCCCCCTACAGTTAGAATCACTCCCTTAGGAAACATATTTAACCTCTTGTGTCCCCCTAGTGGTTAACCCCTTCACTGCCTGTCACATTTATACAGTAATACATTTATACAGTAATAATTTATACAGTATACAGTGATCAATGCAATTTTATAGCATTGATCGCTGTATAAATGTGAATGGTCCCAAAAACTGTGTCAAAAGTGTCCGATGTGTCCGCCATAATGTCGCAGTCATGAAAAAAAATTGCGATCGCCGCTATTACTAGTAAAAAAAATAAATAAATAATTTTTTTTTTTAAATGCCATAAATCTATCCCGTATTTTGTAGACGCTATAACTTTTGCGCAAACCAATCAATATACGCTTATTGCGATTTTTTTTTACCAAAAATATGTAGAAGAATACGTATCGGCCGAAACTGAGGAAAAAATTTGTTTTTTTTTTTAAAAATTGGGATATTTATTATAGCAACAAGTAAAAAATATTGTGTTTTTTTCAAAATTGTCGCTCTTCTTTTGTTTATTGCACAAAAAATAAAAACCGCAGAGGTGATCAAATACCATCAAAAGAAAGCTCTATTTGTGGGGAAAAAAGGACGTCAATTTTGTTTGGGTACAACGTCGCAGGACCACGCATTTGTCGTTTAAAGTGCGACAGCGCTGAAAACTAAAAATTGGTCTGGGAAGGAAGGGGGGGTGAAATGCCCTGTATTGAACCGGTTAAGGAGTATTTAGAAAATAAAATCTAGGTTCACTTATAAGATTCCTCACCCCCTCTGATGGCCCATTGTAAAAATTTTAGGGTGGGGGGAGATGTTTTGGACAGGTAACCCTCTCCACTTCATTGAGAGCTGAATGCATGCATAATGTGTGTTACTTTGGCCAGCCCCTCCTTACTTACACTATTGGCAGCCCACTGGACAGGTAAGAAGTGTCATAATACAAAAATATAAATACACACTGTAAAAATTGAAGCACATTTTTACATTCTGCAATTACCTATCAAGATAATAGGAGAACAAAACTTTAAACAGTACCATTTGAAAGTATTCAGACGGGCCCTTTCATTACATGCTTTAGGGTGAATTCATCCATTAATATGAACACAAATGAGGTAGGTGTCAATGGGTTTGGCAAAGTCAGCAGATAGAGGATTGGTATCGGTTTACTTAGCGGTTGGGGGGAGGGAGGGTTCCAAATGATTTTGGGACCCCAAAAAAAAAGCCTCTGGCACTCTGCCTGAATTTAAGGACACAAATAACATTTGTACACATTTTAGGGGGTGTTTAGGGTAAAGCACTACTATGGAGCTGACAAAATACATTGTTAAGTGACTAGGCTACATGTGTATGGGCCCAGGATAGCATGCTGGGGAGGTTAGTGAAGGCAAATATGCATGAAGGACAAAAAGGGAAGTTTCAAAACTTCCAGCATGCATGAGGATAAAGAAGACATTCACAGCATATTACAAACATGGTAATTAGGGAATGATGAAAGAAATACAATACATTAGCAAACTTTAAATACATAGAATGTGATGTAAAAGGAGAAATCTTACCTTAATATAGACCTTCTGCAGGACCTGTATGATGGCAGAACAGGCCTTTGGAATAATGATCCCCAGAGCCTGGGGGGAGATGCCTGTTGAGAACTTGATGTCTTGCAGACTTCTCCCTGTCACCAAGTACCGCAACGTGGCGACTAGCCTCTGATCACGAGTGATGGCTTGCCGCATGCAGGTGTCCTGCTTCACAATATAAGATGACAACAAAGCCAACAAACAGTGAAAAACAGGGTCCGTCATCCAGAGATAATCCCTGAAATCATCAGGATTATTCTCACGCATCTCCTGCAATAAAGGCATATGAGAGAATTGTTCACGCCGGAGCAACCAATTTTTCGTCCATGAACTCCTCCTCTCCCTGTTCATGGACTGGGCTTGGGTCAAAGTAAGAACTCCAACACCAAGCCCCTGCACAGCACGAACTCTACGATGAGTACGTACCCGCAACATGGCTTCAAAACGGTCGGCTGGTCAGAACGAACTAACAGAATGCACTGAAAATCAGAAAGAACCTCAGAAGAACAATCTGAAATCAGAAACGAGCGGACAACAACGCACAAATACGAACTGACAACATGCACTGAAAATCAGAAAGCCCTGAGAAGAGGGAGCTGAAAATCAGAAACAAGCAGACAAGAATGCACTGAAAATCAAATACGTAATATAAAAATACGCATTGAAACCAGATACGAACTGACTACACGCACTGAAAACCAGATACGAACCCACAAGCACAAACTGAAGAGCAGTAATGATCTCAAAAGCACGAGGCTGAAAAGTGCGAATCATCTCTCACCAAACTTCTACTAACACGAGATTAGTAGAAGGAGCCCAAAGGGTGGCGCACTGGCTATTGAACTTCCTCTTTATAGTGCCGTCGTACTTGTTGTACGTCAGCGCATTCTTGATAATCGCAATTTCCGACAATATTTGTGCGACCGTGTGTATGCAAGACAAGTTTGAGCCAACATCCGTCGGAAATAAATCCCAGGATTTCGTTGTCGGAATGTCCGATCGTGTGTACACGGCATTAGTCTTTCCACAGCTAATCACAAGAAATGTATAAATAGGCATATGTAAAAAGCAGCGCCAAAGCACAATGATGATGTGTTCATGAGGTCACTGATACTGGAGAAAAACTGGACACTTCCTTACAGTGTTGCTAACTGCTGATGCCAATGTCACACATTTGCAATCAGGTGCTAGGCATAATGAGTTTTAAAATCTGTTAGTGATCGACAGTCAGAATAAGGGTCAAAACAAAAAATCCAGGATTATTTTTCAGCTTATCTCAGTAGTGCAACAACCCTAAGGACTAAAATGTCTGTCATCCAAAGCTTTTCTCAAAAAGTGATCAACATCGATTCAAACACATAAGTTACTGTTTTTTTCTGATTGAGAAAAAATAAATAAAAAGGTACTGGGTTTTATTGGGTGTTTTCGCTAAAGACGAAAGTAAGGTGTTTCCTGCAGTATTTCTCAGCTTTGAAGTTGCAGTAACATGGCATTTTTGGTAATGAGCTGTCAACAAGACATTCAAATCACCACATAGGCTATCAAAAGGGAAAAGCACAATATATAGTTTGCATACACATTAAGTGTTAACTATTGCCCTTGGTTAGCATATACCAAAGGTTGTGTACTTTTTCATAACATTTTAACAAAAAGTAACAAAAGCAAACATTTTTGTTTTCGTGTGACACAATAGGTATGTTTTGTACAGATGGCTTTGTACACCAGACAATCTTCTAAGCAACCTGACAGTAAAAATGATTTTAAAAAATGTTGAAAATTGTAAATGATGTCATTTTTGAAAGTCAGCTGGCAATCTGAAGCATATTGTCATATTGTTGTACAAACAGTGAAAATAGTACTGAGAAGCAGTTTTTCATTTTGGCGCTTCTCTTTCAACCAGCGATGAGTCATAGTAGCTGCTTAGGCTTTTTCTATTGCTTTCCATTAAAATAAATATATAATATGTAATTTAATGATCTTTTAATGATCTTTAAGGTTTTTCACCTTAATGCATTAAAGTGAAAAATCTTCTGTGCTGCAGAATCTCCCCCAGCCCTCCCCTATTTTTACTTGAGCCTGATCTGATCCAGCGATGTGCCCTCCCTGGGCAGATTAATACCAGTGGATGCCATTGGCTCCCGCTGCCGTCAATCAAATGCTGTGCTGAACAGTGACAGGTACGAGTGTCAATAGATGCAGACAGGGTGGCTTGGGAACAAACACGCATGGGTGCCCCCATGGAAAACTGCTTTCCATGGGGGCACTTACCAAAGAGGAGGAGCCTGGAGCGTTGGCAATGGACCCCAGAATAGGAGGATCGGGGCTGCTCTGTGCAAAACCATTGCACAGAGCAGGTAAGTATGTCATGTTTGTTGTTTTAATTTTACAAAAGTGAAGCTTTAATGTTGCTTTAACTTATTTAACCAGTTGCCGACCAGATGCTGCAGTTATACTGCGGTAGGTTGGCTCAGCTGCGTAAATCGCCGTAGCTGTATGTCACTCACGGGTAGGGGAGGCACCCCCGCTGTCCCCGCAGCAATCAGATTTGTTAGAGAACCAATCAATCTACAGGCCCAGGCCAATGATTTCTGGCCTGCACCTTCTGATCGGTCTGGCGAATGAAATGCCTCCTCTCACTCTGTGTCCACGAATACAATCTTAACATGGGAGGGGTGGACTTCAACGACCAGATGATGGCGCTGTACTTAATTGCCCGTAAGGCCAGATGCTGGTATAAAAAGTGTCTGTATACTTATTCCAATTGACTCTGCTGAACGCTTATGTGCTATACAAAGCGTCAGGAAGAACTGGATCCTTCCTAAAATTCCAGGAAGAGATCATCACAGCCTATCTGTTTCCAGACGGTGCTGTAACCCAACTTCCCAATCCAAATGCAGTGAGTCGGCTGCATTCTAGGCATTTTCCGGATGTTCTCCGTGGTACCTTTACCCAAAGAACACCCCAAAGAACATGTTGTGTCTGTAGAAAATGCAGATATAGGCATGACACCTGTTTTTATTGTCACTCCTCTGATGATCAACCTGTTCTCTGCATCGGTGACTGTTTCCATCGCTACCACACAGTAGTGGAGCATTAGAATAGGGTACAGCATGGCACAGTTCTAGGGCACACTGTCATGGTTATGCAATAGAGTTTTGTCTGTAAGCTTACCTGTCTCCATGTGTTCATCTCTAGAGACCAGCTGACTCTCACCTGACTGCTTTTATAATCTCTCCTCTAGCATGGCTCCACCCCAGCTCCTATCAGAGAACGCTATATTAACCTCTGCACTGCAGGCCAGCCCTGCTGATCAACCTTTGTGTGTTTGGCTTCCTGTTTCCTGCCTGCCCTGTGCTCTACATTTGTTTCTGTTACTGACCTTGGCGTGTTCTCAACTATTCTTGTCTGCTCGTGACTCTGACCTTTGGCGTGTCCCTGACTATCCCTGTTTGCCTGTGACCCTGAACCTTTGGCGTGAACTCTGTTGTCCTTGTCTGCTTGTGACCCCGACCTTGGTTTATTCCCTTACTATCCCTATCCTCCTGTTGCCTACTGTGGGTGTGAGCTGGGGGACCCTGGGGGTCGCGACCTGGAGCCAGTTGCAGCCCAGTCCATCCTCACCACTAGAGGCTCTGGTGAACACCTGCTGACTCTTAGACACCGCGCCCTAGGGAATCTTACGCTTTAACCCTGGTGGGATCCATGTTGGTGTTCCAGCGGCCCTGCCTTCCTTACCACCCTGACTCCCAGCCGCAGCAGTCAGCCATAGGGTCCACCACCTTGCAGTGCACTCCTGATTCCAATGGTGTGCATCTATCACCTAGCCTCAAGGTGACCTGACACACACTCACACACAGGGTCACACAGGGTCTCGAAAGATGTTAAATGGCCATCACATTTTGAGAGACCCTAACCTGGAACGTTTATAGTTAAAACAAAAGTTGTTCTTCTCTCTCTGTTGTTCTCTCTCTATTGTTCTGCTCTGTTTTAATGTATTGTATGCTTAACTGTAATGTTTTATTGTTACTGTGTTTTAGCGTGTTTGCTTTGCAGGTATGTCCTACTGTTATACTGTACTGTTACTGTGTCTTATTGTTAACCATTATTTGCTTTGCAGGTACGCCATTCAGCTGCAGCACGGGTTTATTTATTTTGACAGCAACATGGTTTGCTCTCACGATATGTAAATCTGTGACTCCAGCGCTGAAGGAGGAGATTTCACCACCACAGTGAAAAAAAAGAGCATATAAGCCGAAGCATGGGGGCAGGGGTGGACATTAGGAGCGGATTGCCCCTATGCTTCGGCATATATTTTTTACTCTTTTTTTGAGTTAAAAGTTGTTTTATTAAGTTAATGTTTTATTGATACTGTGATTTATTGTTACCATTGTTTGTTTTGCAGGCATGGACATTAGGGGCAGATCGCCCCGATGCTTCGGCATATATTTTTATTTACTTTTCTTGGCAGAGATTTCTTCATCCACATCAATCGATGTGAATGGAGGAATCTGTTAGGTTCTTTTTCTTCGTTGAGCCCATGGGCTGAATGAAAAAAAAAAGAATGGTGCATGTATGCCCATCATTAGAAGTGGGTGGATGCAGGGCAGTATTCTAATGGTGGACATACCACCAATCGATCAATGTGAATGGAGGTTCTCTTTGTTCATTTAACCCACATGCTGCATGAAAAAAAAGAACATTACAATATATGCCCAGCAAGGACCAGCGACGTACTGGTATGTTGCTGGACTTTGAGTGGTTATACCAGAATGATGCCTGCAGATTTAGGTATCATCTTGGTATTGTTTTTTTCAGCCAGCGGTCAGCTTTCACGTAAATGCAATCCTAGCAGCTAATTAGCCGCTAGACTGATTTTACAAGCAGTGGGAAGGAACTCCCCCTCCCACCATCTTTCATTGTTTTCTTGGGCTCTCCTGTCCTGCCGGGGAACCCGAGAATGCAGCCGGTAGTTCCACCAGCTGACCATAGAGCTGAACAGAACAGCTCCAATCATCTCTATGGCCTAGAAAACCGGAAGCTACGTGTATTTCATGACTTCGGTTTCACCGGATATAAACAGCGCCATTGGGAAATTGGGAAAGCATCTTATCACACAGATCTTGGTGTGGTTAGATGCTTTAAGGGCTGAGGAGAGATCTAGATTCTAATAGACCCCAATTTTTTCAAAAAAGAGTACCTGTCACTACATATTGCTATCATAGGGGATATTTATATTCCCTGTGATAACAATAATGCCGCCTACACACGGTCGGATTTTTCAATGGGAAATGTTGGTTGTGAGCTTGTTGGCTGAAAGTCCGACCATGTGTATGCTCCATTGAACATTTGCTGTCGGACTTTCCGCCAACAAATGTTGGCTAGCAGGTTCTCAATTTTTCCGCCAACAAAACTTTGTTGTCGGAAAGTCCGATCGAGTGTAGACAAGTCCGTCGCACAAAAGTTCACGCATGCTCAGAATAAGTACGAGCGGGAAGTGCTCGGTCTTGTAAAACTAGCGTTCGTAATGGAGATATCACATTTGTCACGTGGCAAATTATAAAATCTCTCAATGCAGTGCATTCTCTTCCTCTTTATAATGCTATAATAGTTCTGACAAACATATTTTTTATTTTTTATAGTGATCTCCTGAATAATATTTGTTTTTGTTGGGCTTTTTTCTCGTGATCTCCAGAATAATATTTATTTTTTATTCTAGAGATCTCCATAATTTATTTTTTATTTTTTCTCGTGATCTCCATAATAATCTTTTGTTTTTCAATTTTTTTTTTCTAGTGATCTCCATAATTTTTTTGTTTTTTTCTCGTGATCTCCAGAATAATCTTTTTATTTATTTTATTTTTTCTAGTGATCTCCTTATTTTTTTTTTTGTTTTGTGTATCAAGTTACCACAACATCATTATTATCTTGTATTTTTTAACCTCAAAGATACAACTATGTTGGTTTTCCTTGTTAATTTGACATTGCATTTTTGAAATGTACCTGCCTACTCACAAACAAACTGTCCTTTTTGAAGTAAAACTCATAGCCAAGTATTTGAGTCGAGTATCGACTCGAACATTGGCTGTTCGCAAGTTCGCCGAACAGCGAACAATTTGGGGTGTTCGCGGTAAATTTGAATGCCGCGGAACACCCTTTAAAAGTCTATGGGAGAAATCAAAAGTGCTAATTTTAAAGGCTTATATGCAAGTTATTGTCATAAAAAGTGTTTGGGGACCTGGGTCCTGCCCCAGGGGACATGGATCAATGCAAAAAAAAGTTTTAAAAACGGACGTTTTTACAGGAGCAGTGACTTTAATAATGCTTAAAGTCAAACAATAAAAGTGTAATATCCCTTTAAATTTTGTAGCTGGGGGGTGTCTATAGTATGCCTGTAAAGGGGCGCATGTTTCTCGTGTTTAGAACAGTCTGACAGCAAAATGACATTTGAAAGGAAAAAAGCCATTTAAAACTACTCGCGGCTATTGCATTGCCGGTCCGACAATACACATAGAAGTTCATTGATAAAAACGGCATGGGAATTCCCCACAGGGGAACCCCGAACTATAATTTAAAAAAAAAATGACGTGGGGGTCCCCCTAAATTCCATACCAGGCCCTTCAGGTCTGGTATGGATATTAAGGGGAACCCCGGCCAAAATTAAAAAAAAAAAAGACGTGGGGGTCCCCCTAAATTCCATACCAGACCCTTCAGGTCTGGTATGGATTTTAAGGGGAACCCCGCCCCAGAAAAAAAAAAAAAAAAACGGCGTGGGGTCCCCCCAAAAATCCATACCAGACCCTTATCCTAGCACGCAACCTGGCAGGCCGCAGGAAAAGAGGGGGGGATGAGAGAGCGCCCCCCCCTCCTGAACCGTACCAGGCCACATGCCCTCAACATTGGGAGGGTGCTTTGGGGTAGCCCCCCAAAACACCTTGTCCCCATGCTGATGAGGACAAGGGCCTCATCCCCACAACCCTGGCCGGTGGTTGTGGGGGTCTGCGGGCGGGGGGCTTATCGGAATCTGGAAGCCCCCTTTAACAAGGGGACCCCCAGATCCCGGTTCTTAAATAACGGGGACGGGGCCACCCGGTGACCCCGCCCCCTCAGATGCACGGTGACTTGACGGGACTTCCCTGTGACGTCACGGGGAATGCCACAGGGAAGTCCCGTCATGTCCCGTGCATCAGAGGGGGCGGGGTCACCGGGTGGCCCCACCCCCCGTTATTTAAGAACCGTCAGACGAGGAGATGCCGTCACACAGCGGGAGCCTCCCTCCATGCCAGCATGGGTGCGGAGCGGCCCGGAGAAGAAGATGAAGAAGAAAGGAAGATGAAGAAGAGAAGAAGATGAAGAGAAGAGCGGGAGCCTCCCCCCATGCCATGGGTGCGGAGCAGCCTGAGGAGAAGAAGATAGAAGACGCCGCGGAGGAGATGCTGGACGAGAATGCCGGAGGAAGAACCAGAAGAGCCAGAAGAACCAGAAGAAGAAGAAGAAGATGAAGGAAGATAGAAGAAAGAAGAAAGAAGAAGCATTTAAATAAAGGAATTGTCAAAAACTGTCTCTTGTCATTTTTAAAATTTTTGACAGTTTTTTAGTGAAATTTTTTTTCTTAAATTTTGGCCGGGGTTCCCCTTAATATCCATACTAGACCTGAAGGGCCTGGTATGGAATATATGGGGACCCCCACGTCATTTTTTAAAAATTTTGGTTCGGGGTTCCCCTGTGGGGAATTCCCATGCCGTTTTTATCAATGAACTTCTATGTGTATTGTCGGACCGGCAATGCAATAGCCGCGAGTAGTTTTAAATGGCTTTTTTCCTTTCAAATGTCATTTTGCTGTCAGACTGTTCTAAACACGGGAAACATGCGCCCCTTTACAGGCATACTATAGACACCCCCCAGGTACGAAATTTAAAGGGATATTACACTTTTATTGTTTGACTTTAAGCATTATTAAAATCACTGCTCCTGAAAAAACGACCGTTTTTAAAACTTTTTTTTGCATTGATCCATGTCCCCTGGGGCAGGACCCAGGTCCCCAAACATTTTTATGACAATAACTTGCATATAAGCCTTTAAAATTAGCACTTTTGATTATATATGTTCGTGTCCCATAGACTTTAACGGTGTTCGCGTGTTCGAACAAACTTTTTTCCTGTTCGCATGTTCTGGTGCGAACCAAACAGGGGGGTGTCCGGCTCATCCCTACTGTTGTACAGTTTAAAATGCCACATTTGAGGTTCCTGGGCACAGCAATCATTCGGATTAAACATCGTTCTTTCGACCACTAATACAATGTTTTTGGCAGATTAACTACATTTGTTCATGCCTATTTTGATTAAAAGAAGTTAATTACATTGTTGTCATGAACATTCAGCAGCTGTTTACACATTTGTGTGGGACACCATAACAACCTTTTTATGTTGTCCCACGCAGGTGCTCCAGTTGATACTAGGGGTCTCTCCATGTATGAAATTTGCACAAAACAGGTAAGTATTCCAGCTTTTGAAAGGGAAAAAAAATCATGTCTTCAGCTTGGAGCTCTGCCAAAATAGACGATTGGACAACACTGCAAAGCAATGTTTCATATTACTATTTCTAGCCTCAAATATCTGTCTGCTAAGTATACCATTTTTGTATTCACATAGGTGAGAAAAGAATCGTGACATCTGAGGACACCAGGAACCCCACACCTCCTGAAGAAGGGGAACTCAGCACACGACCTGAGGATGTGGATCCAGCTCATAATGATATGGTTGAGTTTGTATTCGGCCATATTGATGGCCATTTGGAAAAGCCGGAACCGGCTGGCTATTATGCCAAAGGCATTCTTGACCACTCTTCTGGCTCTGGCCAGCCGGTAATTAAAAACCCTCTGCTCCGGGGTTAGGGTGCTCATGGGGAACGGCCTCATCAGATGGTCCCTCAGCACAAAGGCCTCATCTGCCACAAAAACAAACTGGAGGCCTGCCACATTACCTGCTGGGGATGGCAAGCCCAAGCTGCCATTCTGGAGTTGCCTGTAAAATTCTGTCTGTGCAATCACTCCACCGTCTGACATACGGTCATTCTTCCCAATGTCCAGATATAAGAACTCATAATTCGCCGTCACCACCACCAACATCACAATACTACTGTAACCCTTGTAATTAAAGTAGTATGACCCGAGTTGGGGGGTGGGACGATCTGGACGTACTTCCCATCTATCGCACCACTGCAGTTGGGAAAGTCCCACTGCTGGTCGAATTGGGAGGCCAAAGTCTGCCATTCCTGTGGGTTGGAAGGAAACTGTGGAGTCAAACAAGAAAAAAAAATAGTATATTTGTACATAACATTGCAAGAAGATTAGACACAAACATTCTTGGCCAACATAAGTAGAACATTTATTGAAATGAGTATTTAAAGACAAAAGTATAAGGTCCACTTATCAGATTCCTCACCCCCTCTGATGGCCTATTGTAAAAATGTTATGGTGGGGGTTGATGTTTTGGACAGGTAACCCTCTCCACTTCATTGAGAGCTGAATGCATAAATAGTGTGTGTTACTTTGGCCAGCCCCTCCTTACTTACACTATTGGCAGCCCACTGGACAGGTAAGAAGTGTCATAATACAAAAATATGAATACACACTGTACAAATTGAAGCACATTTGTACATTCTGCAATTACCTATCAAGATAATAGGAGAACAAAACTTTAAACAGTACCATTTGAAAGTATTCAGGCAGGCACTTGCACTACATGCTTTGGTGAATTAATCTATTCATATGAACACAAAAAAGGTAGGTATAGTGTGGGTTTGGCAAAGTCAGCAGATATAGTATTGGTATCGGATGACTTAGCAATGGGGGGGGAGGGTTCCAAATGAGTTTTGGCCCCCCAAAAAAGCCTCTTGCGCTATGCCTGAATTTAAGGACAATTATAACATTTGGACACATTTCAGGGGGTGTTTAGGGTAAGCACTACAATGGAGCTGACAAAATACATTGTGAAGTGACTAGGCTAGGTGTGTATGGGCCCAGGATAGCATGCTAGGGAGGTTAGTGAAGGCAAATATGCATGAAGGACAAAAAAGGAGCATTAAAATCTTACAGCATGCATGAGGACAAAGAGGACATTCGCAGCATATTACAGTCATGGTAATTATGGAATGATGAAATAGATACAATACATTAGCAAACATTAAATACATAGAATGTGATGTTAAAGGATAAAATTTACCTTAATATAGTCCTTCTGCAGGACCTGAATGATGGCAGAGCAGGTCTCTGGAATAATGATTCCCAGAGCCTGGGGGGAGATCCCAGTCGTGAACTTGATATCCTGGAGACTTCTCCCCATCGCCAAGTACCGCAAGGTGTTGACAAGCCTTTGTGTGGGAGTGATGGCTTGCGCATGCCAGTGTCCTGCTTTGTAATATAAGGGGACAGCAAAGCCAACAGATGGTGAAAGACGGGGTCCATCATCCAGAGATAATTCCTGAAATCATCAGGATTATTCTCCTGGAGCTCCCGCAACAAAGGCATATGAGAGAATTGGTCACGATTAAGCAACCAATTCTTGGTCCAAGAACTCCTCCTCCCCCTGTTCATGGACTGGACTTGGGTCAAAGCAATAACCCTAATGGACCGTACACATGATCAGACATTCCGACAACAAAACCGTGGATTTTTTGGCTCAAACTTGATGATGGCTCAAACTTGACTTGCATAACAACGTCACACAAATGTTGTTGGAAATTTTGATCGGCATGAAAATGCTGACATACAACACGTATGACGGGACTATAAAAAGGAAGTTCAATACCAAGTGCGCCACCCTTTGGGCTCCTTCTGCTAATCTCGTGTTAGTAGACGTTTGGTGAGAGATGATTCGCGCTTTTCAGCCTTGTGCTTTTCAGTTCGTTACTGCTCTTCAGTTTGTGCTTGTGGGTTTGTATCTGTTTTTCAGTGCATGTTGTCAGTTCGTATCTGTTTTTCAGTGCGTTGTTGTCCACTCATTTCTGATTTCAGATTGTTCTTCTGAGGTTCTTTCTGATTTTCAGTGCATTCTGTTAGTTCATTCTGACCAGCCGACCGTTTTCTAGCCATGTTGCAGGTACGTACTCATCATAGAATTCGTGCTGTGCAGGGGCTTGGTGTTGGGGTTCTTACTTTAATCCAAGCCCAGTCCATGAACAGGGCAAGGAGGAGTTCATGGACGAAGAATTGTTTGCTCCAGCGTCACCAATTCTCTCACATGCCTTTGTTGCGGGAGATCTGTGAGAATAATCCTGATGATTTCAGAAATTATCTCCGGATGATGGTCCCCATTTTTCACCGTCTGTTGGCTTTGCTGTCCCTTTATATTACTAAGCAGGACACCTGCATGCAGCAAGCCATCACTCCCGTGCAGAGGCTCGTTGCCACCTTGCAGTACTTGGCGACGGGAGAAGTCTGCAGAACATCAAGTTCTCGACAGGCATCTCCCCCCAGGCTCTGGGAATCATTATTCCAGAGACCTGTTCTGCCATCATACAGGTCCTGCAGAAGGACTATATTAACCACTTGCTTACTGGGCACTTAAACCCCCTTCCTGCCCAGACCAATTTTCAGCTTTCGGTGCTCTCACACTTTGAATGACAATTACTCAGTCATGTAAAACATATTAAACACAGTGATTGAGTCCTGCGAATCTGTTCCTGCAGCTGCAGTATTAACTTTGTTTTAGAGTCCCAATCAGAAATCAGTCATAACAGCTTGGCGAGCCAGCCAGGAGAGTACCCAAATTAATTTTTTGTCCCTTTTCATACAAATAGAGCTGTTTTCTTTTGGTGGTATTTGATCACCTCTGGGTTTTTTATTTTTTGTGCTATAAATGAAAAAAGACCGAAAATTAAAAAAAAAAAAAAATTTTTCTTAGTTTCTGTGATAAAATTTTGCAAATTATTAATTTTTCTTCATAAATTTTGGCCACAATTTATATTGCTACATAATGCTACATGGTAAAAATAACCCAAATTAGTGGATATTATTTGGTCTTTGTGAAAGTTAGAGAGTCTACAAGCTGTGGTGCAAATCATAAAAAATTGATCACACCTGATGTACTGGTGACCTATCTCATTTCTTGCGATCCAAACAAGCCAGGAAAGTACAAATACCCCCCAAATTACCCATTTTTTGAAAGTAGACATTCCAAGGTATTTAGTAAGATGCATGGTGAGGTTTTTGATGTTGTCATTTTTTCCCACAGTTCTTTGCAAAATGAAGATTTTTTTTCCCCACAAAATTGTCATTGTAATAGGTTATTCCTCTCACATGGCATGTGTATACCACAAATGACACCCCAAAATACATTCTGCTACTCCTAAGTATGGCGATACCACATGTGTGGGACTTTTTCACAGTCTAGCCATATAGAGAAGCCCAACATGCAGGGAACACCATCAGGCGTTCTAGGAGCATAAATGACACATCTAACTTGACTACCTATTACACTTTTGAAGGCCCTGGAGCACCAGGACAATGGAAACAACCACAAAGTGACCCCATTTTGTAAAGCTAACACCCCAATGTCTAATCTATGAGGCATAATGAGTCTTTTGAACGATTCATTTTTTTCCAGAAGTTTTTGGAAAATGTGGGGAAAAAATGAAAACGCATTTTTTTCACAAAGTTGTCCATTAATAAGATATTTCCAACACATAGCATGTACATAGCAAAAAGGACAACCCAAAATATATTTTGCTACTCCTCCTGAGTATGGCGATACCACATGTGTGAGACTTTTACACAGCCTAGCCACATACAGACGCCCAATATTGAAATAGCACCTTCAAGGGTTTTAGGAGCATAAATTACACATCTCATTTCTCAACCACCTATTACATTTTTGAAGGCCCTGGAGCACCAGGACAATGGAAATGCCCACAAAATGACCCCATTTTGTAAAGCTTACACCCCACATATAATCTATGAGGCATAATGAGTCTTTTGAACGGTTCATTTTTTTCCAGAAGTTTTTGGAAAATGTGGAAAAAAAATCAAAACCCATTTTTTTTACACAAAGTTGTCCACTTATAAGATATTTCCAACACATAGCATGTACATAGCAAAAATTACACCCCAAAATACATTCTGCTACTCCTCCTGAGTATGGCGATACCACATGTGTGAGACTTTTACACAGCCTGGCCACATATAGAGGCCCAACATGCAAGGAACACCGTCAGGTGTTCTAGGGACACATAGTATGCACATACCAAGAATTACACCCCAAAATACATTCTGCTGAGCAAAGGGTAAACAAAAGGTTACCTGTGGTTTTAGTAGTGCAGTTGTCCACAGGAGGATAACACTGGTCCAGGTAGCAGGCAGGGACTTGGTCAGCAAAAGGGAACGCAATTGTCCAGGCAACAGGCAGGAATACTGTCCATAGTCAGTACAGGCAGCAGGCAGGGATACTATCCATATACAGTCCAGGGTCAGTGCAGGCAGAGATTGTCAGCAGTGCCAAAATATTGGTCCTGGTAGTAGGCAGGAACATGATCCATGTGGTGTGGTCAGTTCATGGGACAGGCACAGACATGATGGCATAGGTCCTACAGGCAGCAGGCAGAGGTAGGGCCTCGTTCAGGACAGAATGGGGACAGGGGTAGAGGCTTCTCCCACCCAAATCTCTTTGAAGCCTCCGAGTCTCCAGATCCTAATCAAGGAATGAGAAAACAAAAAAAAATGTTTTCTTCATCCAGAAAAACAATTCTGGAGCCCCTCACATATGTGAGACCCCTGTGTAATGAATCCCACTAGTCCAGTGGCAGGGTACAAGATCAGTCCAAGAGGCAGGCAAAAAGCCTGGTCAAACAGTCCAGGGTCAGTTCCAGATCAGGCAGAGGTATGTACAAAATTGGTACAGTACCTGCCCGCGAGAATGTGTTTCCAGCGCGATCCCATCGCGCTGGTTCTCGGCGACAGGGTACTGTACATCTCGTGCTGGCTGCAATAGGAAAAACACATTTTTCTATTGCAGCCAGCACGAGAGGGAAATCTCCTCCAGGAGCATACCAGGCTCTTAGGTCTGGTATGGATTTTAAAGGGAACCCCACGTGGAAAAAAACGGCGTGGGGGCCCTCCAAAATCCATACCAGACCCTTATCTGAGCATGCAGCCCGACCAGTCAGGAAAGGGGGTAGGGACGAGCGCCCCCCCTGAACCGTACCAGGCCACATGCCCTCAACATGGGGGGTGGGTGCTTTGGGGCAAAGCACCTTGTCCCCACGTTGAGGAGGACAAGGACCTCTTCCCGACAACCCTGGCCGTTAGTTGTTGGGGTTTGCGGGCGGGGGGCTTATAGGAATCCGGGAGCCCCCTTTAATAAGGGGGCCCCCAGATCCCGCCCCCCCACTCAATGTGAATGAGTATGGGGGTACATCGTACCCCTACCCATTCACCTGGGGAAAAAAAAGTGGCAATAAAAACACACTAGACAGGTTTTAAAAGTAAATTATTAGGCAGCTCCGGGGGACTCTTGCAACTTCGGGGGTCTCTTCTGACTCCTCCACTCTCTCCGGCCTCTTCTCCCGGTCTCCGGTTCTTCTCCCGGTCTCCGGTTCTTCTGCCGGGCTCCTCCGCTATCTTCTGCTCTTTTGCCGCTCTTTTGCTAACATTGGTCCGGTCTTCTCCGTCATCTTCTTCCCTCTTCTCTTCTTCTGATGTTGACACGACGCTCTCTCCCGCTATAATGCCGTGTGCGCGGTGTGCACCGACTTATATAGGCATGGGGCGGGAGAAGAACCGGAGAGTGGGAGAAGAACCGGAGAGCGGGAGAAGAGGCTGGAGAGAGCAGAGGAGTTGGAACAGACCCCCAAAGTTGCAAGAGACCCCCGGTGCTGCCTAAAAAATTACTTTAAAAACCTGTCTAGTGTGTTTTTATTGTCACTTTTTTTTCCCAGGTGAATGGGTAGGGGTACAATGTACCCCCATACTCATTCACATAGGGTGGAGGGCCGGGATTTGGGGGCCCCCTTATTAAAGGGGGCTTCTGGATTCTGATAAGCCCCCTGCCCACAGACCCCAACAACCAACGGCCAGGGTTGTTGGGAAGAGTCCCTTGTCCTCATCAACATGGGGACAAGGTGCTTTGGGGCGGGGGGGCCACGGGGTGCCCCCCTTTCCCCAAAGCACCCACCCCCCATGTTGAGGGCATGCGGCCTGGTACGGTTCAGGAGGGGGGTGATGATTTAACGCAAGAATAGGCAGACAGCAAGAGCTTGAACATGAGCCTGGTGTTTATTCAGCAGCATCCATCTTACAAAAGTAACCACAGCTCCCCGCCCCCAGATCACATGACCAAAACTGTTAACTGTTTCCTAACATGCATAAGGAACTAGGCATAACAATTGAACTTGAATTAACATAAAGCATATACATCATTACATCTTCCCTCTCAAGTATGAAGCATTTAATATGAGACAAAGTCCCTCCATATCTTTGGTTTAATAGCTCGACCAAAGCGAGAGAAAGTAATCGCTGGCTCATCATCCGTAGGATTGGTGTCTAGTTGAGAGTCATTCCCAGCATTATCACATGCTGATACGTTTTTGCTGTCCTCAATATCCTCAGTAGACTCAATATCCGTGTTTAGGACTTCTGTGCAATCATTGGTTTGTTCTTTATCTCCATTGTCATCCAGTTCCTCTAATGATGTATCCTCAGCAGGGTCTGGATGAAGATGACGCCTGTTTTGTCTCAGTTTCTGTCCACACTTGGTCTCGATTATATATGATTTTGGTGAATTGGCTTCTTTGACAATTCGAACAGGTTTACATGCATTCCCAGTGACTCTGTGTCACACAGCTTGCCCGGCAGAGAGTGGACGAAGGGATTTTGTAGATCTATCAAAATACAGCTTTTGCCTTTTCATGTTTATGATCCTCTGAGCTGTTACTCGATCCTGTGGAATAGACTGAGGCTGCAATTTCTGTGGTGCAATAGGCACTGTGGTCCTCAGTGTTCTACCCATTAGCAGCTGTGCAGGTGAGCATAAACCTTCAATAGGTATTGCACGATAGTTTAACAGTCCCAGGTACACATCCTGCCCTGATGATTGCGCTTTCAGTATAATGGATTTGGCAACATACATCTCTGCTAGACCATTGGCTTGTGGGTGATAGGGGTTGTGGGTTTGTGCCTGATTCCCCATTCACACAGGAAGCACTGGAACTCAGAACATGAGAATTGTGGCCCATTATCAGACACAAGTTCTTCACACACTCCATGTCTTGAAAGTATTGTTTTGAAAGCCCATATGACTGTTGATGCTTTTAAATTTCTTAGCTGCACTAGCTCAAAGTATTAGCTGTAGTAATCTACTACTATCAGGTAATGGTTGTCCTCAAAATGAAAAATATCTGTAGCCAGTCTCTGCCATGCCCGTGAAGGAGCATTCCACGGTGTAAGAGGTTCCTTTGCATTGTGTTTTTGAAATGTCTGGCAGGTTTCACACTTCTTCACAAGTGTCTCAATATCAAAGTCCAAATTAGGCCAGTAGACCAACTCCCGCACTCCGCGCTTACACAGAGTGATACCCAAATGCCCCTGGTGGATTTGTTTCAGTACTTCTTTCTGCTGTGACTTAGGAATGAGAATACGGTCACCCATAAATATGATATCCGAATGAATGTATAGCTCATCTTTCATAGGCCAGAATCCCTGTAGTTCAGGACACAGCTTCTTTTGTTTTTCTGGCCAGCCATTGCACATGACACAAGTTAATTTTTCTAGGACTTTATCCTGTTTGGTGTCTTGTATTATCTTCTCCAGCCCTACATCCGATATTGGAATGTTCGCTAGTACTGTATGTACCTGTTCTTCCAACTCAGGTTCATCCCATGCTTCATGTCCTTCTAGAAACACCCTAGACAGGGTATCTGCCATTGGAATTTCCTTTCCAGGCTTATACTATACTGTGAGTTCATACTGCTGTAATTTCATAACTATCCGCTGCTGACATAGAGGTGTAGAAGCTAGTGATTTCTGTAGCATGTACTCCAATGGCTTGTGGTCTGTTTCCACAACTACCGGGCGACCATATATTTACTGGTGAAATTTCTCACATCCATTCACAATAGCCAGCATCTCTTTCTCAATTTGGGCATAATTGGCTTGTGTTGTGGTCAGTGCTCGTGAAGCATATGCCACAGGATGTCATTGTTGAGTCAGTACAGCACCTAACTCAAACTCGGATGCATCCACTTGAAGTACAGTGTCACAGTTTACGTCAAAATATTTCAGTATTGGCCCTGAATGTTTAGTGATCAATTTTTTCACTTTGTCAAAAGTCTTTTCCATGTTTGCATCCCAACACCAAACAGCATCCTTCTGTAGCATTGTATGTAGCAGTGCTATCTGTTGAGCAAGGCCCTGAGAGAATGTGGATAGATAGTTGAAAATACCTAGTGATGTCTCCAGCTCCTTTCTGGAGGTTGGGGCCTTCATGTTAAGAACTGCTGTAATCTTCTTTGGATCAGGCTTCAAGCCCTCTTTGGTTAGTAGGTGTTCAAAATATGTAACTTCTTCTACCCCAATTTGCATTTTGTTTGGACTGAGTGTAAGATTCTTCTCACGACACCGACTGAGCAAAGCAGTAAGGTTTTTGTCATGTTCCATTTGATCCTTTCCATAGACCAGCAAATCATCAACTATTACTTCAACACCCTGTAGACCAGCGATCAATTTGTGTGATTTCTTTTGAAATATTTCCTGTGCAGATGCTATGCCGAAAGGTACCCTTATGAAGCGCAATTGACCCAAAGGGGAGTTGAAAGTGATCAAGTAACTGTTGGCTTCATCAAGACACAATTGCCAGTAACCAGAATGGGCGTCTAGTACACTAAATACTATTTACTTTGAATAGGATTGGAGTTTTGTTAGCCCGTATCTGTAATGTTACAGTTGCTTCATCTGCAGACTGATGTGTTTTTGTACTGCTGCAAGATATATTGGGGTGCAGTCTGAGTCTGACCCTGCATTGTCATTATTGTCCTCTATGGCATGTACATAACGTGTTTTTGACCTTCCGGATTGTGAAGACACACACCCTGGCAAAATGTCCTCTTTTCTTGCATTTGATGCATGTTTCTACAATATCCCCATGCTTCTTGTGTGTTACTTGTCCCAGTGCCATAGGTGTTCTTTATTCCTTTGTGTGTTCTTTCTTGCCAATATCTGCTGTGATTTTCTATAGCATTAATCTGGAGCTGTGTTGCTTCCAGTACCTGCATGTCCTTTCTTGACATTTCATATGACAATCCTTATGGCTTTCTCAAGATTTAAGTCTTCTTCCTGCAACAGCTTTTCCTGAGCTTCCTTAAACTTACTGCCCATCAGAATGCAGTCTTTTATCATATCTCCAGCATCATAGAAAGCACAGTCTTTGGCAAGCAAGCACAGCTGTGTCACCCATTCATCCACAGACTCACCTCCACACTGGTTCCTCTCATAAAACATTTTCCTTTGCACTGTGGGGTTTCTCCTTGGGTTGCAGTATGCCTCAAACTTTGCAAACAGTATCTCTGTTTTCTTTTTGTCCTCTGCAGTGATCTCCCCACTTGCTTGCCAGGCTCGGCACACATCACGTCCTTTTTGTTCCACACATATCAAAAAGTGAGCTGCTTTCTGCTGATCAGACCATTCGTCTGCATCTGGTCCTGCAAACACAAGCTCCGTCAGCTGCCTCCATTGTGACCAGTTTTCAGATACATTCCCTGATTCCAAATCCAGGGATGGAATGTTCTTTGTGTTGCTGTTTGCTGCTATGACTCTTCTGACCCGACTTCTGGTACCATGTGATGATTTAACACCAAGAATAGGCAGACAGCAAGAGCTTGAACATGACCCTGGTGTTTATTCAGCAGCATCCATCTTACAAATGTAACCCCGCCCCCAAATCACATGACCAAAACTGTTAACTGTTTCCTAACATGCATAAGGATCTAGGCATAACAATTGAACTTGAATTATAACATAAAGCATATACATCATTACAGGGGGAGTGCTCACTCGTCCCCACCCCCTTTCCTGACCGGCCGGGCTGAGTGCTCGGATAAGGGTCTGGTATGGATTTTGGGGGGACCCCCATGCCATTTTTTTGGTGTAGGGGGTTCCCCTTAAAATCCATACCAGACCTAAGGGCCTAGTATGCTCCTGGAGGGGAACCCATGCCAGTTTTTTAGTTAAAATTTGGCGTGGAAATCAACCTCATGATTCATACCAAACACCTGTCAGCAATGCTTGTCGTTCACCGGGAAAGGAAAAAACACATTTTTCCTTTCCCGATAAGCGAGCCAGCTCGGCGCTGGCTCCCGCGACGGGGCTCGCAGGTGTCAATATCGCAGATAACAGCGGCGAGATTGACACAATATCGCGGTCACCTACTGTAGGCAGAAGCGTGGTCCAATAACAAGCCAGGGTCAGTTCCAGATCAGGCAGAGGTATGAACAGAATTGATAAGCAAAAGCGTGGTCGAATAACTGGCCAGGGTCAATTCCAGATTTTTTTTGTTATGCCCCCGTACACACGGTCGGATTTTCCGACGGAAAATGTGTGATAGGACCTTGTTGTCGGAAATTCCGACCGTGTGTGGGCTCCATCGGACATTTTCCATCGGATTTTCCGACACACAAAGTTGGAGAGCAGGAGATAAAATTTTCCGACAACAAAATCCGTTGTCGGAAATTCCGATTGTGTGTACACAAATCCGACGGACAAAGTGCCACGCATGCTCAGAATAAATAAAGAGATGAAAGCTATTGGCCACTGCCCCGTTTATAGTCCCGACGTACATGTTTTACGTCACCGCGTTTAAAACGATCGGATTTTCCGACAACTTTGTGTGACCGTGTGTATGCAAGACAAGTTTGAGCCAACATCCGTCGGAAAAAATCCTAGGATTTTGTTGTCGGAATGTCCGAACAAAGTCCGACCGTGTGTACGGGGCATTACTGTTTGTATATATGGTCTGGGGACACACTGGGCATCTCTGCCATTGTGCTATTGCTGGGTGTCTAGTGTGCTTCCACTGTGGAGACACTTATAAATTTAGTAGTGTTAGGACTGCAAGCAACACAGGGTGCCGTGAAGAGGCCTTGCAGCTTTCATATGCATTTGCAAATGCGTGCTAACTAAACCCCTGTTTTTAGCAGACTGTTGGACAGGTTAATTTGGTTGGTCAGCAGACTGGTTGGTGAGTTGAGCTATGGAATGTTCTGTTTTTGTCTTACATGTGTTTGCCCCTCCATGTGCTCCTTGCTGTAAAGGCCAGTTATAGGTGGGGGCAGAGGCCAGGTTTTTTGTTACTGTTTGTATATATGGTCCGAGGACACACTGGGCACCTTTGCTGCCATTGTGCTATTGCTGGGTGTCCTGTGTGCACCTGTTCCTTTAAGGGGGATTGGGCTACCTCCAGGCTCATCTGCCCCTCATCTATCCATTTCATGCATGTGCTTCCACTATGGAGACACTTATAAATTTAGTAGTATTAGGACTGCAAGCAACACAGGGTGCTGTGAAGAGGCCTTGCAGCTTTCACATGCATTTGCAAATGCATGCTAATTGAACCCCTGTTTTTAACAGACTGTTATACAGGTTAATTTGGTTGGTCAGCAGACTGGTTGGTGAGTTAAGCAATGTAATGTTCTGTTTTTTTTTTATTTCAATAGTTTTTTATTGATTTTTGCAGTAAATTCACAAAGATACACACATGTGTACATTGTACAGTGTTGTACATTAAATCATATAGATAAGTACAGATATAAAGTAAAAATATCTGGTGTCCAGATAACAGAAAACTTGGAACTGTCATAATCGTAGCCAGAGATACTAAGAGTTAGCCATTACTTGAGTGTCCCACCCCCAGGAACCCCATTGGGAACTCTTTTGTTACCCGGTGGGGGGGACACCCCATGTGGACATTATCCAACATAGAAAGGATAAAGATCAGAAAGCAGTAATAGCAGAAAGTATTAATATTAAAAAGTATTTCTGACAACTTGTTGCTTGTCAAGAATAATTATCAGGTTAATGAGTATTAAAGAAATGTCGCAGCCCCAGACCACAACTCCCGCGGCATCCATTTTTTCTTTTCTTTGTTTAGGAGGCCTACGCTGGAGGCCAACAGTGTTTTGAAGCTATAGTGGAGGTTCACCGTGTCAAGAGTGTGTTCTACGGATGGGGGTTTGTCAGTTTTCCACAACCTCGCTATGCACAGTCTCGTGGCCAGCAAAATGTGGGTCAGCATGTGTCTATACGTCGAGAGAACAGAGTCAATATTTAGGTTTAGTATCGCTAGATCTGGTGATGGAGGCAAATCTTGGTGTAAAATGTCTGATAGTATTCGAAAAATTGTCGTCCAGTATTTCTGTAAGCATGGGCAGGACCAAAAGATGTGGAATATGTCCCCCTTGGCTGAGTTGCATCGCCAGCATTGGTTGCATATGGAGGAGTTAAATTTAGTGAGCTTTGAGGGGGTTAAATACCATCTAAGGGACAATTTTTGGGTGGTTTCCCATAGCGTGGAGCATTTTGTGGCTTTGTATATCGACTGAAGTGCCCTTTGCCATTGGTGTTCTGTGTAGGTCTGACCCAAGTCGTGTTCTCAGTGAATATGGGGGGTTTTAGTAAATTGCAGCTTGTGGTGTAGGATATTATAGAACAAAGATATTCCTTTAGGGGAAGAGGTCATTAGATAATCCCATACTTTGGAAACCAATGTGTAGAGAGGAAGGTGAACATCCTTAAGGCAGTGCGTAATGCGTATGTAAGTAAAGAGGTCTGTATTGGGTAGGTTGAATTCGTGTTGAAGGAGGGAGAAGGGTTTAGGTTTGTCTTTTTGGAGAACATCTTGGATGGTATGGATACCTTTTTTGGACCATTGAGCCAAATATAAGTCAGGTGAGAGGTGATGAAGAGATTTGATCAGGTTAGGAATGGAAGGGGTGTTAGGTATGTCGCAACTGTTGCGTAGTAGCCTTTTCCATGCTGTGACTGATGCTATCATGGTGGGAGGTGTTGCCGACAATAGTTTTGGGCCCTAGGGTGAGCACATCACCCAAAATTTTAGATTTGGACGAAGTAGAGTTGAGTTTTTGATTGAGCTCCAGAGCTTACTAGGGTTTGACTGGAACCACTCAGTGAGCTGATCCAGTATCGTCGCTGTGTGGTAGTCTTCGAAGTCTATCGTTCCTGAACCCCCCGCCGATCTATGGTATCTAAGTGACGAATGTACATCTAGGTTTGGTTCCATTCCATATATATTTGTTAAACATAGTTTGTAGAGATTTGAAGTAGTGTTTAGGCATGGGGAGGGGGAGAGTTCTGAACAGGTAGAGAATTTGAGGTAAGTGGAGCATTTTAAATGCTGCGAGTCTGCCAGACCAGGAGAGGTTGTGTTTGGTTAAGGCTTGTGTTTCTATCTTTAATTTGGCAAGGAGAGGTTTGAAGTTGGCTGTGAAGAGGTGCTTGACTGATTTCGTGAGATGAACTCCCAAATATGAGATGCTATTGTCTGTCCAGGCAAAGGGGAATTGGGCCTGTAGTAAGTTTCTGGTGGTGGCGTCCAGTTTATTGTCTAAGATATGTGATTTAGTTACGTTCAGTTTGTAGTATAATATTCGTCCAAACCAGTTGAGTGTTTTTTGGGCTTCAGGAAGGGAGGAAGTTGGGTTGGTGAGTATTAGTATGACGTCGTCTGCAAAAAGACTGATCTTGTGCGAGATTTTGCCTATCGTTAGACCTGTGATTAGGGAGTTTGAGCGGACGTGTTCCGGCAATGGTTCCATCAGCATATTGAAAATCAGTGGGGATAATGGGCATCCCTGTCGAGTGCCATTCGTTATGTGAAGTGGTTGTGACAGCATGTCTGTGGAGTAGACCTTTGCTGATGGGGTAGTATACAAAGCCATTATAGCGTTATAGATGAGATCTTTGAAACCGAACTTGGTCAATACTTTCCTTAGGTAGGTCCAGTGGACTCTATCGAAAGCCTTCTCTGCATCCAAAGAGAGGAGCAGAGAAGGCATTCCACTAGATTCAATATGGTGTAGCAGGTTTATCATCCGTCTTGTGGCGTCAGGAGCTTGTCTACCCTTAATGAACCCCGATTGGTCTTTAGGAATGAGATCAGGCATAACTGTCATCAGGCGTCTGGCAATCATTTTGGCATATATTTTTTTGTCGAGGTTCAGTAAGGAGCTAGGGAGGAAATTTTGAGGGGAGGTTGGAGCTTTTCCTGGCTTCAGGATGGTAATTATAAGAGCATTTAATGATTCGTCTGTGAACTTAGAAGAGGAGGCAGCAATGTGGAAAAATTCCGTCAGATGAGGAAGCAAGTGGCTGGAAACATTTTTATAGTATTCTCCCGTTAAACCATCTGGACCGGGAGCTTTGCTCGAGGGCAAAGATGATATTGTGTCTAGGATTTCTTGTTTAGAGAATGGTTTGTTTAGGAAGGACAGTTGAGTGTCAGTCAGATTTGGGAGTTTAATTTGGTGGAGAAAATCATTAATGTCAGTAGAGGACGGTTGGTAGGTAGTAGGGTCTTGTCTGATGTTGTACAGGTTGCTATAGTACTCACTAAAGGCGTTCGCTATGTCCTGGGGATTAGTCAATTTGTCATTGGAATGGGGGTGGAATAGGTGGGGTATTTTGGATTTGATTCTCTGTCCTTTGAGGCGTTGCGCCAGTCTCTTACACGCTTTGTTGGATTAGTTTGTAGGAATGTAGAAGTAGCGAATGTAAATCTCGCCGTAAGGTCAGCAGTTGGGCCAGGAGTGTCAGGTTTGGGTTGGTCTTGTGTTGGGATTCAAGAGGTGCAATTTGAGATTTGTGAAACAAATAAAAAAAGACCGAAAAATTTGAAAAAAATAAAAGTTTTGCTTTTGTTTCTGTTTAAAAATTTTGTAAATAAGTAAGTTTTCTCTTTCACTGATGGGCACTGATAAGGCGGCACTGACAGGCACTGATAAGGCGGCAGCGATGAGGTGACACCAATGAGCGGGCACTGACAATGGGCACTGATATGCGGCACTGATGGGCACTGGTAGGCGGCACTGATGGGTGGCACTGATATGCAGCACTGATAGGCATTGATAGGCGGCACTGATGGGCACTCATGGGTGGCACAGGTGGGCACTGATGGGCACTGATAGGCGACACTGATGGGCACTGAAAGGCTGCAAAGATGGGTTCTTATGGGTGGCACTGATGGGCACTGATAGGCGGCACTGATGGGCACTGATAGGCGGCACTGATGGGCACTGATACATGGCACTGATGGGCACTGATACGCGGCACTGATAGGCATCCCTGGTGGCACTGGCAGTGGTAGGCATTGGAGTGGGCACTGATTGGCAGCTGCCTGGGCATTGATTGGCAGCTGCCTTTGCACTGATTAGTATTTCCCTGGGGGTCTAGGGGGCATACCTGGTGGTCCAGTGTGGCTGGTTTCCCTGGTGGTCCTGGGCGGCTTCCCTGGTGGTCCTGGGTAGGATCTGAGGGGGCACTGTGCTGATAAAGAATCAGCACAGACCCCCCCTGTCAGGAGAGCAGCCGATCGGCTCTCCTCTACTCGCCTCTGTCAGACGCGAGTGAGGATAAGCCAATCACCGGCTCTTCCTATTTACATCGTGATCAGCCGTGATTGGACACGGCTGATCACATGGTAGAGTCTCCGTCAGAGACTCTTTACCTAGATCGGTGTTGTGGAGTGTCAGACTGACACCCCGCAACAACGATCGCCGCGATGCGCGCCCCTGGGGGCGCGCAGCGGCTCAATATTCTGCGGACGTCATATGACGCCCAGTCAGGGTATTGAAACCACTTTGCCACCGTCATTCTGCTATATAGCGGGCGGCAAGTGGTTAAGGTGTAAGTGACCTTGTTGAGGGTAAATAGTAGAATGAGATAGAGACCATTGGGGTCGGAGATTTTTTGTAGCAAGTGGAAGTCTAGTCCATTCTTTATGGCAATAAGGACTCCTCTTTTCTTGGAATTGTAGGTGGCATGGTAGACTTGGGGGTATTTGCTGTTGGAACATAGGGCTGTTGTCATGGGAAGCAGATGGATCTCCTGGACACAGAGGATGTCACTGTCCAGTTTTTTTTTTTTTTTTATAAATTCTTTTTATTAATTTTGTAAACAAACATACATTCACATACAGTTTGATTGGCAACATACCAATCGAGCCGACCACGCAGGGCCGATATAACTTCTAACCAACCTTGAGTTCCCCCCTCCCCTAACCCCTCCCCCCACCCACTACCACCCACACAGCAGTCATATAGTAGCACACAGCAAAAATGAAAACTATACATCATAAAATTAAGTTTAAACAAACCATCTTCTCTCAGCTCCCCATGTACATGAGTACAGTGCATTATAGGACAAAGCATTTTAGATGGGTTTTACATATATTAGCACCCAACATCCAGCATGGAACATCAATCCATATCACTCCCTACCTCTTACACTCGCGTATCTTCCTAACTCACTGTATCTGTAGAGTCCAGCCACGCCTGCCAAACCTTCGAGAATTTCTTAGGGCAACCTCTGGCGTGATATGCTGCTCTGTATAACGGGATGACCGAATTTATCAGTTTTTTCCAAAATAATACCGTAGGGGCATTTGTTTTTTTCCAGTTCAGTAATATTGCTTTTCTACCATAAAACAATCCTATATTCAGTAGGGTGCGATGTGCCCGAGTTGGAACCACCTCCTCCACTAGTCCTATCAAACATACTCTAGGTGTTAATGGGATTGGTACACACAATACCTCTGTTAGACATTCTGTTACTTCTGACCAGAATCTTTGAATGTGTGCACAGCTCCAGAAGACGTGTTCTGCGCCCGCTGGGGCATGTGAGCATCGCCAGCATTGATTACTCACTGATGGGTAGATACGGGACAACCTATCCGGGGTGAGATATATCCGATGTAAGAATTTGAAGTGAATTAGGCGATCCCTGGCTGAAACTAGGTGTTTGAATGGATGATCCCACATGTCATCCCAGTCTTCCCCCTGAATATCTGCGATCTCCCCCTCCCATCTCTCTCTACACTTAGTAATTCCTAGGGGGGTTTTATTAAATAGGGATTTGTATACCGTGGACAACGGTTTGGCCAGGTCCTCCTCTGTCAACATGGACTCCAAAGATGAAGGAAAATATTCGACCCTTTGCTCTCTCGTTTGTTCTTTAAAAGCGTGTCTCAGTTGTAAGTAACGAAAAAAAAAGGAATTGGGAAGGTCATGCCTAGCCTTTAGCTGATCAAAAGTGCATAGGTCCCCCTCACATGTAATGTCCTGCAAGGTCTTAATGCCTTTACACGCCCAAATCATAGGGTCGGGGAGTGAGAAAAAGTGCGGAAGCTTCGGGTTCATCCATATGGGGGCTGAAGATGTAATTCCTACGTAACTGGGAGACATTAATGTAGTGGCTACTTCCCAGGCCTTAATTGTTGTTTTCATTGACTCTGTCAGAGGGAGACAGGATTTCGGACCTCTATACAAAGCCAATTTTAAACTTTCGTATGATCCCAGATGTGCAGCCTCCACTACTGTGGCAGAATCATCAGAGTCCGCCGTTAACCACTTCCTAGCGACTACCATCTGTCCGGCAAGAAAATATGTCTGCCAGTCAGGCAGTGCCAGCCCCCCCTGTCCCCATGGTTCCTGCAATATTTTGATACTTATACGTGGGGAATTTGGATACCATATAAATGTTCCAATGATACTATTTAGTGTTTTAAAATAGCCCTTGGGGATCCATATCGGGGAGTGTCGTAGAAAATATAGGATCACTGACAGGTATTTCATTTTTATTAGACTAATCCGCCCGATCAAGGAAAGAGGGAGGGTCCTCCATACCGCCGTTTTTTGTTTAAGCCTGCTAATCAAGGGTAGGAGATTCAGAGACAGATAATCTTGGATATTAGCTGTGACCCTAACCCCCAGGTATGTGAATGAGGATACCCATTGCAATGGTAAGGTATCGTCAGCCAGTTTTTTTGCCTCTTTACCTAATGGTAATATGGATGACTTACTCCAATTAACTCTTAACCCCGAAAAAGTGGCGAACCTGTCCAGAATCTCCAACGCCGCCCTAAGAGACGGACCCGGGTCTCTAAGAAACAGAAGCAGATCGTCAGCATATAATGCAATACACTCGCCGATTGATCCCACTTGAATTGCCTGCACCCCCTCCGAACGCCGGAGGGCCCTAGCCAATGGCTCAATTATCAGGGCAAAAAGGAATGGTGAGAGGGGGCACCCCTGCCTGGTGCCCCTACCTATACAAAAGAAATCAGAAACCATGGAACCCAGTCTCACCGCCGTCCTCGGCTTACTGTAAAGCAAGCCGACCCAGCGACGAAAACCAGGACCGAATCCCATGCTCTCCAAAACCCCATGCATATATTGCCAATCCACTGAATCGAAGGCTTTTTCGATATCAATGGAGACAACCACTTTTGCCGGGTACTCAGCATTTTCTATTTGAATATGCGTAAATAGCCTTCTTAAATTTGTATCCGTGGACATACCTGGTATAAACCCTGTTTGATCAATGTCAACCAGAGTCGATATGACCGTGGCTAGCCTTGTGGCTAAAATTTTTGCAAGGATTTTAAGATCCGAGTTAAGTAAAGCTATTGGGCGATAAGACGAGCACAACTGTGGGTCCTTGCCTGGTTTCGGGAGAAGTATCATATAGGCCTCCATCATTGAGGCCGGCAAGGAACCATTCTCCCAGCAGAATTTGAATAGTAGTGTCAATCTATTAGCCAATTGTGACATGTGCGCTTTATAGAAATCAGCGGGAAAGCCGTCTGGGCCAGGGGCTTTACCTGGAGGGAAGGAAAGTATAGCTGCCTCAACCTCCAGCACAGAGATATCTGCCTCCAACCGAGTGGCATCTGTATCAACTAGTTTAGGCATGGAGAGGCTCCGAAGAAGTTCCTCCATTTCAGCCACATCATATGACTGTATTGGGGAGTATAGGGCCTTGTAAAATCCCACAAATTCTTCCAAAATTTCCCCCGGATCCGATAACAATATCCCTGCATTATTCTTTATTACCGGTATACTGACAGGGATTTTTTGGTCTGCCACTAGGTTTGCCAGCAACTTGCCATTTTTGTCCCCCTCAGTGAAAATATTTTCTGCCCTTCTTCTTGCCTCGGTATGCGCCAGTTCTGTGAAATGGACTGCTATTGCTCTTCTACTATGTAGCACGGAGGCATAGTTTGTCTCCGAAGGGGAGTTCGCCTGGAGCTGTGCACATTCCCTTTCTCTAGCTAAAAGAGTTTCCTTTTCTTGATTATGTTCCGTCCTTGCTGCTTTAATTGCTGATATAAATACACCTCTTGTTACCGCTTTCAAAGTATCCCATACTATTGTCGGATCAGCCATATCCACATTTGTCACCCAGAAGGTTTCAATGGCAGCCTGAACATGCGTGGCTACTTGCTCCTCTTGCAACCATCCCGGTGCCAATCTCCAACCCCCCTTGTGTCCTCTAGTGGGATATGACATTGTGACCAACAGAGGATTATGATCCGAAGTCCCTCCGGCTAGGTAATCAGATGCACATACACTGTGCAGGAGTTGGGCATTCCCAAATGCTAAGTCTATTCTGGCTGATGATTTGTGGGTGGTAGACAAATGTGAATACGACACAACCCCGGGGTTTTTCCATCTCCACACCTCCGTCAAGTTCGCCACCGAAGCCCATGTGCAGAGATTTGCTGAGGCTGTCCTAACAGCATTAGAGGTATCTAGTGTGGAATCCATTATGCTATTAAAGTCACCCATAAATAACGTAGGTAGATGTAGGTATGGAGCTAGTATGTTTAACAGATCATATAATAACTGTACTTTAAATGGCGGAGGTATGTAAACATTTACAAGCAGTATTTTGTGATATGCCAAATCTAACACCAGTGCCACATATCGTCCTCCTGGATCGGTAAACACCTGATGGATATTACATGCAACCGCCTTGCTAATCAAAATGGTTGTGCCTCTAGCATACGTTGAGTATGATGAATGGAAGGACCTCTGTATCCAGGGCCTGCGCAATGCAAGTGTTTTGTTTCCATCCAAATGTGTCTCTTGAAGGAGAACGACATGTGGCTTCACCTGTTTAAGATATTGGAACACAGCCGCTCTTTTAAATTTGTTGTTTAGCCCCCTAACGTTCCATGAGATGATTTTTATCTTATTCTCCATCTATAATAGAAGTTATAGCTAAAGTACCATATTTCCCCACATTAGCACAGTGATAGCCCAACAATATACGTCTGAGAGTGTACTTAGGTAATGAACCATTGCTGTAATCGGTATGCAACATATATGACTGCTGTTTAAACTTTCCCCCCCTGCTGTTATACCAGAAACTAATAACTTTAGAACAAACCAAAAACCAAAAAAACAAAACCAAAAAAGTCCGGTATGCAGCTTTCGCCCTGTAACATAAAGCTCCAAAAGAGCTCGACCAAAAGTGTCGATAGTTCGGCATAAAGGAAAAAAAAAAAAAAAAGGGAAAAATTCCTTTCCTTCCTTGTGCTTCTGAAGACTCCTTATAAGTTCCATGGAGAAGTACAGCCGATTGTATCTTACTATGCCGAATATGGTGTAATATTGATGAAGAGCGTTCTGGTGTTACACAAACATATAGGCCCCACGGCTCCAGCTAGTGAATATCGTATGACGGGTAAGGCCACGCAACTAAAGTGTGATACAGCCTGTGGATGACTCCCACAAGCATTAGTAAGCCAGTGTTATCATTCTCCCCTCTCCACCTCCCAGGGGATCTTCTTCCCCCAGTGATCAGGTCAGGTAGGTAGAAAATTTTTGCTGCATAACATGCGATGACAAATGGGCGAAAGAAAAAATATAACTAAAAAATGGAGCAGGCCTGAGCATAAAACCAGGTATTATATGCTGAGGGAAAACAAAATGAACAAAAGGCAAGACTGTACTGAAAAACATTCCTGCAAATGACGACGTTGTCACAGATTTTGATCTAGCCAGTCATTAGCATCTTGTGGGGTTTCAAAAAATTTCACAGTACCTTTATGTTGCACCCGGAGACGACTGGGGTAGAGCATACTGTATTTTAATTCCTTCTCCCGGAGCCGCCTTTTGACCTCCATGAATGAGCGACGTCTTTTCTGGGTCTCAGCCGAGAAGTCGGGGAATAACATTATACGGGCATTCTCAAATTTTAGCTCTTTGTGCTTCCTGGCCTCCGCCAACAGCATGTCGCGGTCCCTATAATTAAGAAACCGTACCAGGAATGGTCTTGGTGGGGCACCTGATGGTCTGGCTCCCGTGGGGACTCTGTGAGCCCTTTCAGCCACATACGTAGGGGGTAGATCGCCCAGAGACAGCAATATTTTGAAGAATCGCTCTGCAAACGCCGTCGTGTCTGTGCCCTCGGCTCCTTCCGGTAGGCCAACCACTCGTACGTTATTTCGTCTCTGGCGGTCCTCAGCGTCGTCTGCACGGCGCTGCAAGGCCCCCACCATTTCTTTCAGCTCCCGTAGCTGCGATCCCTGATTGTGTGAGGCATCCTCCACTTCAGAAATACGATCCTCCGCGGTGGTAAGTCTGCCCCTAATCTTGTCCAAATCATGGCGGATAAGATTGCATTCCGAGGCCAGTAAATCAATGCGCCCCATCAACTCAGATTTAGAGGCCGCTATAGCCTCTATAATTGGACCTGTTATGGCTGCTGTGTCCAGTTCTATCTCTGCCATGGCGGGAGGATTATCCTCGGATTGCGGTGCAGTGGAGACATCCTGCTGCGCCATCTTTACCTTGCTTGTCGTGGCGCGCTGAGATGTGTTCACAGGAGCTGCTTCAGAGGAGGAGTGGGCGGGGCTAGACGCCATGCTGTTCCTAGAACGGAAAATTTGCTGTGCTTTTGGCGGCTGGGAACGGGACGTTCTTTGCTGTCTGGATGCCGAGGACGGCATATTGAGCCACCCAGACTGTTCCGCTCACTCTGGTACACCTACAGCAGGGTTTTTTGTCTCCACATTCGGCCGTGGACAGGATAATTACCGGAGGTATGCAGGAGCTCAGAGCACACACGTCTTGCCTCGATCACATCCCGGCCACGCCCCGTCACTGTCCAGTTTGACTGCCCTGTGCCATAGGGAATGGTGTTTTGCCGGGTGGTTTAGACCCTTGGCATTAAGGGACAAAACGTGACACTGCATGACCAGTGGCTAAGGGTAGAGGTGGTGCAAGGAAAGGAGTAGCACTTACAGTTAGTTGCTTGTAGCGTACGATGAGTAGGTATCTCCTTTGCGAAGTAGAGTGTCTTCCGGATATTCGGTGCTGTGTTGTAGAAGATATGGAACAAAAGCCTTGGGGGAAAGCAACAAATCAGAAGGCTAAAATAGCAGACAATGAGAACAAAAACTGTAGTAGGTTTTCTGTTATACTATAATCCTGCAGTGAAAGGTTTGTGGCGGCGTGTGTAACAGGAAGCTATATTTAGCTATACCACAAATGGGGGAAAACAGTTAGTAACTAGGAAAACCTGAAAAAAATTACATAAGGCAGCGAGGGAGAAATATTTTTGTGGTTGTGACCCAACAGGTTCAGGTACTCATTTGGGGTTGGTATATTCTGGAGCCCTGGTTGGCACGCCTTTGTTGGAATTTCCGTTGTGGCAGAGGTGGAACTCCTTCTGTCAGGGGTTCTAGAATGATGCCCCACTCATGTAGCAGGCACATGCCTTTCAGTAGGTCACTGACAACATGGGTGGTGCAATTTTTTGTGATGAGTAAAGATATCTCCATTTGTATAGGATTTTATGATTGAAAAGGCCTTTGGTTATGGGGTTCAGCTTTCTCCTCAGTTGTAACGTATACTTGGAAAGGTCTGGAAAGATCTGGATTCCTTCGTATGATCTGGGCAGAGGAGCTTTGGACCTGGCTTCTGACATCATTTTTTCTTTGATGTGGAAAAAATGAACTCTCATGAGAACGTCTCTCGGCACTGATGCTGCTAGGTTTGAGGGTTTTGCAATCCTGTGAATTCTATCTATGATGATGTCTCTGGGAGCAGGATAGTGTGTATGAGGTCTTTGGCGTATTTAGGAAGGTCACTCGGGGGTACAGACTCAGGGACCCCCCGCGGTTTGACGTTGTTACATCTGGAGCAGTCTTCTAAATAGGCCAGCTTGGCCCGGACCCAATTCTTCTCTTCTTTAATTTCATCAACTGCATCTATGATGTCATTTACAGTGGTTGAGCACCCTGTTCAATGGTAGAGATTCTATTACCCATAGAATGCATGTCTGTGGAGATTTTGTTGAACAGGGATGACAGGTCAGTCATCAGAGAGGTTTGCAGGGACATGAGCATCTCTTTTAGGGTAGTGTCTATGACCGGCTGGCCAGAAGTGGGAAAGGATGCCATAGAGTTATGCAGGGCCTGGTTGGATTGGAACAGTTTGAAGGCCTGGGCTTGGGCCTCCGTCCTGGACTTATGTGACTGTGGATGTGGTGCATCCATCCACATCCGGGCTTTGGCTGGGCTGGAAGTAAGGGGGTCAGAGCCTGGGTCCTGTGTAGGGGATAGAGGCAGTGGAGCTGCGCCCATTTTAGTGTGGATGGCTTCCGGGAGGTCTGTGTAAGCCTCCCATGGCTCCGTCGGGCCGCCGGCGCCATCTTGGATCTCACTGACCTTGTCCTGAGGAAACATGAACATAGGGAGTTTCCTGAGGCCGTGTTCTCCTATCCGTTTGCGGGACATTGCCGGTCGGCACCTGGGGAAGATGTGCAGCGATTTTGGGCTTGATCTGTCGCTTCTGTCGGGTCTAATATGCTCCAGTGTTCTCCCTCGCTGTGGAGCTGTGAGATCAGGCATCCATCTTCAGCTCTGGCTAGCCACACCCCCGGAACGTTCTGTTTTTGTCTTACATCAGTTCCAGATCAGGCAGAGGTATGAACAGAATCGGTAGGCAGGAGCGTGGTCAAAGTTACAGTCAGTTACAGTGACTGTAACAGTGCAAGTAGAGGCATAAGGGGTGTGAAGGTAAATGGCAGGAAGTGAGGGTTATGTTTACCATACTTTACTAATAATTTAGTGAAGTATGGTAACGACGGAAACAGTCAACTTTGCAGAGGCCTGGTTGCGAAAGACATTGGGGACATTGATTAGTGTTGTCTCTTCTAACTTCTCCTCTGGTGCACACCCAGCATTTTTTCTGACGTTTTTGGCCTGTTGGTCTGGGAGGGATTTTATTGGGAAAGTGGCGTTCGGAGAGTCTGCTAATCACATCAGATCAAATGTTTTCTGGTTGGCCGTTCGGAAATATAAAGGCAGTGGTGATTTCCTCCTGGTAGCCAAGGAAGGATTTGGAGCTTTCAGTGGATAGATGCGATAGATAATATAGCTGTTGTATATGGCCAAATTAAACAAATAAATTGAAACTTTTTTATACCACTGGTATGTTCGTCTTGTGGCAAGGTAGGGTTCAAGCATTTGATCTTGCAGTCGACACCCCCATGAACATATTGTATTTGTGGATACATGTTGGTTTTTAGATTGGGCCATTCCTTCTGGTGATCTCAACGAATGTATTGTTGTGGATTGAAGAAAGCATGTAGACATCCCTTATGTCCCTACACTTCACAGCCAGAATTTCCTCATTCCGTAAACTCGCCGTCTCCCCTCTTCTTAGCTTCTTGTTAATGAGGCTTTGAAGAAAGCCCTTACGGTTCCTCCTCATGGTGCCACATGCTGGAGTGTTCTTTCTGTGAAGGTTGTGGAACAGGGGAAAACTTGTATAAAAGTTATCTACATACAAATGGTAGCCTTTCTCCAGGAGTGGGTTTATGGGTTCCCAAACGACTTTCCCGCTTGATCCCATGTAGTCTGGGAAATTAGGGGGATGCAGCTGGGTGTCTTTACCTTTGCATACCATGAAGGCATATGTATACCCTGTGGCTCGGCACAATTTATACAGCTTTACCCCATAGCGAGCCCTTTTGGCAGGAATAAATTGTTTGAAACCCAGCCTGCCAGTAAATTTGATAAGGGACTCATCCACGCATATGTGTTGGTCTGGGGTAAACAACTGGGGGAAGATTAAAAAAAAAGTTAGTAGTGACCGAATTTTATAAAACTTATCAAAATTTTGGTGATTTTGGGGAGGGCACTGGGTATTATCATTACAGTGTAGGAATCTCATAATCATGAGATATCTGGTTCTGGGCATTACTGGGGAAAAGATGGGCATGAGGGTAATGGGGAAGGTTGACCAGTATGAATGTAATTCATTTTATTTGGTTAGTTCAATACAGAATGTGAGGCCCAAAACATTTTTAAACTCCTCCACTGTTAGTGCTCTCCACTCAGAGGGACGGGCATAATTGGACGTTGGGTTACTTGCTATGAATTGTTGTGCATACAGGTTGCACTAGGCCACAATTGATGCTAGCATGTCCTCAGTAAAAATTAAATGGAAAAAATCAATTGGGGAAAAAATTTCTGTGTCCACCTGGACTCCTGGTTGTTCAGTGAAAGGGGGAATGTTAGCTTCTCCTGAATTAGGAGGAAGCCACAAGGGGTTCTGAAGGAAATAGGGAAGACTGGCATGGGACCTAACCCTTTGGGACTGAGGTGACACTCCACTGGTACGTGACCTTTGCCGAGGTACTGCGGTGATGGTGGATGGCACTGTGGTGCTGGTGGATGGCATTGCCTCCTTACCAGAATGCCTTCGTCTGGCGGGCGGACTCTCATCCTCCTCTGAGGCTATCAGTGTTTTACTGCTTAGGACAGGCTCATAGTCAACGTCAGACTCAGAATCCGAATTTGATGAGGAATCTGAAGTGGAGAGCTCCCTGTTGCTCTTGTCGGCTGCAAGAATATTGTACACCTCCTCGGCTGAAAATAATCTTCTAGACATTGTTGGTGATGACAGAAGGGACTGATGACACGTGACACTGATGACAAATGGCACTGATTGACAGTGGTGACAGATGGCACTAATACGTGGCACTGATGGCACGTGACACTGATGTGGCACTGGTGACAGATGGCACTGATGACACGTGACACTGATGGCAGATGGCACTGATACATGGCACTAATGGCACATGACACTGATGGCAGATGGCACTGATACGTGGCACTGATGGCAGATGGCACTGATACGTGGCACTGATGACAGATGGCACTGATGACAGATGGCACTGATACGTGGCACTGATGACACTGATGGCACTGATATGTGGCACTGATGACACGTGACACTGATAACAGATGGCACGTGACACTGACAGGTGGCACTGATGACAGATGGCACTGACAGGTGGTACTGATGACAGGTGGCACTGACAGATGGCACTGATAGGTACTGTGGGCACTGTATTTACTTTTTTTGTACTGTTGAACTCACAAGCTGCAGCACAGGTCACAGAGACCGCGTGTGAGGAGGGAGAGCCGGCAATGAGAGATGATCTCATATGTTTACACTTGAGATCATCTCTTATTGGACACGCCGATCGAGTGCTAAATGGCCACTGTGATTGGCCATTTAGCACGATCTGTGATTGGCTGTGTCCAAGGGATACAGCCAACACAGAATTTCCCCGATGCGCGCCCGCGGCGGCGTGTGGGGAAGGAGTAAACAGGAGGATGTCTAGGGATGCCCTCCCAGCAATTGAGCGCCGCACTGTAGCCGTCTTTCGGCTATAGCGCTGGCGCCTGTTGGTTAAGGTAAGTTTAATCCTTTAACATCACATTCTATGTATTTAATGTTTGCTAATGTATAGTATTTATTTCATTATTCCCTAATTACCATGATTGTAATATGCTGTGAATGTCCTCTTTATCCTTGTGCATGCTGGAAGCTTTTAATGCTACTTCATGCATATTTGCCTTCACTAACCTCCCCAGCATGCTATCCTGGACCCATACACACCTAGCCTAGTCACTTAATGTATTTTGTCAGCTCCATTTTAGTGCTTACCCTAAACACCCCTAAAATGTGTACAAATGTTATTTGTGCAAGAGGCTTTTTTGGGGGGGGACAAAACACATTTGAAACCCTCCCCCCAAACCGTTAAGTCAGCTGATACCAATCCTCTATCTGCTGACTTTGCCAAACCCATACACACTATACCTACCTTTTTTGTGTTCATATTTATGGATGAATTCACCAAAGCATGTAGTGCAAGGGCCTGTCTGAATACTTTCAAATGGTACTATTTAAAGTTTTCTTCTCCTTTTATCTTGATAGGTAATTGCAGTGTAAAAATGTGCTTCAATTTGTACAGTGTGTATTCAAATTTTTGGATTATGACACTTCTTACCTGTCCAGTGGGCTGCCAATAGTGTAAGTAAGGAGGGGCTGGCCAAAGTAACAGACATTATGCATGTATTCAGCTCTCAATGAAGTGGAGAGGGTTACCTGTCCAAAACATCTCCCCCCCACCATAACATTTTTACAATGGGCCATTAGAGGGGGTGAGGAATCTGATAAGTGGACCTTATACTTTTGTCTTTAAAGACTCATTTCAATAACTCTTCCACTTATGTTGGTGAAGAATGTTTGTGTCTAATCTGCTTACAATGTTTATGTGCAAAAGTACTATTTTTTTTGCTTGTTTCACTCCACAGTTTCCTTCAAACCCGCAGGAAAGGCAGTTTGTGGCATCCCAGTTTGCCACCCCCCAACTCGGGGTCATACTATTATAATTATAAGGGGTTTAATAGTATTGGGTTGTTGGCGGTGGTGTCGGCAACATACAAGTTTTTGTATGTGGACATGGGGAAGAATGGGTGGATGTCGGATGGTGGAATCATCGCCCAGACGGAGTTCTACAGACGGCTCCAAAATAGTAACTTGGGCTTGCCACCTGCGGAAGACAACGTAGCTGTTCTTCCGTTTGTGTTTGTCACTGATGAAGCGTTTGGGCTAGGTGACCATCTCATGAGGTCATTTCCGATGAGGACCCTCACCCCGGACCAAAGGGTTTTTAACTACTGCTTTTTAACTACTTCCACCTATTTCTGACACCAATCCATATGGCAGAATATAAAATGAATCATATTGTGCTTGCTTGCTGCATTCTACACAATTATCTCCGCAAAAATGCTACAAACTATGTGGCCTCATTTGGGGTTGAGGCCGGATTACCAAATAGTAATTTGACAGCACTTGAAGCTGGCCGTCCTGTCTTGCCCCCCCAAAGCGCCCGCGAAGTGAGACAAAAATATCTTGAGTACTTTGCGGGTAGGGGGACCATTAATCTGCCAGCGAATTTGTGAAACATTTTTTAACCACTTCAATACCGGGCTATAGTCATATGATGTCTGCAGATGGGATCTCCCATCTTGGGCAGGTGTCATATGACGTCCTCGGCTTCTCGCCACTCCTGCAGGCCCCTGGGGGCCCGCAGCACGGCGATCGTGGATGAGGTGTGTCCCTCAGACACAGCCCATCCCAGATCCGTGTAAAGAGCCAATAAAAAATGGCTCTTTACCACGTGACCGGCTGTTTCCAATCACAGCCGGTCACATGTACTGTCTACATGCACGGCGCTCGTGCACGCCCCTAGGGCGTGTGCAGAGTGCCGATCGGGGACAAGGCTTGTAACCCTGACACAGCCCAACCCTGATCGCAGTAAAGAGCCAATATAATGATTGGACACAGCCAGTCACAGAATGTCAACAAACTACGGTAACGATCGTGTGTGAGAAGGAGATTGCAGTAACATCTCGTTACCACTTAGTGTACACCAACCACACTGATTACCCCCCTAATAAAGAGGACTAGTCACAAGCCATCAAAGTACCTGTCACCAGCTATCAAAGTACCTGTCATCACCCATCAAAGTACCTGACACCACACATCAAAGTACCCAAGTACCTGTCACAGTCCATCTGAGTACCCAAGTACCTGTCACAGCCCATCTGAGTACCCGAGTACCTGAGTACCTGTCACAACCCATCTAAGTACCTGAGTACCTGTCACAGTCCAGCTGAGTACCCAAGTACCTGAGTACCTGTCACAGTCCATCTGAGTACCTGAGTACCTATCACAGTCCATCTGAGTACCCGAGTACCTGAGTACCTATCACAGTCCATCTGCGTACCCAAGTACCTGAGTACCTGTTACAGCCCATCTGAGTACCCGAGTACCTGTCACAGTTCATCTGAGTGCTCAAGTACCTGAGTACCTGAATACCTGTCACAGCCCATCTGAGTACCTGAGTACCTGAGTACCTGTCACAGTCCATCTGAGTACCCAAGTACCTGTCACAGTTCATCTGAGTGCCCAAGTATCTGAGTACCTGAATACCTGTCACAGCCCATCTGAGTACCCAAGTACCTGAGTACCTGTCACAGTCCATCTGAGTACCCGAGTATCTGAGTACCTGTCACAGCCCATCTGAGTACCTGAGTACCTGTCACAGCCCATCTGAGTACCTGAGTACCTGTCACAGCCCATCTGAGTACCTGAGTACCTCTCACAACCCATCTGAGTACCCGAATACCTATCTGCAGCCCATGCCTCATAGAATATACATTGGGGTGTTTGCTTTCCAAAATGGGGTCATTTTGTGGGTAATTCCATTGTCCTGGTGCTCAAGGACCTTCAAAAGTGTGATAGGTAGGAATGAAATGAGATGTGTAATTTATGCTCCTAGAATGCCTGAAGGTACTACTTCAATGTTGGGCCTCTGTATGTGGGCAGGCTGTGTGAAAGTCTCACACATGTGGTATCGCCATACTCAGGAGGAGTAGCAGAATGTGTTTTGGGGTGTAATTTTTGCTATATACATGCTAAGTGTTAGAAATATCTTATAAATTGACAACTTTGTGTAAAAAAAAAAGAAGATTTTCATTTTCTTTCCACGTTTTCTGAAGACTTGTGTAAAAGAATTAACCATTCAAAAGACTCATAATGCTTCATAGAACATACGTTGGGGTGTTTGTTTTCCAAAATGGGGTCATTTTGTGGGTAATTATATTGTCCTGGTGCTCCAGGGCCTTCAAAAGTGTTATAGTTCGTTAGGAAATTAGAGGTATAATTTATGCTCCTAGAACGCCTGACAGTGCTCCCAGCATGTTGGGCTTCTGTATGTGGCCAGGCTGTGTAAAAGTCTCACACATGTGGTATCGCCATGCTCAGGAGGAGTAGCAGAATGTGTTTTGGGGTGTCATTTTTGCTATATACGTGCTTTGAATTAGAAATACCTTATAAACTCCTGAGCTTCTCTTGTTACCATCACATAAGCATGAAGTGACCCCCAGACTGCAAAGCTGGGGGTCCTCGCCATTTGGTGAGTGGGGACACATGTGGGGGTGGCGTTTCTACACCTGAAAAGTCGTGGAGCGTCTCTGGTCAATTGCACTTCAAATGTTTTTTCCATTGTGGATCAGAACATTCAGCACATTTATTTGGACTTTATTTATATCTTTTTTGCTTTATATATATTTATATGTTTTTTGCTTTATATATTCACATCTGCACTAATCTACACTTAGTCATACATGTTAATAACATTTGCGAGTGCCACATTTCCATAATTTTGCTCTCAAACAGTTGTTGTCAGAAATTCCGACAGCAAATGTCCGATGGAGCATACACACGGTCGGAATTTCCGACAACACGCTCACATCGAATATTTCCCCTCGGAAAATCCGATCCTGTGTATGGCCCTCAACACCAAGCCCAACAACAGCACAAACTCTACGACGAGTACATAACACGGCTAGAAATGGACGGCTGCTGAGAACGAACTGACAGAACACACTGAAAATCAGAAAGGACCTGAGAAGAACGAGCTGAAAATCAGAAACGAGCGGACAAGAATGCACTGAAAATCAGAAGCGAACTATAAATAGAACACACTGAAAGACAGGAACAAACTGACAACACGCACTGAAGAACAAATACGAACCAACAAGCACAAACTGAAAAGCAGAAACAAACTGAAAAGCACGAGGCTGAAAAGCGCGAATCGTCTCTCACCAAACTTCTACTAACACGAGATAAACACGAGATTAGCAGAAGGAGCCCAAAGGGTGGTGCACTGGCTATTGAACTTCCTTTTTATCGGCTCGTCGTAAGGCTTGTACATCACCACATTGCCACATTTGTAATTGTTGGCCAACATTTGTGTGACCGTGTGTATGCAAGACAAATTTGAGTCAACCTTTGAACAAAAATCCACGGTTTTGTTGGCGGAAAGTCCGATCGTGTGTACGCGGCAAAGGAATGATAAAAAAAAAAATAAAAAATGAAAAGGGACAGTGTAAAAATAAAATAAAAAGCAAAATGAAAAAAAAAAAAAAAAAATGAAAGCACCCCTGTCCCCCCCCCTGCATGTGCGCAAAGTTGAACGCAAGCGTCAGTCTTGTGCCGTATGTAAACAGCAAATGCACCATGCATGTGAGATATCATCACGAACATCAGATCAACGGCAGTAATTCAACAGTAGACCTCCTCTGTAAATCTAAAATGGTAACCTGTAAAGGCTTTTAAAAATTTCTATAGTTTGTCACTGCTGCGCGTGTGTGCGTAATTTTAAAGCATGTTGTGTTTGGTATCTATGTACTCGGCGTAAGATCACCTTTTATAATTCACCAAACATTTATAGTGTGTGTATAGGACAATATAGTGTGTTTTTGTACATTAAAATTAAAAAAAATGTGCAAATACTTTGTGATAAAAAAAATCGTAACACCTACCATTTTAATCTGTAGGGCTTCTGCTTTAAAAAAATAAATAATGTTTGGGGGTTCAAAGTAATTTTCTAGCAAAAAAAAATACAATTTTTTCATGCAAACAAAAAGTGTCAAAAAGCCTCCAAAACTGTGATAGGTAGTGAGGAGTAAAATCAAAAATTTACGCCCTTAGAAATCCTGAAGGAGGTGATTGGTTTTTGGGGTCCTGTACGAAGCTAGACTCCAAAAAAGTCTCACATATGTGGTATCCCCATACTCAGGAAAATCAGTAGAATGGATTTTGGGGTGTAATTCCACATATACCCATGGCATGTATAAGCAATATATAATTTAGTGACAACTTTGTGTAAAATTTTTCTTTTCAATCACTTGTGACAAAAAATATTCAATGGGCTCAACATGTCTCTCAGCAAATTCCTTGGGGTGTCTACTTTCCAAAAAGGTTTAATTTGGAGGGGTTTTGTACTTCCCTGCAATTTTAGCACCTCAATAAATGAGATAGGCAGTGATAAACTAAAAGCTGCGTAAATTCCAGTAAATTTACCATAGTTTGTAGACGCTATAACTTTTGCGCAAACCAATAAATATACGCCTATTGAATTTTTTTTTACCCAAGACATGTGGCTGAATACATTTTGGTCTAAATGTGTGACTAAAATTGAGTTTATTGAATTTTTTTAACAAAAAGTAGTAAATATGTTTTGTTTTCAACATTTTCAATCTTTTTTTGTTTATATTGCAAAAAATAAAAATCCCAGAGGTGAGCAAATACCACCAAAAGAAATCTCTATTTGTGGGAAAAAAAAGGAAGTGAATTTTGTTTGCATGACCGCACAATTGCATGACCGCGCAATTACCAGTTAAAGCAGCACAGTGCCAAATTGTAAAAAGTGCTCTGGTCATTAAGGGGGTAAATTCTTCTGGGGTTGAAGTGGGTAAAAACAATGCAAAATCAAATTAATAATTAAAGCTTTTTAGAGAAAGTTTGGTTAAGAATTGTATATATCTTAAAATTCTGTACTGTTTCCTGCCATTGATGAGTTTTGCTTCCAATATCTTCTATTTATATTCTGTCCTCTGCTTACTTCTGCTATCAAGGGCCCCTTGTCATCTTGCACCACGTCAAGTATTCAAGCTGCTTGCAACATATCTATGACATGATATCATTTAATAAGACTAAAAGCATTCATGTTTAGCTAGTTAATCTCCTAAGAGACACAAGAAACAAGAAAAAATTCAATGACACAAGACAGCTATCTCTTAACAGCACACAGTGAAAGCAGAAAAAGACAAGGAGACAGACAGAGATGATAACGAGTATCGGCCACTTCTGCCTAAGCTGCTTTCAGAGCTTGGTCCTGTTTTACTTTTGCTCACTGTGTGATATGTCACAGAAATGTTCGTTTGGGTTAATGAAGGAGGTAAAAATTACACAAAATATCCTGGTAGTTTATAGTGTTTACTGCACATTGCTTCTTTTGCTTTGGCATTCATGACTGTTATCGGAATTGCTAGATTTTCATTACAGTCTATTCCTTAAGTTATGCTAGCAAAACATGTTTCAAGATTGTCTGTACTAAAAGAGCATCTGGGATAATTGTATAACTCATATAAAAAATTTAAAATGCTGCAGTTTTAATGCACATTTGTGCTTTACAAAGTCTGCAGATATGGCTGAATGTGGGGTCATTATTACAAGGAAACATTCAGCACTTCCTCAGGGTGCCTACACTTGCCTACCACTTCCTGTCTCCTGCACATTCCTGTTGGCCTGTAAGGCAGTTCATCATACTGATTGGCCATAAGGAATGTGGGGGCGTGGGATGTAGCAGCAACCTACCTGGAAGTGTCAGTGTTAAACTTGTGAGAATGGCCTGGCATTTAGGTCATTTTGAAACCACTGAAGGTGTATGTATGAATCTCTAAGTGCTGACACTCTATACCCACAGACCTTTTCTTGTTTTTCTTTCTACAAAGTCTCATTAGGCTGACTGCAGACATAAAATGACAGCTGTCCAATCCATTCATCCAGAGTCAATAATTATACAGATTTAACCTCTGCTGATTGGTAATGTTCTGCTTTGAGATAAACACCATCAGAAGCAACTGCTTACCCTTCTTCACCTTCATTTGATTACATAAACAAATGCTCAGCTGTTTGTTAACTGGGCACTGAAGTACCATATAATGGTTGGATTGTGTATCTATGGTCACCCTAAAGGTGGCCATAGATAGATCAAAATTTGGCTGATTCAGCAGGGACCAGTTGAATTTTAATCAGTGTGTGACCACTGTAGGTGAAAAGATATCAATCTACGGATTAATATCTGTTCAACCACCCTGCCTGAAAAAAGCCACCCGGTCAGCGGGTGCAGCCAATGGCTGCAATGCTGACCTCTGTATTCTGACAGTGGGGGTGTCACAATGGGGAGGATTCACTTCAGATATGTTGAGGGAATTGGTTTGGTTTTTCTTTTTTTTTTTTTTCAACCTGCTGGAATAAAAAAAAAAAAAAAAATAACTGAACCTCGTATGTTCAGCTTTACTGTCTACCAAATATATGCGCCTCTAGCTATGAGCTAATGTATTTTTTACAAATATCTTAAAGCCCAATTGAACCTTCAGTTAAAATCAACAGGTGTTCAATGACCCACAGTTTGTATTCTTTCTACAGCAGCCACAGCCTGAATAGAAAAAGGTATCCCCTGTTGGAAGCTAAAGAATGGGATCATTGCAGCCTTCACTCACAATGCATGCAAAGGGAGGCTGTGGTCTAATTTAAAGTGATATTAAAGCTTTGTTTTTTTTTTTTGTTTTTAAATAACAAACATGTTATACTTGCTCTGTGCAGTGGTTTTTGCACAGAGTAGCTCCAAACCTCTTCTTTTCAGGTCCCCCACTGGTGCTCCTGTCTCCCCCCTTCCTCAAGCAGTGCCCCAGTAAAAGGCACTTGTCCTGGAGGCACCACTGTTTGCTTGCTCCCGAGCCTATGCTCTATGCGTCCAGAAGACACATAGAGCGGTGGCTCATCTCTGCCCTCCCTGCCTCTTCTTATTGACTCTCTGACTGAGATTGACAGCAGTGGCAGCCAATGGACTCCTGCTTCTGTCTCAGCTAATGAGGAGGGAGTCTCCTGGGAGACAGTCGAGGCTCTTGTGAACATTGCTGGATTGCACACAGGTAAGGATGGGTGGGCGCTGCAAACAGAAGGTTTTTGACTTTCTTGCATAGATTGCATGAAGATCAAAAACCTTCAGCCTGTAGAACCACTTTAAACGAAATCTGCCTCAAACCTCAATTCTTCAGCAGATTTTTTTCACCAGGCTCAAATATTAGCCCCATTTATAAAGTAAAGTTGAAAAACATTATGTACATGTTTTTTTCAACAGCGGTGAAATATATGGACACTCCCCCTCAATATTAAGACCTTAGCATGCAGACATAGGCTGCCATCGCACTTGTGTTGGGAGAAAGAAGGCTTGGAGAAGGAATTTTCTGCTCTTTGGCCAGCAGCATAATTTAGTATAATTAATAGTGTAGAACAGTTTACTGTAACTACTAATTTACTGCTCTCTGTGCTGTATGTCATTTTTTTTTTATGAACGTGAAATTTAGCAATCTGCATCAACATTTCAGTTCGCAATATAGCATTAGTTACAGTGAGGGAGAGTAGTAAACAAAGTCATTGCACAGTAGGTCAAATCAGTTTCATCTTTACAAAAAAGTTGAATCTTGGGTAAGCAAAATATACATAAATAGGCTTATGCTTGGGTAAATGTGTTACCATCAATTGGCTTTCAAACTGGATTTTTATCAGGAAGACATGGAATATCATTTACTACTAACATAAAATTGACTTGTAATATGATTACCTCTGATCATCAATATAGAGAACCTATTAAAAGGTTTGCAGTGTAGGTTGCTTGCTGTGTATTAGTTATCACGTTAAGAGCTTACTTTTCAGAGTGCAGACTTATTGGTCACTATGATTTGTAGTTGTGTCCCTGTATGTCATTTTACTTTGTTATAGTGGTATTATAGTGGTGAGCTGGCACAGTATTATCAAATGTATGTGCTTAATGTGTACAAAATGTAGTGCAGATCTGCATAGTAATCAATCAGCTTCCAGGGGTTTTGTTTGTCAAAGATTGAACAAGCTAAAATTAGAAGTTGATTGGCTACCATGCACAGTTGCACCAGATGTTGCACTCCCCAGTTTTAGTAAATCAACCACACTTTGTCAATTATGCTGCAAAGGCATTGTATTTTCCTGGTTCACAAGAGTCCAGATTGCCATGGCTGATCTCCCACCTGTTCTATGAAATACTCAGTCTGCAAAGTGAATCCTGAGTCCTGAATTAGGCCAGTTTACCAAACACCCCTTGGAACACCAAAAAAAAAAAAAAATAATAATAATATTTGCAAGAGTTGGCATATTTATATGGTGGGTATATACTGACAGGGTACCTTTTATGTGAATTGGCGAAATAGGAAATTGTGCTTTTTTGGTATGTTCATCACTTAAGAGTAAAGACAACTTGTAGTCTATGACATTCAGGTGATTTTAAGAAATATTGTGATTGCTAAAAGAATCTCCTCAGCACTCAAAAAGACAATCATGCTTATAAGTGATATGCATGCCGCAGGCTCTGATCCACAGTTTAGAATGAATCTCTTCTACTGGAAAAAGAAATATAGTCTATCAGCCAAACAATTATAATCAATATGATAGCCTTTTTCCTTTAATTGTCATTCATTTGTTGTGATACAAAGAAGCCTATAAACATCCAAATTATCATAAAACAATCTGTAACACACATATTGTGATGTTAATGAATACCTTTAGTGTCTTTTTTTTATTATTATGAAAACTGGTTTGAACTTATCACTACCATCTTCAGCAAATTCTGCTGTGATACTGAAAAAAAGCCTGCTGGGCGATGCGCCAGAGAAGTATTTCCTGAAATTTTTCAAAACACTGTTTTCTTTGAGTTATTAATGACACAGTGGGAAGTTGTTGAGTGGTAGAAAGGATTTCATAACATTCCTGGTTTAAAAGGATCATAAAATTCTAACGGCATAATTAAATTCAAACTTACATGACCTAGATGGTAAGTTCCTTAACCTCTTCACAAATTTTCCATTTTATTTTCACCAACATGCTAAAATGCACATTTTTGAGTTGAAAATGTACTAAAGAGCCCCAAAACAATATATTTTCTAAAAAAAGGAGAGGACTTACACAATAAAAATATGGTAACCCCAATATTTATGTTTGAAGATGTTTGTACATTGTGACAATACGAGGCTCTGTTACTGTGAGAATATAGAAAAATGTGACACAGAATTCACATTTTATGTAAATGTGATGTACCAGACTAGTGTTTCTGGGCAGAGATAGCTGTGTATTTGGCTTTCTCTGGATTCCGTAGTCCTGGATCAGAACAGTGAATCCTGTGTCCAAATTTTGCTAGACACTTGCAACTTAGCTGAGTACACAGGTGTGCTGGGTTGTTATATACCAGGTCTGAGGATAGCTGAGACCTCCCAATTTGGAGACTGACCCCAGTAGGGGAAACAGTAGGTCTCATCGAGGGGTTAGAGGACCCAGCCAAAAGCCAAGAGACAAAGGGTCTCAGTTTCAGGAGTCAGGTCAACTCCTATTGGGGTGTCAGGAGAACTCTGATCCATAGGCCAGAGGTGGGCTGTGCAGCAGGGCACTGTGACTAAAGGCTAGAGAGCCAAGTATCCAGGAGAGCTGGACAACACAGTCAGAGAGACTGGTAAGAGGTGCAGGGTGGTACTGTAGTTGAAGCTGTGTGCGCTTATGAGCAAGCTGTTTCTGCATTTTCCAGTGTTTGTATTCTGCTAAAGCTGGAGAAGATTCCCTGTGTGGGAAATCTTATATTGGACTGTTGCTTTGCTTTCTGCCGTTTTAATAAAAGTGGTTTACTAAGCCCTTAAAAACGTGTTCCTACCTGCCGTGTACTCACTGTATAAATACATCAACCATGAGAACTAACAACCCCTTGTCAAAACATGTTTACAAAATCTATCTTTTTACTGCATCATTTTTACAGCACACAAACACAGGACATGGAATAAAGACCAAATGCAACTAACCTGCTAAAACTGCCCATTGAAAATACATACACCTCATCAGTTTATAGTTTATTGTAAATATTGCCCCTAAAATTGTAATGTATTCTACTATCTCTGGCGGGTGTGGGATACCTAATTTGAACCAAATAAAGGCTTGAGTGTGGCTTTATGACTGTTAGCTTGTTTTCAACCTTTGACAACTTTGCTCTAATTGTTAAAGTGACAGTAAAATGGTTAAAGAGCAGGTTCAAACAAGAAATAAAATCAGTTAGTGAAAATTACTGAAAATACTATCCTAAACATGTTGCAACAGTGTGAAATCATAAAGACTGCATAACTTATCATATCAGTAATTTAGAATCTCTATCTTCCAAGAGTGGCTTCTCTGCAGGATATCAGCAGCACAGAGCTTGATCAAGAAGAAGCTGACCAGATAGAGTAAGGACTATTAAGGTGGTGGTTGAGAACAGGAATCAGGGCGTTTTAATGAATTTTACCTTGCCACGGGGTGGGGGTTGGAGGGAAGGTGGCACAGAAAGAGAAGCAGTAAGGATTCAGTTAAGTGCTGAGTAGCTAGGAGGTATGAGTGGATATAGATGGAGGTGACATTGACTAAAAAGTTATGCAGAAGAGGGGTTTGCCAGCAGAAAAATGGATTGGAGGCATAGGGATACTCTGGTGCACTGCAGCTACCCCATCAAAAATTTACCAGCAGTTAGGATATGTTTCCAACAAAAATGTCAGGGCCTAATTTTCCATTCTGTCTGGAATGTACCTTTAAATGCATTTAAATTAGTATAAATAATGTATATACTGAAAGAGTTGACTTTTTTGCTAGCGTACCAAAATGAAAACAGTTATGCAATACAGGTATTTTGTGCTAGAATAAAAGGCACTTTTTATCACCTGTTGCTATATATTATAGGTTATTTATATTTTTTGAAAAATAGACCTCAGTGCTTAAAGTAATTTTAATGTCTTTTCAAATATATAGGATCAGCAAAATTATGCCTGCATAGTAAAATGGCATCATAGTGTGTGATAGAAGAAAGCACACGATTGTATCCAATAAAAGTGACATTCCACCTTAATAAATGGCATCATGCTGTTTCGAAAGGAACGGTGCTCTTAAAACACCATTATCACACTCTCCAGCAAACAACTTTGTTCTTTTCTGCAGCTGAACAGAAACACTTAAGAAGTGGCAACAAAATAGTGTTATTTTTTCAAGCATGATGTTTTCCTAACTTTTAGACGTAACCAAGATCATTCAGAAAGTATAAATTTTTAATAACTCTGAGAACAAAGAAATACTTTTAAAAATAATGACTTTTTTGATATATGTACTTTGTTGATCACATACTCATTATACAAAAAGCAAGCAACTGAAGAAGCAATTGAAATGAAGAAATTATGAAAGAGAGCAAAAAAGTCAAGGTGAAGATAGGCAAAAACAAGACGATCAAAAATTTTCCTTCAGGTAAGCATCAGCAGGGTTCATCATTAGCAAAAACAAACACCGCTAAGCTCCTGCGACCCATAAGCCTATTATTCTCACAAAATGACTTTGGTCAGCACTTCATATAAATTTCAAACTTTATTGAGGACATTTTATACAAGCAACCAGGAAATGAATGGCCGGTTTCACATCAATCCTGGCACTCTGTCAGGGCCAAGAATTAAGGATTGGCACAAAAGAAGTCAGGTATATGGGGGAAGATGGAACAGCCATTTTTTTATCAAACATTTAGTTTTGATTAAGCAGATACAGTGCCTTGAAAAAGTATTCATACCCCTTCAAATTTTCCACATTTTGTCATGTTACAACCAAAAACATAAATGTATTTTATTGGGAATTTATGTGATAGACCAACACAAAGTGGCACATAATTGTGAAGTGAAAGGAAAATGATAAATATTTTTCAATTTTTTATACAAATAAATATCTGAAAAGTGTGGCGTGCATTTGTATTCAGCCCCCCTAAGTCAATACTTTGTAGAACCACCTTTCTCTGCAATTACAGCTGCAATTCATTTTGGGTATGTCTCTACCAACTTTGTACCTCTAGAGAGTGAAATTGTTGCCCATTCTCTGCAAAATAGCTCAAGCTCTGTTAGATTGGATGGAGAGCATCTGTCAGATTGGATAGAGAGTGTCTGTGAACAGCAATTTTCAACTCCTTCCACAGATTCTCAATTAGATTTAGATCTGGACTTTGACTGGGCAATTCTAACATATGAATATGCTTTGATCTAAACCATTCCATTGTAGCTCTGGATGTATGTTTAGGGTTGTTGTCCTGCTAGAAGGTGAAAAGTCTCAAGTCTTTTGCAGACTCTAACAGGTTTTCCTCTAAGATTTCCCCGATTTTGGCTCCATCCATCTTCCCATCAATGAATCAAAAGCATCCCCACAACATGATGCTGTCACCATCATGTTTCACAGTGGGGATGGTGTGTTTAAGGTGATGTGCAGTGTTAGTTTTCCGCCACACATAGCGTTTTGCTTTTAGGCCAAAAAGTAAAATTTTGATCTCATCTGACCAGAGAGAGCACCTTCTTCCACATGTTTGCTTTGTCCGACACATGGCTTCTCAAAAACTACAAATGGGACTTCCTATGGCTTACATTCAACAATGGCTTTCTTCTTGCCACTCATCTCTGCAGCTCCTCCAGAGTTACCTTGGGTGCTTCTCTGATTAATGCTCTCCTTGCCCAGACTGTTAGTTTAGGTGGACAGTCATGTCTTGGTAGGTTTGTAGTTGTGCCATACTCTTTTGATTTTCGGATAATAGATTGAACAGTGCACCCTGAGATGTTCAAAGCTTAGGACATTTTTTTATAACCTAACCCTGCTTTAAACTTCTCCACAACTTTAACCCAGACCTATATAATATAAAAGTAGATTGCGCTAACTTCTGTGTATGATACCACTGCTGAAATATACAAAAATAGGATATATATCCTATGTAGCATGCTTTTCTGTATCAATTAATATTGTGTCAAAAATATACTGTCCACTTAGTGTTTACTAGTGACAAAATAATACAAAATGTTTAAAGTGCTAGTGCTAAAAAATAAAATATGACAAATATTTAAAAATGTGCAATGCGCCAATATTACCTAGTGACCATCAAATATCACATATCAACATGCATATAAACTATTTGCTGCAAAAAATGTCCTCAGCATGTGCAAAAACACTACAGCCCACTAGATGTCCTCAGTGGGTAATTACTTCTGTGCAATGAAGTAGATGCTACCAAAAGCTATTTAAAACATTATTAATATTAGTAGTGTTAAAATAGTGTTTTTGCACATGCTGAGGACATTTTTTGCAGCAAGTAGTTTATACGCATGTTGATATGTGATATTTGATGGTCACTAGGTAATATTGGCACATTGCACATTTTTTAATATTTGTCATATTTTATTTTTTAGCATACTTTTTCAAGGCACTTTATATTGGAGGTATATTTTGTGATTAGAAATCCTGTTGTGTAACAGCTGTACTTCTTGTGTTAGAATGCTATTTACACCTTGAAATAAAATCTGGGGTGTCAATTGAAATAAATTCTAAACTAAATATTATCCAAGGGTGGATACGGATTCCCTCTACTTATATGTATTAATTTGTCTATTACTATAGTTAGCTAGTCTATAAAACTCTGATAGTTACTGTTGATAGCACAATAATATAAGGTTAGCTATGAAAAAAACACACTGCTTAATAAAACAACGTCTTATTTATTTCCCAAGAAAATAGGAAAATGCTAACAGGAAAACACTAAAGGAAAATATTATAGAGCATATAACAAAATAACATTAAATATACTTATCGCAAGGCTGTCCTCTGAAGTAGAATAATAATGTATTGAACCAGGCAGGACTTCAGTGATGTAGGTTTATTAACAGCTGGGAACTTACAGCTTTATGTTCAAAGTATTACAAGATGCAGGTCTAATTTATACAGTTTCTTACAATGCAAGCATATTAGGTACAACATGATTGGTTGCTACAATCTACGTCAATGTAACTAACCATAAATCTGACACCTGTTCTACAACCAGACAAACTTATTCATTCTCAGAATTCCTATATGTTTATAAGTGATTTATAACTGGTTTTGTTCAATTAAAAACACCTGTGTAAAGACAATATGGCACCCAGCTGTGTTAAATCAAACCCTCCTCGTCCTGATAAGACTTCTCCAACTTCAAGGATAACAGATTTATGACTTTGGGAGAATGAAATGAACTTTCAATAACCCCATCTTTATGTGTTATATGTCTCACTATATAATCCTATATGTATGTATTTTAACAGTTTTAATGAGGGCACAAGCAGACCTTTGTTTGACCCTTTCAAACTTAATTAATGTACTGTACATAACTTTCCCATATTCCACATAATTATTTCTAAACCACCTGTATAAGATGTTCTTATCTTATCAGGTTGTATTTCAACTGCTGTCAAGTGTTTCTTTTCTAATTAGCGCTTACTTAAAAGCTAAAAATTAATTATCCTAATGAACTTTTACCCAGTAAAAATATCAGCATGAAGCAGAGAGGTGATCTAAAGTTCAACATTTAAAAATGAAGACTTTCTATATTTATGGAATAACATAGTATACATTAATAAAGATTAATAACTATTGCTTTACTATAGAATAATAATATTGATAAGACCACTGCACATACAGGGGGTTCTTCCAAAGAAGTGGGGTTCTTTAAATAAGTGGCACTTCTGCTCTTGCACCATCCATCTGAACATTTTCTTCTCTCTTCACAGGTAATCTGCGTTTATATTCCCATGTCCTGCAAACTGAAAATTGACTGACCGCTTATATACATTTTTGGTAATTCTGTTTGTGACCGCTGTCTCAACTACATCTGTAGCCATGCTCACATTATTTCAATGTTTATTTAGCCATTAAGTCTTACCTAAATTATAGGTTCCCTTATCTTTACAATTTTGGCCTTTTAGTCCCATTGCAGTTTGTGGTGTGAAAGTTATGCCCTGCTTGCTGTGTTCCTAATATGCCCTCCTAATTGATTAATTGCCAGATTCCATCCACACCCAACACAGTATATAACAAGGCCTTCTTTACAGGGGAACATACAGGGGGCTGCACATACAGGGGGTTCTTCCAAAGAAGTGGGGTTCTTTAAATAAGTGGCACTTCTGCTCTTGCACCATCCATCTGAACATTTTCTTCTCTCTTCACAGGTAATCTGCGTTTATATTCCCATGTTCTGCAAACTGAAAATTGACTGACCGCTTATATACATTTTTGGTAATCTGCGTTTATATTCCCATGTCCTGCAAACTGAAAATTGACTAACCGCTTATATACATTTTTGGTAATCTGTGTTTATATTCCCATGTCCTGCAAACTGAAAATTGACTGACCGCTTATATACATTTTTGGTAATCTGCGTTTATATTCCCATGTCCTGCAAACTGAAAATTGACTGACCGCTTATATACATTTTTGGTAATTCTGTTTGTCACCGCTGTCTCAACTACATCTGTAGCCATGCTCACATTATTTCAATGTTTATTTAGCCATTAAGTCTTACCTAAATTATGGGTTCCCTTATCTTTACAAGTTTGGCCTTTTAGTCCCCTTGCAGTTTGAGTGTGGTGTGAAAGTTATGCCCTGCTTGCTGTGTTCCTAAAATGCCCTCCTAATTGATTAATTGCCAGATTCCATCCACACCCAACACAGTGTATAACAAGGCCTTCTTTACGGGGGAGCATACAGGGAGCTGCACATACAGGAGGTTCTTCCAAAGAAGTGGGGTTCTTTAAATAAGTGGCACTTCTGCTCTTGCACTTCAGCGATTTGCACAAAGCAAACTACAAAAGACTGCAGGTGACCTCATTTTCATATTATCTCACCTTCTCTGAAACATGCACTCTTTACCTCTCCTCCTCAATCTGTACATATCACCCTCACTTCTTCCCTCTCCCTATTACTGCACTCATCACCTCTTTCTAATTCTTAGCTCACTTGCTAACAAACCCCCCAGGATACTGAAGCATGTTCCCTCATACAAATCATATTCTCATATTACCTCCCTTACTCTTCTGCTTCTCCTAATCGCTGGAGATATTTCCCCAAACCCTGGGCCTCCCTTATTTAACTGTGCCCAACACACCCATCACCATCACCCTACACCCTCTGGCAGTAGTCGCAATCTACACAATTTAGTCTCCATTCCTCTTCTTCCCAACACCAACCTCCCTCTCTCCTGCGCCCTCTGGAACGCTCGCTCTGTCTGCAACAAAATCACTGCTGTTCATGACCTCTTTGTCACTAATTCCTTTAATCTACTTGCTCTCACCGAAACCTGGCTCCACGAATATGACACCCCTTCTCCTGCTTCCCTCTCCCAGGGTGGCCTTCACTGGACTCACTCCCATAGGCCTAATGGACGCAAGGGAGGTGGAGTGGGATTCCTCCTATCCCCCCAGAGCACCTTCCAGGTTATTCACCCTCCTCCTTCGTTTTCCCTCTCATCATTCGAAGCCCACTGTATACGTCTATTCTCTCCTACTTCCCTAAGAATTGCTGTGATCTACCAGCCCCCTGGACCATTATCAACTTTCCTTGATGAGTTCTCTGCCTGGCTACCCTACTTTCTCTCTTCAGAAATTCCCACAATCCTTCTCGGTGATTTTTAACATCCCTGATAATACAAACACCCCTGCTACTTCTAAACTTCTTAGTCTAACCTCTTCATTTGACCTGAAGCAATGGGTACAGGCTTCGACTCACTCTGATGGCAACACCCTTGACCTTGTATTCTCCTACCTATGCACTCCATACAATTTCTCAAACAATCCTTTTCCTCTCTCCGACCACCACCTTATTAGTTTCTCTCTCCCCGTCTTCCACCACCTTTCCCTCCAATCGCCTAACCATCACCCGTAGAAACTTTCGCAACTTCAACTCCTCTCTCCTCTATTCTGCTACTGACCACCTCTATGACAAAATCTCTCCCCTGTCCTGCCCCAACCAAGCCACGTCCATCTACAATAAATCTCTGTCCTCCACCCTGGACAAGCTCGCTCCCCTCACTACACGCAGAATCAGGCCTCGACCCCTACAACCCTGGCAAACAGATGACACTAAAATTCTCAAAAAACGTAGTCGCGCTCTTGAGCGTCTGTGGCACAAGACTAAGTCTCTCAAAGACTTCAACCAATACAAATCTGCCCTCCAAAAATACTATTCTTCCCTCCACACTGCCAAGCAAACCTATTTTACAACTCTTATTAACACCTTTTCATCCAATCCCCGTAAACTCTTCTCTACCTTCAATTCTCTACTTTGTCCTCCACCGCCTCCACCCACTGACTTACTCACTGCCCAGGAAATCGCTAATCACTTCAAAAACAAGATTGATACAATCCGTGATGAAATCTCCATTCTACAGGTATCTCCCCGAGCTAAGACCCCATGTCAACAGGTACAACTGACACTCCCCCTATTCAAACCTGCTACTACAGATGAAGTTGCTAAACTCCTTTCTGTCGCTCACCTAACCACCTGTCCCCTGGACCCTATTCCCCCTCAAATGCTACGGTCGCCCTTTGACTCCATCCTACACTCTCTAACCCACATCTTCAATCTCTCCCTCACCTCTGGCATCTTCCCCGATGCTCTAAAACATGCACTGGTCACCCCCATACTCAAAAAGCCGTCCTTGGACCCTACCAATCTTAACAACCTACGCCCTATCTCCTTGCTCCCCTTTTCCTCTAAACTCCTTGAACGCCTGGTTTACAACCAACTGGGTGACCACCTCATTAAAAACCTTCTTGATCCCCTTCAATCTGGATTTGGCCCTCAACACTCCACAGAATCTGCTCTTTTAAAACTCACAAATGACCTACTAACTGCAAAAACCAATGGACACTATTCTGTACTCCTACTTCTGGATCTTTCAGCTGCCTTTGACACGGCTGACCACCCCCTCCTCCACAAAAAACTTTACTCCCTCGATCTCCGTGACTGTGCTCTTCAGTGGCTCTCATCCTACCTATCCCAACACACCTTCAGTGTCACTTACAATTCTACTTCTTCCACTCCTCTTCCCTTCTCTGTCGGGGTCCCCCAAGGTTCTGTTCTTTGACCTCTTTTATTTTAAATCTACACCTCTTCCCTGGGTCAGCTGATAGCCTCTCACGGCTTTCAATATCATTTCTATGCTGATGACACACAAATCTATCTCTCCACCCCTCAACTCACTCCATCAGTCTCCTCACGCATCACTAACTTACTAACCGACATATCTGTATGGATATCACACCACTTCCTCAAACTCAACTTGTCCAAAACCGAGCTTATAATATTTCCTCCCCCACGTGCCTCTTCCCCTGACTTCTCTGTCAAGAGGAATGGCAAAACCATCCACCCGTCCCCACATGTCAGGGTGCTAGGTGTTATCCTGGATTCTGAACTCTCCTTTCGGCCCCACACAAGTTCAGTGCATACCTGTTCTGCAAAGATACAAGTCTCAGATTTTCCAGTTCCTCCTTTATTGCATGAAATCCTTCCTTTGTAGCAATTAACATTTGTAACAAGTTGCATCATGTCTTCTGCGATCTCCCGATTTTTGTCTGGATATAAAATACACTTCAAAATTATAGTTGTAAAAAATAGTCAGTGTCAGGATACAATAGGTCTCTGGCAAGCATTTCATGGCAACCTACAAAGCAATGGTGCCCACACTATCATTTTATTTAATAACTTAATTTACTGTGTTCCTTTTACTTCTACAACATCCGCTAAAATAATATTCATGTATCTATATCGTTTTATCATAATACAATACTTAGAATATTCTTCAGCATTATTAGTACATGTTTTCAGTATTAACTATTTTATATAGATTATTCTTTTACATTTTATTTCCTAGTTTCCAGCCAATACTATTTCCCATACAATAAATTTAAAATTCTTATAATTTCTTAACCTTGACTCCACCTACCAGTCACTGTTACCCTGGTCATGTCATAGGTCAATATAGTCAGTCCAGACATTTCATTAGTTTTAATTCTGTAGTCTTCCCACAAGGTTTGCTAAACCCAAAACCATTTCACTTTTTGTCCATCCCTGCACATACTATACTGTAGAATATTATACAATAACAGTCAGCATAGGTCTCTTCTGTCAGTCACTGCTATACTGTCTAAGTCAGTAGCCTACCTCTCCTATGTCTTAAAACATGAATTATAAAACATCATATTAAATAAATCTGTACACACACACATATATCTTGCTGTTTTTTTATAAGTATCCCCCAACATATAAGTGAGAGTTCTTGGCCCACATCATGCAAATATCAAGATAAATAACATAATGTATCTTATAAAGCATCAATATCATACATTCTTAGCAAAAATGTCATACTCATTACATTACACCTCCCCACTTTTTTTTTCCTCAAAAAATGATAAAACTATTTGTTTATGATGATTGAGCATTTTCTCAAAGTGGAACTCTACTCATAAAAATGTGATAAAATAAGGTTCATTAGCAAAAAAATACATTCCACATTAATTATTATTACCATTTTACTGAAGCCCAGAACCTTTGAGCAGCAGTAGAATTTCAGGCAGACTGGTCTCTAGATTTTAATCAGTGCAAAAAAAATAGAGCACAACTGAGCATGTGCTGAGTAGGGTGAGACAGTGGATTTTAAACAGTATAGGCATTTGTTTTTATTGTGTTTCGTAGCTATGCCTGCAAAAGGGGTTAGCCTCAAGTGATCCAGCAGGAATTAATTTTCTAGCCAAACTTCCACTTTAAGGTATTCACAATAATAATACTTATGACATATATAGCAATCAAAACAAAGGTAATTCTCTACATAAAGAGTATCACATACAATTATCCACTACTTCTAATGTCTTTTTCTGCAAAAGTCTCTTGTATGCATTCCACTTGCACTTGTGTGAATAACACTCCTGCTAATCTCACTCAGACTTTGACTACTATAGAAACTGAAAATGTCACTGTCACAAATGTGGATGTAAATGGACACTTGAGTTGTGAATTCTTCCACTTCCTTTTATGATCTTTAATGCACTTGCAGTCATCAAGGGTTACTGACATACATTCATTTAGTGGATTTGATTGGAACAAGAGATCACATCTAAAACAAGGATCTGTTTAAAAACAAAACTACACCAGTTTAGTTAATTCTTTTAAACACATGAACATTTTATCTCCCACTGTACAACTTTAAGTCTAAGCAACTATCATTTGCCTCTAGAACCCCTAAACTTAGTGAGAAATCTATCCAAAGTTTGATATGGCCCAGTAAATTGTATTTAATTTGGTCTACAACAGCCCATACATTCTGTCCACCAATGAATATGAGTGTGGACACAAGGTTCTATCGTCTATGCCAAGCATAGAACGGAATGGAACTGATTTTTCATAAAAATGGGTACAATTATCTAATATCAGTGCTGTGTACACCCCAATCCTGGGAAAAACTTCCCACAACAGACACTTAGCTGTTATCGCGTACATTTAGATGACCATATGAAAAACGTTGATTTGCTTTAAAAAGGAGCAGACATTTATTAAAGTATATCTATATCTACGGTAGAGCTTTGTTTTTTCATTGCAATATAGTCTATATGCAAGGCACACAAAATAGACTTTGTAGAACTACATTTTATGAAACTACATTGTGATAATGTTCATAATTAACCACTTGCCGCCTGTCGGCTGTCATATGACGGCCAGGCGGCACGGCTCTCGTTCTGGGAGGGCGTCATAGGATGCCCTCACCTTCCTGGCCCACCAGGGGGCGTGCAAGCGCCGCCGCCGGAACTTGTGCGTGCCTGCCGTGTCACAGGAGACCCGATGCGCGTGCCCAGCTTCCACGATTTCCCGGGCACCCACGATTGCCCGGTAACTGAGCAGGACCGTGGATCTGTGTGTGTAAACACACAGATCCACGTCCTGTCAGGGGAGAGGAGACCGATCGTGTGTTCTCAGTACAGAGGAACACCAATCGGTCTCCTCCCTTTGCGAGTCCACTCCCCCTACAGTTAGAATCACTCCCTAGGAAACATAATTAACCCCTCGATCTCCCCCTAGTGTTAACCCCTTCCCTGCCAGTCACATTTATACAGTAATCAGTGCATTTTATAGCATGGATCGCTGTATAATGCTTTGTCTCATTCAGCTCTGTATAATATTCTGAAATGTGCTAATCTTTTTTAAGAATGTAGCACCCTCCTAGGTAGGTGCTAAAGAGTGTATATCATTTTTGGCTTTTATGCTTAACAGAAGTCTATGGATCTGGTCTTATATCACTAGTATTGAGTGTTGCTTGGAAGTTGGAAGGAGGCTACAAGCTGTCCCTGGACATTTAGTGAGTAAAGACCCCTGAAGGGATCCCTGAGACTGAGCGCCAGGGAAATGGCCAAAGAAGGACTGGCAATTCCGCCCAACACAATCATGGCCACCATGGTGCAGTGTGACTAATGTGGGCGGTACTTCCTTCTTGTAACCTGAACAGATCACATAACTTACTTCCTGGTCTATTTAAGCCTGCTGCTGGAGCTGCTCATTGCTGGATTATATTCAGCTTCTCTTTGATCCTGTGTTCCTGTGTATCCTGATTGAACTTCTGTTATTGAACCAGCTTGCTCTGACCTGTGATCCTGATCTCCTGATTTACCCTTGGCTTGTACTTCTGACTTCTCTCTGACTTGCTCCAACGTGTCTGACCTTGGTTTGGCTTATCAACTCTGCTACGGATCCATCTTCCTGTGTATGACCCCGGCTATCCGATCTCATGATCTGAAATCTTACCGTGTATGACCCCCTGGCCTGGCTCTCGTTTCTGTCTCCGGTTGCTACTCTGTCAAGCTTACCTGGTACTCCGCAAGCACATCAGCTTTACAGTTCATCCAGCCTTTTTCTGCTACATCACCGTGACCAGCTCATCTTATTTCAGTACCTGGCAAACCATGCTTCTCTGGGCACTGCTCTCCCTGTACCACTTTCAGGGAAGTGTTGCATTTAGCCGCAAGGGGAGCCCTCTCAGCATCTTGGCCTCACACCTGGTACGTGACACTGAGTGTGTTGCTGAAACACCCCTCTGGTCCTAAAAGTCAGCATATTGGGTGCGTGAGCTAAAGGGGACAATGGCTAGTGTCTTGAAGACTTAAGTCCACTGACAAAGTCCACTGAGTCTTTTCTGTTACAGAGGGACTTGTTCTTCCACACTCCATGATGTCATTGTATTTTGTATGTCAATTCAAAAGCAGAAAACTGTACATGAGTGCCTCTTTGTAACTGGTTTCCCTTCAGCATTAGAAGCTTAACTCTCTAACTTTAGTGCAAATTTCTGTCAAATGCTATCTACCTGTCAAATTATAGTGCCTCAGGGCCTATAAAAGGGGTTCTTTCACTGATTGTATGCATAAAGGTTACTATAGTAAAAATATTTTGGAATGAAGTAAAATGTAGATATAACACAGTACTTAGCAATATTATGAATGATATATGTGATAAACACGTGGCAAACTTACACTGCACTGCCATCAATACATAACGATGACACCCTCAGCCTCCCAGGACCATAATCTAGGTGTCAGCAGAATGACGGTGATTAACACCGGGTTTCGTTAGCTACAGTTACAGTATCACACAAAAGTGAGTACACCCCTCACATTTTTGTAAGTATCTTATTATATCTTTTCCTGTGACAACACTGAAGAAATGACACTTTGCTACAATGTAAAGTAGTGAGTGTACAGCTTGCAAAACAGTGTAAATTTGCTGTCCCCTCAAAATAACTCAACACACAGCCATTAATGTCTAAATCGCTGGCAACAAAAGTGAATACACCCCTAAGTGAAAATTTCCAAATTGGGCTCAATGAGCCATTTTCCCTCCCCGGTGTCATGTGACTCATTAGTGTTGCAAGGTCTCAGTTGTGAAAGGGGAGCAGGTGTGTTAAATGTGGTGTTATCGCTCTCATACTGGTCACTGGAAGTTCAACATGGCACCTCATGGCAAAGAACTCCCTGAGGATCTGAAAAAAAGAATTGCTACTCTACATAAAGATGGCCTAGGCTATAAGAAGATTGCAAAGCCCCTGAAACTGAGCTGCAGCACAGTGACCAAAACCATACAGCGGTTTAACAGGACAGGTTCCACTCAGAACAGGCCTTGCCACGGTCGACCAAAGAAGTTGAGTGCACGTGCTCAGCATCATATCTAGAGGTTGTCTTTGGGAAATAGATGAGTGCTGCCAGCATTGCTGCAGAGGTTGATAGGGTGGGGGGTCAGCCTGTCAGTGCTCAGACCATAAGCCGGACACAGCATCAAATTGGTCTGCATGGCTGTCATCCCAGAAGGAAGCCTCTTCTAAAGATGATGCACAAGAAAGCCCGCAGACAGTTTGCTGAAGACAAGCAGACTAAGGACATGTATTAATAGAACCATGTCCTGTGGTCTGATGAGAACAAGATAAACTTATTTGGTTCAGATGGTGTCAAACGTGTGTGGCGGCAACCAGGTGAGGAGTACAAAGACAAGTGTGTCTTGCCTACAGTCAAGCATGGTGGTGGGAGTGTCATGGTCTGGGGCTACATGAGTGCTGCTGGCACTGGGGAGCTACAGTTCATCGAGGGAACCATGAATGACAACATGTGCTGTGACATACTGAAGCAGAGCATGATCTCCTCCCTTTGGAGACTGGGCCGCAGGGCAGTATTCCAACATGATAACGACCCCAAACACACCTCCAAGATGACCACTGCCTTGCTAAAGAAGCTGAGGGTAAAGGTGATGGACTGGCCAAGCAGGTCTCCAGACCTAAACCCTATTGAGCATCTGTGGGGCATCTTCAAATGGAAGGAGGAGGAGCGCAAGGTCTCTAACATCCACCAGCTCCGTGATGTCATCATGGAGGAGTGAAAGAGGAGTCCAGTGGCAACCTGTGAAGCTCTGGTGAACTCAGGGCCCAAGAGGGTTAAGGCAGTGCTAGAAAATAATGGTGTCCACACAAAATATTGACACTTTGGGCCCAATTTGGACATTTTCACTTAGGGGTGTACTCCCTTTTGTTGCCAGTGGTTTAGACATTAATACCTGTGTTTTGAGTTATTTTGAGGGGACAGCAAATTAACACCGTTATAAAAGCTATGCACTCACTACTTTACATTAAAGCAAAGTGTTATTTCTTCAGTGTTGTCACATGAAAAGATAAAATAAAATATTTACCAAAATGTGAGGGGTGTACTCACTTTTGTGAGATACTGTATGTATGTATTGGGTGTTGCGCTACAATACATCTCCCTCCTAAATACCAAAAATAAGAATAAAGTTAGTAACATATATGTGTAAAAATTATATATGTGACTCTAAATAGATAAACATGCATACATCTCCTTCCTGTTGCGTACTATAAAACTACCCCTTACACCACAAATATAATCATATGACATTCAATAATAGTAGTCTATGTAAAATGTGCTCAATAAAAATCTATATAAAGGTGCTTCAGCACAAAAAAGTCTGTCTTAAACTGCTCATGTAAATAAAGTATTCTCTATTCACTCTCTGGTGCTCTGTGAATAGAGAGCACTTTATTTACTTGAGCACTTTAACATGGATAGATGTGACCCCTGATAATGTTAGACATTGCTGACAAAATGTGTTGGGAGGGACTTCCGGGACACTCCATTTCCAGTCATTGGAGTGCAGGCGGAGAGCAAACTAATGCTTTCAGTTTCCATTTTCATGCTGATACATGTCTGAGTATTTTTACATAGTTACATAGTTACATAGTAGGTGAGGTTGAAAAAAGACACAAGTCCATCAAGTCCAACCTATGTGTCTGATTATGTGTCAGTATTACATTACATATCCCTGTATATTGCGGTCATTCAGGTGATTATCTAATAGTTTCTTGAAGCTATCAATGCTCCCCGCTGAGACCACCGCCTGTGGAAGGGAATTCCACATCCTTGCCGCTCTTACAGTAAAGAACCCTCTACGTAGTTTAAGGTTAAATCTCTTTTCTTCTAATTGTAATGAGTGGCCACGAGTCTTATTAAACTCTCTTCTGCGAAAAAGTTTTATCCCTATTGTGGGGTCACCAGTACGGTATTTGTAAATTGAAATCATATCCCCTCTCAAGCGTCTCTTCTCCAGAGAGAATAAGTTCAGTGCTCGCAACCTTTCCTCATAACTAAGATCCTCCAGACCCTTTATTAGCTTTGTTGCCCTTCTTTGTACTCGCTCCATTTTCAGTACGTCCCTCCTGAGGACTGGTGCCCAGAACTGGACAGCATACTCCAGGTGCAGCTGGACCAGAGTCTTGTAGAGTGGGAGAATTATCGTTTTATCTCTGCATTTGATCCCCCTTTTAATGCATGCCAATATTCTGTTTGCTTTATTAGCAGCAGCTTGGCATTGCATGCCATTGCTGAGCCTATCATCTACTAGGACCCCCAGGTCCTTTTCCATCCTAGATTCCCCAGAGGTTCTCCCCCCAGTGTATAGATTGCATTCATATTTTTGCCACCCAAATGCATTATTTTACATTTTTGTACATTGAACCTCATTTGCCATGTAGTCGCCCACCCCATTAATTTGTTCAGGTCTTTTTGCAAGATTTTCACATCCTGCGGAGAAGTTATTGCCCTGCTTAGCTTAGTATCGTCTGCAAATACAGAGATTGAACTGTTTATCCCATCCTCCAGGTCGTTTATGAACAAATTAAATAGGATTGGTCCCAGCACAGAACCCTGGGGAACCCCACTACCCACCCCTGACCATTCTGAGTACTCCCCATTTATCACCACCCTCTGAACACGCCCTTGTAGCCAGTTTTCAATCCATGTACTCACCCTATGGTCCATGCCAACGCACCTTATTTTGTACAGTAAAGGTTTATGGGGAACTGTGTCAAATGCTTTTGCAAAATCCAGATACACCACGTCTACGGGCCTTCCTTTATCTAGATGGCAACTCACCTCCTCATAGAAGGTTAATAGATTGGTTTGGCAAGAACGATTCTTCATGAATCCATGCTGATTACTGCTAATGATATCATTCTTATTACTAAAATCTTGTATATAGTCCCCAATGGCGACCCTAGGGGGGGGCCAGAGGGGGCCCTGACCCCCCCAACATTATGCTGTGCCCCACCATGTGCCCCCCCAAAAAAAAAAAATTTTTTTTACAAAAAATAAATGTCTAAGAGGGAGAGTGTCCCCAGTCAGCTCCTGCGGGTGATTCCTCCCCCCTCCCGTGCTCGATGACACTGCATAATGCGAGCATTCACACAACCACGGCCGCCTGATCTGCTCCTTCACCTGCATCCTCATTGGCAGGGAGAAGAGCGAGTTGCAGGAAGGACTCCACCAGGACTTTCAGTTACTGAAAAAACAGATTTTAGGACAGGAGGACCAGCCTGTAAATTCCAAGAGATGCCAGACCAGAGCTGTCAATAGCAGGGGCAGGACAGCAAGAGGAGGCTGGGGAACCCCACAGTGGCAGAACACCAGGGCCCGGAGGCAAGACAACCTTTGCAACCCTGATAGTTCTCCCACTGCTTTGGATCCTTATATTTTCTTGATATGCTGGTGACATATATCTCTTGTTTTCTGCCACCCTGAGGGACCCCAATACAGTAGGAAGGGAGCTCACTGCAGAACATGTGAAAGGGCCCGTTGTGGGGTCGTAGTAAAGGGCCCCAGGATATATATATATATATATATATATATATATATATATATATATATATATATATGCATTTTATAGTTGCCCCCCTACTTTTGTCCCTGTCCCCCCATGTGCCCCCCCTAAATTTGAAAGCTGGAGACGCCACTGATAGTCCCTTATCATCCCCTCCAAGAGTTTACATACTATTGATGTTAGGCTAACTGGTCTGTAATTCCCAGGGATGTTTTTTGGGCCCTTTTTAAATATTGGTGCTACATTGGCTTTTCTCCAATCAGCTGGTACCATTCCAGTCAATAGACTGTCTGTAAAAATTAGGAACAACGGTCTGGCAATCACCTGACTGAGTTCTCAAGTCTAATTTTAATTCCGTCCTCTGTTAACCATGTAGGTGCTTCCTGTGTTGTGTCATGAGGATAAACACTGCAGTTTTGGTTACTGAAGCCCCCCGATTCACTCGTGAAGACTGAGGAGAAGAATAAATTCAATACCTTTGCCATCTCCCCATCCTTTGTAACCAGATGTCCTTCCTCATTCTTTATGGGACCAATATGGTCTGTCCTCCCTTTTTTACTGTTTACATACCTAAAGAATTTCTTGGGATTTTTTTTGCTCTCCTCCGCTATGTGTCTTTCATGTTCTATCTTAGCCATCCTAATTGCACCCTTACATTTCTTATTGCATTCTTTATAAATTCTGAATGCTGAGGATGATCCCTCAACCTTGTGTTTTTTGAAGGCCTTCTCCTTTGCTTTTATATGCATTTTTACATTGGAGTTAAGCCATCCAGGATGTTTGTTCGCTCTTTTAAATTTATTACCCAATGGGATACATTGGCTAATGCCCTTATTTAATATGCTCTTAAAGCAAACCCATCTCTCCTCCGTATTCTTTGTCCCTAATATTTTATCCCAATTTATGCCTTTTAGCAAGGTTTGTAGTTTAGGGAAGTTGGCTATTTGAAATTCAGTGTCTTTGTGTTCCCTTCATGTTTCCTATTTGTGTGATTTATACTGAAACTAATTGACCTGTGATCGCTGTACATTGATGTAAGTGCATTTTTATATGTTTTTTAATAAAACTGGATATTTCTACACTATGAGAGGTTCCTTTATCTTTTCTGTTTGCATGGGGGTCTAAGCAGAGTTTCTTAAAGGCGCAGGAGCACTGTTAACCACTTGCCTACTGGGCACTTTTACCCCCTTCCTGCCCAGGCCAGTTTTCAGCTTTCAGCGCTGTCAAACTTTGAATGACAATTGCGTGGTAATGCAACACTGTATCCATATGATATTTTTGGCATTTTGTTCACACAAGTAGAGCTTTCTTTTGGTGCTATTTAATCACTACTGGGTTTTTGATTTTTTGCCAAACAAACAAAATTTTGCAAACAGGTAATTTTTCTCCTTCACTGATGCACGCTGAGGAGGCTGCACTGATGGACACTTGTCATGAATATTGGAATAGTGACTGATTCATAATGCTGGGACAGATACTGTTAGGAGATGCTGATGTAAATTCCAACACCTGTCTGTCTATTGTCTGCTAAAATGTGTATTGTAAATAAGTCTACTATGGGATCTAAGAGTCATTAGATCCCCCATTGTTATTTGTGTTAATTAACTCTGCTATTGTGTGAAGAAGAGTCTATGTTGATTGTGATAATGTTGATTGGATTTTCTGAACTACAAGACGGCCAGTCTGGCCTAACAGTCATGTCTGAGTCATCTAGGCTGTCTAAAGGGATTAGTTAATTAGCTCATGTTAATTAGGTTAATTAGGTTACAGTTGTAGTGTTAGAGTAATATGAGCAGGAGGTCTGCACCTCCACTTTGAGTGTATAAAAGCCTGTATTTTGCAATAAAGGATATTCCTGTTTGAACTTACATACAGCCTGCCTGGTGTTTGTTCTGAGCTATCACAACTGGACTAGAACGGCACAGAGCTGTAGTTCTAGTCCCGGAGCATCGGATGACCGAACCATCAGACGTTGCAATCTGATTCAATAGCTGCAGAGGAGTGTCGGGAGAGTGGAACCGAGCGAGGAAGGGGCTCGTTACATTCGTTGGCAGACGTGGGATTTGCTCTCCAGTTACTGGGACACTCCAAAGTACCACAGTGAATGGCCAGCTATGCAGCCTGCAGGAGAGCCACACTGAAAGACTTACTTGAGGGCCATTGAGGGACCGGTGGGACAAAGAAGTAGGCCACCCTGAACAGTGAGCTTGCCAAGATGGATCAGAGGGATGGTGATGCGGGAGCCCGGTCAGTTGAAGACTTGTTTCAGCAACGAGTAAGAGAGCGGTTGGCATTATATGGTGCTAACCCATCAGAGACCGCCATACAGAATGCCATTAGAGACATCCAGCGGCAGGATGAGCGACAAGAGAGAGAACTAGAGCGGCAACATGAGCGGAGAATGGCGGAAATACAGCAGTCGAAGACAACACCTAAAGATACAGCGCCTTTCCGTAAGTTACCCTTTCGGGCGTTCAAACTATTTAAGGAAGGAGAGGAGGAAATTGAAGCATTCCTGCAGGACTTTGAGAGACTATGCCAGATACATAATGTACTGTCCCAAGATTGGGTTGCTTTACTGGCGAGTAATTTGACTGGCAGAGCAGCCGATGCGTATCGGGCCCTGGAGGACGAGAACGCTAAAAATTATGACCGGGTAAAAGAAGCTCTGCTAGCCCGATTTGCCATTACACCCGAAGCCAGTCGGAGTAAGTTTAGAGAATCCAGGAAACAAGCCAACATAACATACGTGGAGTGGGCACATCGTCTGTAGCGGAACCTTAAGGGCTGGTTCCAGGGAAGCCACGCTCATACCATAGAGGACATCAACCAGCTAGTACTCTTAGAACAGTTCTTTAACCACACCCCTCCGGTAGTACGGGATTGGGTGCGAGATAAGCAACCACAGACTGTACAGCAAGCGGCTACTTTGGCTGATGGATATCTGGACTCTCGAAGGTCAGGCAAAAGCGAGCGCTATCCACTATCTCGGCCCAGTTTACCAGCCTCTAACCCAACTTCAGTACCGCAGTGGTCTGCCTCTAGACCCCCAACCCGACCCAACCCTCCTAACGGACCTAAGTGCTATACCTGTAACCAAACCAGTCATCTGCAGCGATATTGTCCTACCCGATACACGAGGTACCGAGAGACTGCTCATCCATCCAGACCAGTGGCTTATTGCTTCCAGAACGAGCCAAACCATCGAGATGTTCAGGAAGAGTTTGGCAAACTTTTTGAGGCTGATCCCGTCCAAGCTGCTGCCAGAGATAATCGGCAGCACCATCATAAGGCAGTATGAGTTAATGGGCAGCCGGCCCAGGAACTCCGCGATTCTGGGGCTACGATTACCCTCATCCAGCCTCACATGATTCCACAGTCGGCCCGGACCGGCCAGACTGTTGCAGTCAGGGTAGCAGGGGGCAAGGTGCTACGTTTATCCACCGCCCAAGTCCTCTTGGATTGGGGCTCAGGGGAGCGACAAGTGCGAGTGGGATTACTACGTGAGTTACCCGCGGAAGTACTTTTGGGGATCGATTTGGGGAATTTGACTTCCTCATATGCCCCAGAGGCCGCCATGGCCGTGAGCACCCGACGTCAGAGCCAACTTCAAGGCAACTCCACTCCTATGGGGACCCAGGTAAGACCAAATCCTCCTACATTACCCCGACTTGACAACTCTGTGTCCTGGGATTCTCCCTCCGACATTAGGCAAGAGACTCAGAATGACCCAACATTAGCTGGTTATCGGGAAAGGGCGGGCAAGGATCCAGGGGGGTTGGGGGAAGACAGAATAGAGTGGGAGGGGGTTTTTTATATCGTTACACCGAGGGAATGGGTACCGGTAAGCGACAGGGTCCCCACAAACAGCTAGTTGTACCCCAGAAATACAGACGGGAGCTATTGCAGCTGGCTCACGACATTCCCTTGGCCGGACATTTAGGGATAGTTAAGACCTGGAGTCGGTTGTCTCATGTGTTCTTCTGGCCCAGGGTACATGCTGAGGTGCGAGACTACTGCCGGACCTGTGAGACTTGTCAGAAAGTAGGAAAAACAGGGGATCACGCAAAAGCCTCGCTGCAACCCCTGCCGATCATTAGAGAACCCTTTAGCCGCATTGCGGTTGCAATTATAGGCCCACTGGCCCGCCCCAGTGCCACAGGGAAGAAGTATATTCTTACGGTGGTGGATTATGCCACCCGGGAACCCGGAGGCCATTCCCTTATCCAATATCCAGGCGGATACCTTACTGCGGGTATTCACTAGGGTAGGGTTTCCCCAGGAGATATTGTCCGATCAGGGTACCCAGTTCACAGCCGAGCTGATGCAGCAACTCTGGCGTCTCTGTGGGATTAAACCCCTCCAGAGTGCCCCCTACCACCCTCAGACTAACGGGCTGTGTGAGAGATTTAATGGGACCCTGAAGCAGCTGCTTCAGGCCTTCGTGGAGAGTAGGAAGGATTGGGAGAAATATCTTCCCCATCTACTGTTCGCCTATAGAGAGGTACCCCAAGAGTCCACAGGGTTTTCCCCATTTGAGCTGTTGTATGGGCGAAGGGTTAGGGGGCCCTTAGACTTAGTGAGGGCCCAGTGGGAGGGGGTAAAGCATCCAGAAGGCCTCCCCATCCTTAGTTATGTCTTGGAACTCAGGGAGCGCCTGCATGAACTTACCGATCTAGTCCATGAGAATATGCAATTGGCCCAGAGTCAGCAGAAGGTTTGGTATGATCGGTCTGCGCGGAATCGCACCTTTTATATCGGACAGAAAGTCCTGGTACTAAAACCCCTGAAGCAACATAAATTACAGGCCTCCTGGCAGGGCCCCTATCAGGTGGTAAAACAGCTGTGCGATACCACCTACGTGGTTGCCAGCTGTGTAGACACAAACATTAAGAGGACGTTCCACATTAATATGATGAAGGCCTATCATGAGAGGACTGAGGCCGTAGCTGCCACATGCACTCCTGCCACCGGGGACTCTGAATATCTACCGATACTGGAGCTTCCCGAAGTCAGTAACTGTTCCAGGGGTGTGGAGGATATACGGCTAGGAGATAGATTAGGATCCCAAGGATCCCAAGAATGGGGATGGGAAATTTGGCTTAATTAAGCTGGAAGACATGCAGCTCTTTAATATTTAATATTTCTTTAATATATTTTTTAACATTTGTTTAAGATTGGTTTCTGGCAACATGACAGATTTTTTACATATTTCAATCACATTATTTATTGTTTTTGTGCAGGTGTATATCAGTTGTTTAAACTAGTAGAATTTGACACTTCAGCACTCAGAATTCACAGGGAAGCTTGCCATAAAGTGTGCAAAGAGCCATCACCTCTGTGCAACTCAGGCTGGATAATAGTAGAGGTGCCTCCCTCCTCAGACCAGGGAATATTGTATTGCACAAACAACAAAGAACAGAAGGGAAAAAACTCCAAGTGCATTATATCAAGCACTTTATTAAAAGATTAAAAATACACTCACAAGCCAAACATGGAATCATAGTGTATCATGATTAGGGATGAGCCCGATGTTCGAGTCGAATATAAGCCGAACAGCGAACAATATTCGGCGTTCACGGCGCATTCGAAAGCCGCAGAACACCACTAAAGTCTATGGGACACTAACATGAAAAACCAAAAGTGCTCATTCTAAAGGCTTAAATGCAAGTTATTGCCATAAAAAGTGTTTGGGAACCCGAGTCCTGCCCCAGGGGACATGTATCAATGCAAAGAAAAATTTTAAAAACTGAAGTTTTTTAGGGAGCATTGATTTTAATAATGCTTAAAGGGAAACAATAAAAATGAAATATTCCTTTAAATATCGTGCTTTGTAGTGCAAAGTAGATTTGCCTTTCGTAAATAACCCCCAATATCTTTTACATTTTGCTATAATAAATATCCCAATTTTTTTTTAAAAAATACTAATTTTTTCCTCAGTTTAGGCCGATATGTATTGTTCTACATATTTTTGGTAAAAAAAAATTGCAATAAGCGTATATTGATTGGTTTGCACAAAGTAATAGCGTCTACAAAATAGGGGATAATTTATGGCATTTTTATTATTATTATTTTTTACTAGTAATGGCGGTGATCTGCGATTTTTATCGGGACTGTGATATTGCGGACACTTTTGACACATTTTTGGGACCATTAACAATTATACAGCGATCAGTGCTATAAAAATGCACTGCTTACTGTATAAATGTCACTGGCAGGGAAGGGGTTAACACTAGGGGGCGATCAAGAGGTTAACTGTGTTCCCTAGTGTGTGTTCTAACTGTGGGGGGGATGGGACTGACTAGGGGAGGAGAGAGATCGGTGTTCATACTTGGTATGAGCACACGATCTGTCTCTTCTCCCCTGAGAGAACCAGGATCTGTGTGTTTACACACACATCCAGATTCTTACTCTGTCACGAGAGATTGTGGGTGCCCGGCAGTCATTGCGCCTGCCGGTGCTCATAAAGCGAACCGACGTACAGTTATGTTAGTTCGCCCAGGGGAGCCAACCTGCCGCAGTACAACTGTGGTGGCTGGTCGGGAAGGATCTTTAATCTTTTAATAAAATGCTTGAGATAATGCATTAGGCATTTGTACCTCTTTGTTCTTTGTTGTATGTCAACCTAAAAATGTTTTACTAGCTTTAAATAGTCTGGGGAAGGATAGAATTCTTGTTAATGCAATCAGGGGCTCCATAAAAATAATTTGCTCTTGCTTTTTCTGCTGACAATGGCTTTACCAAACAGGAAGTAAAGATAAAAATATCAGCAGGGACACGTATAGAAATGAGAAAAATGTAACAGTGGTTCCAGCCTTTCCCGAAAAGCATTTTTGTTTCTGTCATTGCTCCTGTTGCAGAATTCCCCTCTTCCTGTCTGTTAAAACATGGTCAGCAAGACAAGGGAGGAGAAATATCTATAATGGAGCCCCGGATAACCTACCTACATTTTTATCCTTCCCCATGAAATCCAAAACTAATCAACAAAGTTTGCCTAGCTATACAATTTATTGCTAGTGAATATTACACAGTATCAAAGAAAAATTGTACCGAAAAGTAGTTAAGCTGAAATTATTATAGTTTTCCTTATGTAGCTCCCCCCTCTAGTTAAGCTGCTAGTCTAAATTTAGTTTTTGGCTTCACTACAGTCAATGGAGCAGCACTTAATTGTTTTTGTCTGGTCAGAGTTTTAAGGCTGGGCGTTTGGTTTCTCCCAGCTGTTTCTGGAATAAGCTTCCAGAATATCGGGCAGGGAGAGTCAAATGAAAAGCATTCATATTTTTTATGATCCAGCCAATCCCTGGAAGAAAGCATCCAGAAGGTGGCTGGGGAGCTGATAAATGTGTTCTTCCTCTGCCAGGAGGGTTCAAGTTCTCTTGGGGCTGCTGCCCCTGGAGGCAGCATTGCTGAGTCAAGGATTGCAATCTGGGCCTCAGCAGGAGTTGGGTTGAGGGCTTGGAGGAGATTGCAAAAAAAAGGGTTTTTTTATTTGTTACAATCTGGGCCTCAGCCTAAGTAGAGCTGAGGGCCTGGGAAAGACTGGTAAAGGTTTAGTGCTGGAGGCACTGTCTGAAGTCCTGGTCTGGAAAAGGATGTCTTATCTTCCTCACTGAGGCTATCCTGGAGGAAGCTGAGTGGCAGACAGCTCCTAGGACATTGTGAGAGATTGTAAGAACTGTGTTTGGGACTTTCATATGTGCTTGGAACTATAAGGATTTGTGCTAGAAGTTTGTCCTCCTATTGATTATTTTGGAGTATCTTGAACTCTGGAACCACTCTCCTGTTTCAAATTACTCAGCAATAAGTTTTAAAAAGACATCTCCTAGACTAAGCCTGTGCTGTCAGCATGCATGGATTGTGTTTGTGACTAACAGATCTGTACTAGCAAGGGAGACCTGGGCATAATTCTCAACGGCCTCTTCACGCGTGATCGCTACACTTAATTTGTGAAAATCACTAATCTTTATTGTTAAAGCGGAGTTCCACCCAAAAGTGGAAATTCTGCTTATCTGATTCCTCCCACCCCCTCCAGTGCCACATTTGACACCTTTCAGGGGGAGGGGGGAGCAGTTACCTGTTTTTACAGGTACTCTGTCCCCACTTCTGGGAGACTGGGCTGTGGTGAATGACGTTAGCATCTTGGTCCCCCTCCTCCTCCCTCCCCTTCAGCCGGGCCAGTGAGAGAGCGCAGCGTGAAAGGCTATACTGCCGGGTTCACTTACCCGCAATGGCGGCACCTGACCAGCCGATGGAAATATCAGCTGCGGTGCCGACATCACTGGACTCCAGGACAGGTAAGTGTCTTAATGTTAAAAGTCAGCAGCTACAGTATGTGTAGCTGCTAACTTTTAATTTTTAAAGGAGTGGGCGGAACTCTGCTTTAAGTTTCATACAATATCAAGTCTGCTTCAGGTGTATCTAACTTTAGCTGCTATCAACATGTTAAAGAAATGTTAAAGAAATATCAACACTATTTTTAAATCCTTGTGAAAACCTTCCAGTGCACCATGTGCATGGAGAACTTGGCCTTGGTTTGATCTGTAGGTGCATTGTGTACTAGAAGGACATCTTATTCTTGCAGACTGTAAGCTCAGACTGAGGCCTCATTAATGGGTGTTAACTATGGGAAAGCTACAGCATAGCTCTGTAGCCACTGGCCCTCTCTTTCTAGTTCAGAGCTGGATTGAATTTAGATGTAACACTTTTTACACATTTTTTTACACATAGGCAGGCAGGTAGGAATCAGTGCAAACACAGTGGCTGCATAGGTTAATTATATACTTATTGCCTGCCAGAACAGTGACAGATCTTTTACAGGCAGATTAATAGTTGTCAGTTTTGTTACAGATCTTTTGCTGTCCAGGGAGCAGCGCGCAAGCAGCATTAGCCCATGGATGCAGCTATGTTATCTGCACTCAGCTCTATAACACAAAATGGGGATGGCGTCCAGGCTCCTCCAGACAGACAACCAGTAGCATCCTGCACATAGGAATAAGGGGGGCAATCCCAGCCCATAGCTCTGTGTATATGGTGAGTCCAGCCCGATGCACTGTAATTTCCCCCTCTCCTCAGTGTTCGCTATCATTACCCCCTCTTCCTGCCAGTCAGACGTTTGATAGATTTTCCTCTATGTGAGCAATGTGTTCAGACAATGGTGGGGGAAAGGGGGCACACTGTCAACAACACAAGGTCAGATTAAAACAGGGCCTAGGCTCCGTGCACTTGTTGTCCTGGAGGATTTCACGAAAATTATATTATAGTGATTACCTTTATATACATGAATGTAGTGTTGTGAATATCTGTATCTAGAGGGTTCAACAACCTGAGTTAGAGGAAAAGAATGAATACCACCATAATACTCAGTAACCAAAAAGTGAGAAATCTCTTTAGTAAATAAGTCCCCAGTATCTCAGAATTATGAGATACAGTGGGGACAGAAAGTATTCAGACCCCCTTAAATTTTTCACTCTTTATTATATTGCAGCCATTTGCTAAAATCATTTAAGTTCTTTTTTTTCCTCATTAATGTACACACAGCACCCCATATTGACAGAAAAACACAGAATTGTTGACATTTTTGCAGATTTATTAAAAAAGAAAAACTGAAATATCACATGGTCCTAAGTATTCAGACCCTTTGCTCAGTATTTAGTAGAAGCACCCTTTTGATCTAATACAGCCATGAGTCTTTTTGGGAAAGATGCAACAAGTTTTTCACACCTGGATTTGGGGATACTCTGCCATTCCTCCTTGCAGATCCTCTCCAGTTCTGTCAGGTTGGATGGTAAACGTTGGTGAACAGCCATTTTTAGGTCTCTCCAGAGATGCTCAATTATGTTTAAGTCAGGGCTCTGGCTGGGCCATTCAAGTACAGTCACTGAGTTGTTGTGAAGCCACTCCTTCGTTATTTTAGCTGTGTGCTTAGGGTCATTGTCTTGTTGGAAGGTAAACCTTCGGCCCAGTCTGAGGTCCTGAGCACTCTGGAGAAGGTTTTCGTCCACGATAATCTTATACTTGGCCACATTCATCTTTCCCTCGATTGCAACCAGTCGTCCTGTCCCTGCAGCTGAAAAACACCCCCACCGCATGATGCTGCCACCACCATGCTTCACTGTTGGGATTGTATTGGACAGGTGATGAGCAGTGCCTGGTTTTCTCCACACATACCGCTTAGAATTAAGGCCAAAAAGTTCTATCTTGGTCTCATCAGACCAAAGAATCTTATTTCTCACCATCTTGGAGTCCTTCAGGTGTTTCTTAGCAAACTCCATGCGGGCTTTCATGTGTCTTGCACTGAGGAGAGGCTTCCGTCGGGTCACTTTGCCATAAAGCCCCAACTGGTGGAGGGCTGCAGTGATGGTTGACTTTCTACAACTTTCTCCCATCTCCCGACTGCATCTCTGGAGCTCAGCCACAGTGATCTTTGGGTTCTTCTTTACCTCTCTCACCAAGGCTCTTCTCCCCCGATAGCTCAGTTTGGCCGGACGGCCAGCTCTAGGAAGGGTTCTGGTCATCCTAAACATCTTCCATTTAAGGATTACAGAGGCCACTTTGCTCTTAGGATCCTTAAGTGTAGAAGAAATTTTTTTGTAACCTTGGCCAGATCTGTGCCTTGCCATAATTCTGTCTCTGAGCTCTTCAGGCAGTACCTTTAACCTCATGATTCTCATTTGCTCTGACATGCACTGTGAGGTGTAAGGTCTTATATAGACAGGTGTGTGGCTTTCCTGATCAAGTCCAATCAGTATAATCAAACACAGCTGAACTCAAATGAAGGTGTAGAACCATCTCAAGGATGATCAGAAGAAATGGACAGCACCTGAGTTAAATATATGAGTGTCACAGCAAAGGGTCTGAATACTTAGGACCATGTGATATTTCAGTTTTTCTTTTTTAATAAATCTGCAAAAATGTCAACAATTCTGTGATTTTCTGTCAGTATGGGGTGCTGTGTGTACATTAATGAGGAAAAAAATTAACTTGAATGATTTTAGCAAATGGCTGCAATATAACAAAGAGTGAAAAATTTAAGGGGGTCTGAATACTTTCCGTCTCCACTGTACCTCAACTCTAAGATTATTTTAAAGTTGAAATCCAGTATCATTTCAAAATCTTACCATTGCTTTTGTCCTTTGGCACAGTAAAAAATTAGCATGTTATTTAATTGACATTTATGTGGTTTTTGTTAAAATCGTCTTTTTAAATTCGGCGATGTCTTCTTCAGATGAGCAAAAAGCAGCTACTGTGTATACACTGGCACCATGTAGAGCGATCGAAGAAGTACTGACATCACTTCCTTTTAGTGTTTGATGTCACTATATAAAGCTACAATTCCAACCATACAATGGAAATTAAACAGTCATGAAAGTGGGCAGGATTCTGGCAGTGAATGGGCGCAACAGACCAGGAGTCTCCTGGCCTGTAAATCATAATGTTATTTCACAGTGGGTGGGACAGAGCAGAAGTCTCCTGGTTTGTCAATCAAATTTGCCAATGTTAGTGTAGGGGACAGACTGGGTACGGGTCCTCCCACAATACAATAGCGATGATGTAATTATGTTGTCGCTAGTACAGAAAGAACTACAACGAGGATGTTACACTACTGATTTCCTGCGGAGTAAGTAGGCACTTTGGCCACTGATCTTCCAAACAGGAAATAAGGGACACTGAGCCCTAAATATGCAGAATTCTTGGAGTGATTTGGCAGTGGCTGCAGTATTGGACGGACAAAGAATTTCAGCTTAAAATTTTCTGAAATAAAATGATTGATATGCCTTAGAGATACCTCAAATTTCTGACTTATCTCAGAAAACTTTTCTTAAAGTAGTTCTAAATGCTAGGCATTTGTCATGAGTGCAATGGGGTAAAAAATGCCTCAGTACATTTGTAAGCCTCTCTGTCCTTAAACACATACTTTTTTGCTTTTCACTGCTGCTGGCGCCAGGTACCAGTGCTCTACTTCTCATGAACTTCTGCTTTATAGGGTCTTACTGAGGGTACAGTAGGAAGAGTAACAGGCTGTTGCAGCTGTCATTCAATTTTCTGAGAGGAGAAAGGATGAGGGAGCAAGTTTGCCAGATGCTGTGTGTGTCTATAGACCCACACAATTTGGCTCAAATCCTGGCTGGATGGGTTTTCCTTACCAGCTGGCTAGCTAAAGGGGGCACTTGCAATTGAGGTGGCAGGGGCAGCAACCAGAGGACCAGCTGGAAGATGAGGAAAGCAACAATTTTATGGAATAGGATTATTTCTATAAGACAAGTCCGGACCTCCTCCTTTAAAATAAAATAAATAAATAAATATATAAATAAGCAAGGGTTTAATATCACTTTTTTAACATTGCAGTGCACTGCAAGGTCAGCCTGTCATGGCCACCTCCTTCTGTAAAGTTTGATAGATAATACTATGTCCAGGGTGAGGGAACATGGATATTAAAAGCAGACCATGCATTGCACTGCACCATTACTTTAACATACCTAAAAAGTTTTATATAATCATAGTAAGGCTTGGAGAAAAATTGCTGCTCTTGGTCATATTTATTTAATCTTTCCATTTTGATGAACAAATAATAATAATAATAGACACAAGGTAAATGTATTAATTTGTTGATTTAAAAGTTTGGTTATTTACAGTCTGTTTAATGACAAGTTTATTTTCAATTCACATACATTTTTATGTAAATTGCCTAAATTTAGTCATACACAAATTGATTACAATTCAAGATAGCATAGAAAAACTAAATGTATGACAACTGTTTGGAGTTAGAAAATGTGTTTATTTATATTTAATTTATAGGGCCACTCAAAGTAAAACACAAATTCACTTACATAAAAAGTAATTAGTAAACACTGATAGAAACATATATTACAGTTCCCATTCTTCAATGGGAGGTTTAAATATTTAAAATTGATTATTTGTTGTCTACCTAAGCACAACCTTAGCATACCTTAAAGGGAAAACGTATAGTATTTTGCATGTATTTTCTTTATTTAATTATGTCCGTAGTTAAAAATAAAAATGTAAGGCTTGAATGTAGTAATTATATTATCACATATGAATAGCTTACATTTACCACCTGCAACCAACAGGTGACAAGTGCAAGGCTACTGCTCCAAGTTGTCTTGAGTACAGTATACTAGTATACTTCAATAGCTTTAATAGCCGGTTCTAATCATAGTCACACAGATAAATGAGTCAGAGGAGGGCAATCCCCTCCCTCTTACAGGATTTGAATTTAATAATTATCTGAAAAACAAAGATTTTATACAAATAAGGAAACTACATAAAACTTCAGTTTATAAAATGTACTTTTAGAAAAAATGAAAATAAAATTGGCTAAAAACGATTACAGGCAAAGAAGAGGCTGGCTGAATTGCCCTAATTGCATAGGCAGAATTTAGAAAAATAGCTAAAGAATCTCCAACTGTTCAGCTTACAGTTCTTTAAACTGTTACTGCTTTTCTTAATGGGAAATAGGGAACTCTTTACCTTCTTCATAGACTTTTTTTAAAGAAAAAAAAAAGAGGATAGGGAGGATAAGGGTTCGTGCAAAACAGTGGACAGCTTATGAGTACATGGAAATAAAACTATTATGCTTGAAAAGCAAAAATATTTATCTATAAAAGATAAGTAACGGACATGTTCTGTTTCATTACATGACAATTTAAGGGTGTATTTATAAAGCAGCAAATGTGACATTCACTAAAAATTCACTGCAGGAGAATCTTCCTGGTGCATGTGTTTGAACCCTTTCACTGACACCAACTTAAAGAGTTTGTTATCCCAACACTTCATATTCCTGATATGTACCTGCTGGACCATGTTCTTGCATAAGAAAGTATCCTGTTCTCTTTGTATTGCTTCCTTTTTGTGACAATCCTAGTGTACTTGCTAGTCCCTACGCTTTCCTGTTAAAAACTATGCAGGAGAGCACACCACGGTCAGTTCTCTAGCTATGCTGGGAACTCAGTATGCTCTCCTCCAGTGATCAGACTTGTCACGACATGCCCCCCGCTGCACAACCATTCACTGGGAAGATCAGTGTGCTGCTGCTTCTCCTCCCCCACCTCTTATACAGCTGAGGACAGAGGGAATGTGATCCAAGGATGGCCAGCGGTGATGTAGTTTGTTTGGTTGAGACAGCCTTTAGATACATACCTATTTCTATTTCTTTGGAACCTCTACTATGTATTTATAAGTGGTGTGGTTTCTAGCTGGCTGTTTGCTCCAGTTGATGTGGATCTCTGCACTAAATCCAACAACCTCTTGGTTGCTGAGTCTATACAAGGCTGGTATCGGACTACCCCCTTTGATAGATTAAACCCTGCATGTACTGTGATTTGGTTGATTACTTTGCTGGTGATCCCAGCATATTAAGATGTTTCTATTGCTTAAAACTCCTGGTGAGTTACAGCTAACCAATGCAAGGCTTAATCAACCAAACATCTCTTTTTTTGAGACCCTTCTTGATCTATATTTCCACCACCGTTTGACCGTCCTTATTGGCCCACTGAGAACATCTTTTAGTTTTCATCCATACTTATCATCTACCCGATTCCCACACTTGGCCCAGAGACATTTTGGTGTCGCCGTTTCATGTGCTATGGATGTGGGCCCTATGATCGATATATCTCATGAGCAAAACTCCTTAAGCAGCGGGCATCCCAAAAAACATTTAGAGTGTGAGATTGGAATTATGGAGATTTAGGTCCCTCATGACTGTGAGGACACCTTATCTAATGCCCAATCTGTATTAGAGGAATACATGTGTTATTAGTATTGTGTTGTTGTCTCCAAGCAGACAAAAAAACTTCTCTCCTTCTTCCCCTCTTCCTTCCCCTGTTTTTGGGTGAATTTTCTATATTAATTGATATAATAAACATGAATCATGAATATATTTTTTTAAACTATTGTGTTGTGAGTTCATACCATACCATGAAAGTCCTAAGTGCCTCAATCCAATCCTCCATTTTGTACAAGTTGAAAAAAGTTTAAAATGTAACCATTTTAAAACTAGGCCTTTTCTTTTTTATGTCACAGTGTATTTGCACAGCGGTTTTTAAAACGCTATTATTTTTTGGGAAAAAAATACACTTTGATGAAATTTAATACAAAAAACACAATGCATAACCCAGCCCAGTACTATATACAGTAAAAGATGATGTTACACTGAGTAAATAGATATCTAATACGTCACGCTTTAAAACTGCGCATACTCATGGAATGGCATAGGTAAATCTTTAAACATTTTTAAAAGTTACCAGTTACCAGAGTTACAAAGGAGGTCCAGAGCTAGAATTATTACTCTAGCTATAACGTTCATGACGATACCTCACATGTGTGGTACGAACACCGTTTACACATGCACGGGGGCGTGGCCTACGTATGCCTCTGCGCAAGAGCACAGGGAGATTGAGGCACTTTACATTTTTTAAAATTATTTATTTTATTAAAAAATGTTACACTTTTACAATGCCCCTTTACATTTTTTGATCGCTTTTTTTGCAATTACAAGAAATGTAAACATCCCTTTTGTTAACAATAAAGCATGATAGGTCCTCTTTATGGAGACACCTGAGGTCCCCTATCTACCCTTGAAAGCATCAGATAAAAAAATTGATCTGATGCTTTCTAAAAAAAAAAATGATTACATCTGCCCTAAGCCTGTAGTGACATCATGACATCGCTTCTGGCCTCCTAAATCACTAGATCATAGAGGTGAACAGAGATAGCCTGGTCTCTCTTCACCTCTATTGCAGCTGTGTAAACAACTGGATCGGTTCTTGGGCTTTCCAGTGAGGTGGATAACCCCCGAGAAACACCTGCGAGCAGTGGGAGGGGGGCAAAACAAAGCAAATCCAATGACAGAAGCAATCCAGTGACTAATCAGTCACTTAGATCACTTTTAATGGAAAGAGAATTGTAAGCTGAGCATTTTAATACTGTTTAATGGAGTTATGGCTGACAGCTGCAGCCATAGCTTCGGTAAACTGCAATGTATATATACGTATTGTGGTCTTGAAGTGGCGTAACACATTGTACATAAAAAAGCAACTTTTTAAAATCCCCCTCATGTCTATGTCATTCACTTATATATGTAAATGCATGTGCTGCGTGTGGCTATGTATGAAAACAAGGATTATGCCACATAATTTACATATCACTGTAAATGCCGCAGTGAGAGCAATGATTCTAGGGCCATCATTCATAACTTACTCTAAAATGATAACCTGTAAGCATGGGTGTCCGCATGGGGGGGCGGGGGGGGGGGCAAGTGCCTCCTCCCTGGAGTAATCAGCCAGGAACCAGAAGCGATCAGTCAGTTAACTGTCATAAGGATTGGGCAGCTGGATGACACAGAGTGGGGATCTCCCATTGAGATGTGGCTTGTATATAAATAGCTTGTCATACAAAGTCCCACTTCCTTGACCGGCATTGGACCAGTGTGCTGTCTATTGGAGTATCCGGTCTAGGAGGCAGGACTCTGTTTGACAGCGGTGGCTATTCAAATACAAGCCGTATCACAATGGCAGATCGCCGCTCTGTGTCATCTGGCCGTGCAGATCCTCCTGATTCCTCCCTGATGCATTGCTGGGCACTGTTGAGGCTGCACATATGGGCAATTATAGGCTGCATTGATGGATACTGATATGCTGCACTGATGGGCAATAATACGATGCACTTATGGGCAATGATATGCTACACTGATGGGCAATGATATGCTGCACTGGTGGGCAATGGTGGGCTGCACTGATGGGCACTAATAGGCTGCACTGATGGGCAATGGTAGGCTGCACTGATGGGCACTGATAGCCTGCACTGATGGGCAATGATAGGCTGCACTAATGGCCACTGATAGGCTAAACTGATGGGCACTGATATGCTGCACTGATGGGCAATGATAGGCTGCGCTAATGGGCAATAATAGGCTGCACTGATGGCCACTGATATGCAGCACTGATGGCCACTGATGAGGCGGCACTGATGGCCACTGAGGAGGCAGAACTGATAAGCTACACTGATGGGCGCTGATGAGGCTGCACTGATTGGCACTGATATGCTTTATGTTAATATTGTTAAAGTTGTTGTTAATATTTATTTTTATAACTTAATTCTGCATAAAACATTTAACAGTGTAATTTCATGAGATAATTTACAAGGGCGTGTTTAGGGGAAGACTTAGGAGCGGGGCAGGGTAGGGGTTAAAAACAGATTATACATTGCTAATCAGACAATGGCAGCTTGATCCTTCTATTAAGTCTGTGCTTCACGTTTCTCAGGCCTGCGCTTTATAGAATGACTAAGCCCCTCCCCTTCATGACATTGTCCAAAAGAGGTGGAGCATGGGTGACCTTAAAATGATGCCCCCATCTGAAAAAAGTTCTGCGGACACCCATGCCTGTAAGGACTTTTTGGAGTACTGAAATGTGTTGTTGTTTCATGGGCATGCTCAATTTTAAGACTTGTTTTAAGACATGTTTGGCATCTATTTACTTGACATAACCTCATATTTTATATTTTTACCAAAAATTGAGTAATAAATTGTGTTTGTGAGCATTTTTTACTGAACATTTGCATTTGACAAAATAGTTGTGCTAATATTGCATTAAATAAATTCTCAAGTCTTTTGTTTTCAGAAAACAAATAATGCTTGCGAGTTTTAACCCCTTTCTGCTCACCCCAGTGTAAACAGTGAGGCTTGTGGGTGTTGAAGCCTTCCCTTTTGAGGCCACACATCTAAGATGTGCATTTAAACTTGTGTGCAAAAATTGCTCTAGCAGCGAAAGGGTTAAATGATAAATGAAAGTGATTTACTCTTCTGCTGTGAATGTTTGTTGAATGACTTATTCACTGTTTTATAAAAGTTGCCCTTTAAAGTCAATTACTATGCAAGGTGAATAGTGACCAACTTTGCACACAGAGCTAGAGCAGCTCAAAGACTTCCATGTTCTTTTCATGCTTTAACATTGTGTGTGCATTACTACAGTGTCTCTGTAAATTCTTCATGTAGCAGAAAAGAACATATGCAATACATTGCATATCCCTTTATTGTTTTACCTTTTTGTGATATTGACATCCTTTTTTATGCTAACCCACATAGTAAAAGACACAGTTTTTTTTAGGATTACCATCTTTACAAATACTATGTTGTAAAGCTCTGCAAAAACTGTTGGCGCTATATTAATCCTGTATTATAATAATAATAATAATACTATAAACCTTTAGGCCTCATACAAACGGATGTTTTAAAAAACTGGCTGTAAAGCTGGTAACAACGCCTGGAAAAAAAAGCAATGTTAAAAACGCGTTTTTATTAGCGTTCTGATTTGGCGTCAGTGCGCGTTTAATGTCATTTGTAAGCGTTAATGCTAAGGCGCGTTTTTTTCAAAAAACATCCCTCTGCTGTTTTCCGGTCCCAAATTACCTGCATAAACATTTTTACAGCTTAAAAACGCTGACGCTAAAAAACGTCGGTATATCGCTAATGCGCGTTTTTGAGCTTTGGCGTCGGCGTCAAAACAGCTCTTAGCGCTGGAGCCTCAGAACGCGCTGGTCCTTGGCTTTTTTTTTTTAGTTTAAAAACGACCATGGTGTGTATGAGCCCATTGAATAACATGGAGTGGCGTTCTTAAGCAGCAAAAAAAGCTCAAAAAAGCCGCTGTTAAACTGTCCGTGTGTATAAGGCCTAAATAATGAAATCCTTAAACGCAAAAACACTTCCATCCTAAAGTAAGGTTTATGTGCATTAAAATTTCCATTATGTTTTTTAATATATTAAATTTCAATCAGATGGAATGCCAGCCATTTCAACCAGCAACCATGTGTACCATTTGGGGCTGCAACTGGAAACATTTTTCATTTTGTTTGCTCTAAAGCAAAAAAGACACAAAAGCACTCTCATGAAAAGATTGTTTTTAAGAAGCATTTGTTACCTCCACAATCAAACCAAAGCACTTGGGCTTGTTCAGTAAGGAATCAACAATACCTAATTACATAATTACATAGTAGGTGAGGTTGAAAAAAGACACAAGTCCATCAAGTCCAACCTATGTGTCTGATTATGTGTCAGTATTACAATATATATCCCTGTATGTTGCGGTCATTCAGGTGCTTATCTAATAGTTTCTTGAAGCTATCAATGCTCCCCGCTGAGACCACCGCCTGTGGAAGGGAATTCCACATCCTTGCCGCTCTTACAGTAAAGAACCCTCTACATAGTTTAAGGTTAAACCTCTTTTCTTCTAATTTTAATGAGTGGCCACGAGTCTTGTTAAACTCTCTTCTGCGAAAAAGTTTTATCCCTATTGTGGGGTCACCAGTACGGTATTTGTAAATTGAAATCATATCCCCTCTCAAGCGTCTCTTCTCCAGAGAGAATAAGTTCAGTGCTCACAACCTTTCCTCATAACTAAGATCCTCCAGACCCTTTATTAGCTTTGTTGCCCTTCTTTGTACTCGCTCCATTTCCAGTACATCCTTCCTGAGGACTGGTGCCCAGAACTGGACAGCATACTCCAGGTGCGGCCGGACCAGAGCCTTGTAGAGTGGGAGAATTATCGTTTTATCTCTGGAGTTGATCCCCCTTTTAATGCATGCCAATATTCTGTTTGCTTTGTTAGCAGCAGCTTGGCATTGCATGCCATTGCTGAGCCTATCATCTACTAGGACCCCCAGGTCCTTTTCCATCCTAGATTCCCCCAGAGGTTCTCCCCCCAGTGTATAGATTGCATTCATATTTTTGCCACCCAAATGCATTATTTTACGTTTTTCTACATTGAACCTCATTTGCCATGTAGTCGCCCACCACATTAATTTGTTCAGGTCTTTTTGCAAGGTTTCCACATCCTGCAGAGAAGTTATTGCCCTGCTTAGCTTAGTATCGTCTGCAAATACAGAGATTGAACTGTTTATCCCATCCTCCAGATCGTTTATGAACAAATTAAATAGGATTGGTCCCAGCACAGAACCCTGGGGAACCCCACTACCCACCCCTGACCATTCTGAGTACTCCCCATTTATCACAACCCTTTGAACTCGCCCTTGTAGCCAGTTTTCAATCCATGTACTCACCCTATGGTCCATGCCAATGGACCTTATTTTGTACAGTAAACGTTTATGGGGAACTGTGTCAAATGCTTTTGCAAAATCCAGATACACCACGTCTACGGGCCTTTCTTTATCTAGATGGCAACTCACCTCCTCATAGAAGGTTAATAGATTGGTTTGGCAAGAACGATTATTCACGAATCCATGCTGATTACTGCTAATGATACCGTTCTCATTACTAAAATCTTGTATATAGTCCCTTATCGTCCCCTCCAAGAGTTTACATACTATTGATGTTAGGCTAACTGGTCTGTAATTCCCAGGGATGTATTTTGGGCCCTTTTTAAATATTGGTGCTACATTGGCTTTTCTCCAATCAGCTGGTACCATTCCAGTCAGTAGACTATCTGTAAAAATTAGGAACAACGGTCTGGCAATAACTTGACCGAGTTCTATAAGTACCCTCGGATGCAAGCCATCTGGTCCCGGTGATTTATTAATGTTAAGTTTCTCAAGTCTAATTTTAATTCTGTCCTCTGTTAACCATGGAGGTGCTTCCTGTGATGTGTCATGAGGATAAACACTGCAGTTTTGGTTACTGAAGCCCCCCGATTCACTCGTGAAGACTGAGGAGAAGAATAAATTCAATACCTTTGACATCTCCCCATCCTTTGTAACCAGATGTCCTTCCTCATTCTTTATGGGGCCAATATGGTCTGTCCTCCCTTTTTTACTGTTTACATACTTAAAGCATTTCTTGGGATTTTTTTTGCTCTCCTCCGCTATAAAGTCTGAATGCTGAGGATGATCCCTCAACCTTGTATTTTTTGAAGGCCTTCTCCTTTGCTTTTATATGCATTTTTACATTGGAGTTAAGCCATCCAGGACTTTTGTTTGCTCTTTTAAATTTATTACCCAATGGGATACATTGGCTAATGCCCTTATTTAATATGCTCTTAAAGCAAACCCATCTCTCCTCCGTATTCTTTGTTCCTAATATTTTATCCCAATTTATGCCTTTTAGCAAGGTTTGTAGTTTAGGGAAGTTGGCTCTTTTGAAATTTAGTGTCTTTGTATTCCCTTTATGTTTCCTATTTGTGTGATTTATACTGAAATTAATTGACCTGTGATTGCTGTTACCTAAATTGCCCCGTATTTCCACATCCGTGATCAGGTCTGTATTAATAGTTTCAATCAAAGTAGAATTGCATCCAAAACTGCTTTTGGTTAATGTTCGATAGAGTTAGAAATGATTAAAACTTTCACCAGGTTTTATTTCTTGTTGTATCTTTATACAAGTTACTTCCCCTTACTTCCTGTCCAAGTGGCATTAGTCACTAGGATGGGAATTGAGGAAAATGTATCAAAGTGTGTAATGCCGTGTACACATGGGCAGACTTTTCGACCAGACTGGTCAGACGGAACAAATCCGTCGGACAATCTGACCGTGTGTGGGCTTCATTGGACCTGCAGCTGACTTTTTCAGTCGAAATTAGACGGATTTTAGATTTAAAACATTTTTCAAATCTATCCGATGGCCCCTTTCACGTGAGTGGTCTGATTGAGTCTGCCTTTTCATTTTTCAGGCTGAGCTGATCGGACCCTCCATTCGCCTACCTCCAATCCGATCCAATCCGGCAAAAACAAATGAAAGGGGATCTGTTCCCCTCCATCTGGCTGGATCGGAGGGCAGTCGAGTGTAAACAGACAGCTGATCTGTGTACATCTAACTTCACATAGAGCAGAGCGGGCTGTGTCCGTGACCACTCTGCATAAGTAGGGTGGACACTGACTGCTCTGCTCCCCTGCTGAGAAAAATTAATCCGGCCCATATGAAAGGTCCCAAAAATTCACTCAAAGAATAAGTTCACCTTTTGTAACATGTTACACCCATAACAACCAGCCCCCGCACCTCCCCAATCTGACAGCTAGAGGGGATCACCCCCCGCTAGCTGTCACAATCTTTTAAAAACGTGGCCAAGCAGGGCTTCGCCTGCCCGGCTGTGTCACTTATTCACAGTGTCCTGTGAATGAAAAAGGGCTGTCAGGCTGTAGTTTTCAATGAACTACCATGGCGCTGTGGAGCACCATGATGCAATGCTTTACTAGTTACAAAAAATAAATAATAAATGCACATTTTTTAACCTGCAAAAAATTTGCATCCATTATTTTTTTCTAAAACGTGAATCTATCCTTTAAAAAAAAGATAATGTGTAAAATGTTTTATGTGCAAAAAAAATTGTAAAAACTGTTTTTAACCACTTCCCACCCAGCCTATAGCAGATTGACGGCCAGGTGGTGGTTCTATTATTCTGACTGGGTGTCATATGACATCCAGCAGGATAACATGCTGGCGAGCACCCACAGGGGCACGCAGAGCGGCGAGTGCGGCGTGTCAGCCTGATAAGGAGCCTCTGTCAGAGGCTTCTTACCACGTGATCAGCTGTGACCAATTACAGCTGATCATCGCGTGAACCAAGAAGTGCTGGTAAATGGCATTCCTCAGTTCGCGCTGACAGGGAGAGACGATCAGCGGCTCTCTCTGTCAGAAGAGGGGGTCTGTGTTGATAATCAGCACATTGATTATCAGCACAGCACCATCAGATGTGCCAATCAACTGCCAATCAGTGCCCAGCAGTGCCCCAATAATAAAGTGTGCCAGTGCCCACCATAGTGCCAATCAGTGCCCACCATAGTGCCAATAAGAGCTCACCACAGTGCCCATTACAGTGTCAATCAGTGCCCAGCAGTAACACCTGTCAGTACCTTATCAGTACCTCATCATCAGTGCTGCCCATCAGTGCCACCTGTCAGTGCCACCTGTCAGTGCCAATTAGTACCGCCTATCAGTGCCAATCAGTGCCGTCTGTCAGTGTCCATCACAGCCACCTATCAGTGCCCATCACAGCCTCCTGTCAGTGCCCATCACAGCCATCTATCAGTGCCCATCAGTGCCGCCTATCAGTGCCCATCAGTGCTGCATATCAGTGCCACCTATTGGTGCCCATCAGTGCTGCATATCAGTGCCCATCAATTCTACATATCAGTGCCTCCTCATCAGTGCCCATCAGTGCAACCTTATCAGTGCCAACTCATCAGTGCCCATCAGTGCCACCTCATCAGTGCCCGTCAGTGAAGGGGAAAACAACATTTTATGACATAAACTAAGAAAAACTTTTTTTTTCCAAAAATGATGGTCTTTTTAGTTTGTCTGGCAAAATATAAAAACCCCAGAGGTGATCAAATACCATCAAAAGAAAGCTCTATTTGTGGGAAGAAAATGATAAAAAATTAGTTTGGGTACAGTGTTGTATGACCGCACAATTGTCATTCAAATTGTGACAGCGCTGAAGGCTGAAAATTGTCCTGGGCAGGAAGGGGCGAAAGTGCCTGGTATTGAAGTGGTTAACCTCACTTTTTCTGCACTGCAGATAAATACCTGGTAAGGGACTGCCCCACATGTGATTGATTTATAAATGAGCAGCAGCCTATTGATGAGATAATTCCTGTGATCTCTAGCAGCTTATCTTTGTCATATCATTTAAAGAAGGTGAGGCAATTTTTGATACAGAGGGCTGCTTCATTCTCTCTGGCCTATTTAATGGGGTACTAGTCAGATATAATAATAACAATACGTAATACATATTTGGATCAAAAGGTTGCTTATTAAAGTTGCCTAAAGTTCTGTTTTGACCTGTCCATTAGCTCTTAGCCAGCACACCACCTCATAGAAGGTGTATTTACTAAATAAAGTGAGGATTTATTAATTACTTGGGAAGCCATTATTGAATCCTAATTCTCACAAACCAGAGTCTTCTGACTGCAGCTTGAAAGATTTTAGAATTTCATGATTTCTGCAATAACTTTCATACAAGACATTTATACACACTGCAGTATTTAATCCTAATTTGCAAGGTATTTACAAATATTTACATAGTTTCAAGGACATTAATTGCTAACCAAACATATATTATTTTTTATGCAATTCTTTTTTTTTTAAAGTTACCAATAAGCATTCTTTCTCTACAAACATTTTTTCGATGTTCATTTCCATGTCAAAAAGTAAGGCATTCAATTACATGTAGCAGAAACTGATTGGGTTATAAAGCAAGGAAAGCAAACCCAGATTGCAGCAAAATGAACTGATTTGTGACAATTGAATTCCTTCTGTGGATTACCTACTTGCCTTGCTCAATAAATTGGAAAAGAGATTATTTTATCTCCTTTCTTTTTCAAGTCCTTGTTGCACATTGCAAAGTGGGTCCTACTCTAACCTGTGCTGCTCTCCAAAGTAGGGGTTCCTAGCTGTGAATTGTATATAGGTAAGCACAATTTTTACTGATAAAGAGGACCTATATGAACTGATGATGTGGCATTCCCACAACACTGTGGCCCATTCAACAACTGTCACTCAGCCTGGGCATGGAAACCTGCTGTGCTTTCTGCAAGAAATGAAATTAATTTTAATATTTCTGTAGCGCTTTTCTCCATGTGGTCTCTTATCTGCTGTTGTAACAGATGGTGAGGCAGCCACCTTGGGCATGCTCAGTAGATTATCACAGTAGGGCCAATTTTAAACAAGAGCCAATAACATACCAGCATGTAGGAGGAAACCAAAAAACCTGAAGGAAACCCACACAAGCACAGGGAAAACATGTAAAATCCATGCAAACAGTGTCTTGACTGGAACTTGAACTGTACCCCAGTGCTGCAAGGCAGAAATTCTTACCACTAAGCCACTGTGCTGCCCCTGGGGTTGTGGCACTAGAAACGTGTCCATAGCACCCCATTACCTTTCAGCAATACATACCAGATAATTCAACCTCCAATGCACATCACATGTCTGGACAGATGCATCACTAACCATGAGTTTTAAATGTGTAAGTTTTTAAAGTTATCCATCCCATTCCTTTTCCTGTGCCAAATAACAGTACCTGTGCATAGAGACTGTTGTGTGTTTTTTATGCTCTCTAATTTTACAACTCTCTAGGAATCCTAAAGAAAATTCTGTAAACTCAACTTAACTTTCTTTCACTATCAATTCATTTTCCTATTGGCTGTAACATTTTTTTTTTACATTTCCTGACCTCGGTCAATAGAAGAAAATAATTCCAGCCAATCAAAAAAGGAAGAATATTGTTATTATATCCAGAGAAACTGATTATTGCCAATGTTTTGAAGGCAAAGTAAATTTTTAGGCTATGATTACATTTGTTTGGTGGATCAATGCACTTAATTTCACATGTGTTATATTGCTCTTCCTTTAACACAGCTCATTCATTTTGGATGGGTTGCCAAGACATCCTGGGATACAGGAGATCGCTCTTGAGACTCTTTTTCGGAATGCAAAGTATAGCATATTACCACAACACACAGAAGTGTGTGTTTCACACTGTGTTTTTGCACAGTTGCTATCTAGGGACTACTGGAGAGCTAGCAGGAGCAATAAAAAAGCTTACAACAACAGTACACAGGTACTTGATGGGATAGCAAAAAAAATGGCATGAGTTTTTTTTTTTTAATAAACACCACAATCATGTGATTCTAGTGGGTTACACCATTATTGGTATACCAGTTTCTCTATTCCATGTTAAAGTGTTTTTATGATGGATTGAACAAGGAATAAAATGACCAATTCAGAAAGAAACTTATAATATCAGTGTTACATAATGCAGGAACTACAATGTTGTGGCCTTTGTCTTATGCAACACTGATGTCACTAGGAAGTATGTAGATCAACTACATTCTCATAAATAGTAAATTCATTTCCTCAATGTGTAGAATCACACATACACCCCTACATTTAAAGGTCAGTCTTCTAAAACCAATATTTCATATAGTGGTGGTATAAACTGTCAGGTTAAAGGCTCCATCCTCCAAACTTCTTACTTCACTTAAATTAGACTAAACAGCAGAAAGCAATATCAGAAACAACAGCAGGGAGATTTATATGATGGATTCCCAAAGCAATAAAAGAAGTTAATGGATTAGGAACCCCAAGCACAACAAAACTGACAGTTCTGTGTGGACTAAACCTTTTAAATGACTCTGTCACAAAGTAAAGCTTCAATGTCATTAGATGTAAATGGAAACATCCAATGCTAGACTATGTATGGGATACAGATATCAAAACAGTGAAAAGGCTTAGCTTCAATGTTATTGAACTACTATATGACTCATGAGAGAGGAAGCAACTACTTCCATCAGAGCCTAATCTCACAGGTGTTTTTCCTCATGAGAGATTCCCTTTACTTTGCATTATAAATGTACTGAGTTACATTACAGCAGTTCTGATATATTTCACTGGTTCTTACACTGGCTCTTCATTATTATTCAGCCCTGTGTGTATGGGCTAATGATACCTATCAAAATCAATACACATTTAACTTGTGAAAGGTGCAGCAAACTTTTTAACATCCACCAACTAAGTGCCATAAGGTATACATTTGTCAATCTGGAATGAGTGTCAAGAAATACATTAAAGCAAATATCTGAGCATATTTTTTCTTCACACTTTTGCTCTAACAGTTTTACTATAAACTTTATTTTCTCAACACATATGCCAAAGTGCAAACATCGATCATTAAGTTTCTACTTGGAAACTTTTCTGAAATACTCCCAAGTCCAATAAACATAAAATCTTTATTATTGTCTTTCATTGACCTCTTAAAAAATGTAATCAGTTTTCAATATTATCAAATAGGTTGCTGTACTTCCTTCAGAAGTCCATTACAGAGCAGACGAGTAATTAATTTTTCACCCTGGTTCTCCACTAGCCTCAAACTGCTGAAATTTCAATTTCACAGACACACATTAAATGCAGATTTCCTTCATAAAAGTTAAAAATACTAGCAAAGGACTCAGTGGAAATAATTCAAAACCATTTTAGTTTTATTAATGCACACTAAGGGGCTTAGAAGTGAAAACCTTCATTTAATACCATAGAGGGGACAGAAGAGCAGAAGTGGTTCTCAGTTGAAAAGAGTCCAAGGTCACATTTTAATACTGGATGAAAGTTCACGCACTAGAGAAATACATGTTATATCTTACAAAAAAGACAAACAAATCTCATCAGAAGTAGAGAAATGATTCATGTAGATTTCCTGTGTAGTGACCAAAAAGAGTCTGTCTTTGACATGACTTGTGTCGGTCATAAAGTTTCTTAATGTTAAGACTTGGAAGCTGCTTTTAAGACTTAGCAGTCCTGTTTTTCCTCTGGTACTCTTCCAGTTCATTCTTTCTGCTCATAGCTATGTGCAGTTCTTGTTTTATAACCTCTATTTGTTTTTCCAGCTCTGACAGTTCTTGAACCACCGAGTTTCTAGGTATGTTAAGGGATTCTGCTTTCCCATTAGTGGTGGTGAGCAATTTTGGAGTCTCTCTCCTTAACTGGGGTAGAGGCAAATCTTGCTGATGCCGGAAAGTTAATTCGTTGTGTGCTTCTTTGGGTATATATTTTCGCCTGTTACAGCTTTGGTTGCTAGTATTCCACACGCGTTGCTGACTGTTCCCTGTATTACATCTGAAATATAATAGGAAACATTTCAATAAAAACAAATTGACTTTAACATTAATGTGTATGTAAACCATAACAATATTTTTTTTAGATTTGTTCTTTTTTTGGCCTGCTTGAAAGTGTTTTGTTATATTTGTTCAATAACTGTAAAAAAATACCTGCTGATTCTTCCAGAAATCTTGCAAGATGATAATTTCTAAGCACTCTGCCTATGTTGCTCTCTTATCAGTAAAGGCCCGTACACACAATAAGAAAATTGGAAGTAACATTTCATCCGAAGAACGATCTGCCAATTTTCAGATCATTAGTATGGTGCTTTCGACAGTTTTACAGACTTACGAAGTTTCGGGCAAAAAAAACTGTATGTGCAGGCTATAAAATTTTTATCGTTTGTGAACAAAACGTCCGATTTTCATATTAGTACAGTCTCGTAAGAGCAAGACTACACATGCTCAGAAACGAAAAAATACATACAAAACAACTCAACATATGAAATCACTTCTGAATTTGAATTAGTCGTATGAGAATTTTCATAAGAAAGTAACCTCTTCACTTTCGACATGAGACTAACATGCAACAAAAAACGGACGAAGATTTGTCCGATAAACTTATCGTGTGTACGAGGCTTCACAATGTTACCAGCTATCTCTGTAGACTACAGAACACCTTCTTTTTATGGTATAGAGACAAGTGGAGGTGTCCTGTAGTCATACCCTAGGGTGACAACATTGATCCCGGCTGGATTTCAGGCGAAATTAAATTTAAAAAAACCTTCAAAAATCTAATGCAGGCAGCATATTTATAGAGAGGCAAGCTGCAATATATTCATTTTTGATTCAAAGCTTTAGATACACTTCAATGTGAACCTGTCTTGAGAGGAATACAGGGGCTGCCATTACTTACATTGTTTTGAAAATGTAACAGATGCAGAATCACGGACCTGGAAGAACGTGGCAGATCATAATGGAAATAAGTGGTTGAGTGGCTACAAGTAATGTAGCAAAAGAGTCAGTGTGACTGCAGATAACAAGCATTTTCAGAAGGAGTAAATGGAGGTAACAGACATGCCTCTCCCTTTCTTTTACCCATCAGATACAACATCTGCTCAGCTCCATTCTTTTTATGCACTCAGGTGGGCTGTTCTTGTCTGTCTCTCAGTACATGCACAATTACATGTACCCCTGTAACAAGATTATTCATCTTTGGGTGTACTTCCTCGTGTTACTCTTAATTGGTTGCCAAACCTTTAAAAAAAATTGCACTATTATGCCAGTTAATTATCTATATTTCTGTTGCCTACTTAGCTTGTTGTGATGACTGAACCTTTGCTGTGTGGACTAACATTCTGACCTTCTCATCTGACCCTGTGGATTCGTTGCCTGATTGCAAACTCTACTAGAGTGACTCTAACCTGCTCTTACCCAACACCTGTTTTTTGATTTGGCACAGATTGACCATCGGTTCTCCTGTTCTTCATCTAATCTCTACCTGGCTAGGTATAATATATCTTGTAAAAACACACAATCACTTCCAGTGCTTAGAGATCTGTCACAGGATAAAATGTATAAAAGGATTTGCCTGGTGGAATGGGCACATCGCATCGGACAGCCATCGAAAATCGCGCTCTGAGCCCTGACCTGTGATTGTCAGATTCCTAAACTATGTGGATAAACATGTAATACTTCAAAAATTCAGGCGACAGCATTACCTCTCTGTTGATGACTAGGGATGGTCCCGATGTTCGAGTCGAACTTAGTCCTCGCCCCCCAGCACCCGCGTCATTGAATTTGATTGACAGCAAGCAGCGGGAGCCAATGGCTGCGCTGCTATCAATCTATCCAATCAGGACACAAGACACCGGCCGGAGCTGGTGTGCTCATTCCCGTCACGCAAATTTCGGGGCTCAGGTAAGTATAAGGGGGGCTCGGGGGCACTGCTGCATTAAAAAATGTTTTTCACCTTAATGCATAAAATGCATTAAGGTGAAAAATGGCGAGGGTTTACAACCCCTGAGAGTATATAGGGCAGCCAGTGTAGTATATATAATACAGTTCAGAGTACTTTATATATAAAGAAAAAAACAAAACGGTGTGGGGTCCCCCAAAGATCCATACCAGGCCCTCTGGGTCTGGTATAGATTTTAAGGGGTAACTCCATACCAATTTCTTTTTTAAAAAATGGCATGGGGTCCCCCCAAAATCCATAACACCCCTTATTTGAGCATGCAGCCTGGCAGGCCAGGAAGGGAGGGGACAAGTGAGCACCCTACCCCCTTCTGAACCATAACAGGCCGCTTGCCCTCAACATGGGCAGTATGCTTTGGGGTGCCCTCCAAAGCACCTTGTCCCCATGTTGATGGGGAAAAGGGTCTCTTCACAACAACCCTGGCCAGTGGTTGTTGGGTTCTGGGGGCAGGAGGCTTGATGGCATCTGGTAGTCAGCCAAGCCAGAGTTCAGTATCCAGATCGGGTAATCAGCCAGGCCAGAAGTCAGGGATCCATGTAGGAACAGCAAGCAGGATAAGGAGCCAGAAGAGATGTCAGCAAAGCCTGTCTTAAACAGGAACACAGGAGATGGTTTCTTGTGATGTGACCAAGGCGAAGGCAGAGATGAAGTGAGCTGGACAGCTATAAGTAGGCAGGTCAGACGAGCAGGATCAGGAACAGCTGGGTAACTGTGGAGAGAGATGAGAGCTGGCAATTAGCCGACAGCTGAGTGGCCAGCTCAGAGAAGGAAGGGCTGAGCCAGCCCTGACAGTACCCCCTCCTCAACGACCCCTCCCCCTCGGAGGACCACCGGGCTTGAGGAGAAAACATCTATGGAAATCACGGAGGAGGGCAGGGGCATGTATGTCCGAGGATGAGACCCAGGAGCATTCCTCCGGACCGTACCCCTTCCAATGCACCAGGTACTGTATGCACCCACGGAACCTACGAGAGTCAACAATGGATTGTACCTCATACTCCTCATGGTTCTCAACCTGTATAGGGTGGGGACGTGGCACCGAGGTGGTAAATCGGTTGCAGACCAACGGTTTCAATAAGGAGACATGAAACACATTTGAGATGCGCATACTAGGTGGAAGGTCCAATGCGTAAGCCACTGGGTTAATCCTGCGAAGGATACCGAAAGGCCCAATAAACTGAGGTGCGAACATCAGTGAGGGAACACTAAGTTGGAGGTTGTGAGATGACAGCCAGACCCTGTCCCTAAACTGGTAGGAAGGCGCAGGCAGGCATCTGCGGTCACCATGGCGTCTGTACCTATCATTAGCATGACACAAAGCCTCCTGGACTTGTGCCCAAGTGGAACAAAGACCACGGAGATGCTCCTCTATGCACTAATACTCTGCGGAACAAACGAGTCAGGCAACATGGAAGGTTGGAAACCATAATTCACCATGAACGGACACAATCGGGAGGCAGAATTCAAGGCACTGTTGTGAGCAAACTCTGCCCATGGTAATAGGTCTGACCAGTTGTTATGATGGTCAGAAATATAGCAACGTAGGAATTGCTCCAAGGACTGATTGGCTCGCTCTGTGGCCCCATTAGACTGCAGGTGATATGCAGAGGAGAAAGCAAAGTGAATTCCCAACTGTGCACAAAAGGCTCACCAGAACCGGGAGACAAACTGACTGCCCTGTCCGAGACAATCACCTTGGGTAGCCCATGTAAGCGAAAGATCTCCTGAGCAAAAATGGAAGCCAGTTTCTTAGAAGTAGGCAACTGCTTAAGTGGAATACAATGACACATCTTTGAGAACCGGTCAACCACCAGAAGGATAACCATGTTGCCTTGGGAGTTGGGCAACTCCACAATGAAATCCATAGACAGGTGGGTCCAGGGCCTCTCTCCATTGGGTATGGGTTGTAGGAGACCCACTGGAAGGTGTTGTGGAGTCTTACTCTAAGAACGCACGGAACAGGCAGCTACAAAGGCAGTTACATCAGCATGTAGAATAGGCCACCAGAATTGTTGGGAAATGGCCCAAACGAGTGGCCAGCTGCCTCGGGAGAATGGTAAGTCTAGAGCACGGCAGTATGGAGACACTCTGGGACAAAGCAACGGTCACAAGGTTTCTCAGTAGGAACATCGACCTGAGCAGCAGGAATTTTGTCACCCAAAGGAGAAGGAAGACTGGTGCGAACCGTAGCCAGAATACGATCAGGAGGAATCACAGAAACTGGAACCGACTCCAACTTGTAAGTGGAGGAAAATTGTCGTGACAAGGGGTCAACCCTTACATTCTTAGTACCGGTTAAGAATGAGACAATGTGATTGAAACTTGACAAGAAAAGAGCCCATCGCGCCCTTCTGGGAGAGAGGCGTTTAGCCTCAGACAAGAATGTGAGATTCTTATGGTCAGTAAGAATGAGAACCGGCACAGTGGTACCTTCGAGGAGATGTCTCCATTCTTTCAGGGCTAAAATGATTGCCAACAGTTCTCTGTCACCAATCTCATAATTGCACTCTGCAGGTGACAATTTCTTGGAAAAGTAGCCACAAGGATGCATAGCACTCTCAGAGGTGGGACGTTAAGACAGAAGGGCGCCAACACCATTCTCAGAAGCATCAACCTCAAGGATAAAAGGATGTGCCAACACAGGAGCAGAAACAAAGGCAGCCTTGAGACTCTCAAAGACCTTAATGGACTTCGGAGACCAACTCTGTGGGTTACTGTCCTTTCTGGTCATCTTAGTCAGGGGCTTGACCAGAGACGAGAAGTTACGAATAAACTTCCGATAATAGTTGGCAAAACCCAGGAAATGCTGCTGAGGACGTAAATCCACGGGTCGAGGCCACTGTAGGACTGTCGAAAGTTTCTCTGGGTCCATCGAAAAGCCAGCAGTGGAAATGACATAGCCCAGGAATTGAACCTGTTCAAGATGGAACTTCTCCAGTTTAAAATAGAGATTGTTCTCTCTTAGTTTCTGATGCACACGACAGACATTTGTGTGGTGGCTCTCCAGGGACTTGGAAAATATGAGGATATCATCGAGATAAACCACTACACATAACTGCAACAAATCTCGGAGGACATCGTTAATAAATTCCTGAGAAACTGCTGGGGCATTACAAAGACCAAAAAGCATTACAAGGTGCTCATAATGGCCTGTTCTGGTATTAAACGCAGTTTTCCACTTGTCGCCCTCCTTAATCCTCACGAGATTGTAAGCCCCTCTCAAATCAAGCTTCGTGAAATCCGTTGCTCCCTAGAGGCAGTCAAAAACTCAGTAATCAATGGAATCGGGTAGGCATTCTTAATTGTGAAACGATTGAGACCCCTATAATCAATACAAGGTCTCAGTTCACCACTCTTTTTCTTTACAAAGAAGAAACCGGCACCAGCAGGAGACAAGGATTTGCGGATGAAACCTCGAGAAAGTGCTTCTGCAACATACTCCTCAATGGCTTTATCCTCCAAGACTGACAAAAGGGTAAACCCAGCCACGAGGGGGTATGGCACCAGGTTGAAGGTCAATTGCGCAATCAATTGGCCGGTGTGGAGGCAAACTACCGGCTTGACCTTTGTCAAAGACATAAAATCACAGTACTCCTCTGGCAGGGAGGAGAGTGAAGAGGTGCACAGGACCTTGGCTACCTTCCCGAAGCATGTTTCACTGCATTGTGGTGACCAGGAGAGAACCTCAGCATGGAGCCAATCAATAGAGGGTTTGTGCCTCTGTAACCAAGGATAACCAATAACCAGCGGAAACTTAGGCGAGGAAGAAACTTGGAATTGGATTATCTCATGGTGAATAAAAAACAACGGAAAAAATCCAACAGCAATTCATCAGAGAGGACAGACCGGTATGAGCTAAATATCTTTATTGATTATCCAAGTAGAAAATTAAACAATACTAATAGCAACCTACACCCACCTCCAACACATAATTAAAATCAGACCAATGTCTTAATAGGACACAGGTGGCCACCAGACCCGATACAGACACCTTACACTCGTCTCACATACACACAAATATTAATCTTGAATCCGACTCTGGAACCATGGCATGAATGGTTATTCAATGGTTGAATTAACAGAAATAGTATTTGGCAAATAGTGAAAAATTGGGGCACTTGGTCATGATTCCAATAGGGATGTCTATGAAAGTGCCTGTGCTTAAGGGGTGGACGAGAGTTCCCTTAATGTAAGGACTGAGGAAACAATGACAATGATACCACAAGATACACATACATGTGCAGATATCGGTGGGGATGGAAGGTTGAAGAAACACAAGGAAAACGCTATATGGGGCACTCCTCAATGCTTGGGGTGCAAAGCAGCTCACCGTTTGACGTCTTGTGTGGTTATAATCATAGCCCTTGAAAGTCTAGTCCTTGCAGCAGTAACCCCACTGAAATTGATTCCGCTCTGGAGGTCCGGACGTAGACGTCAGTATGTGGTCACTCCAACCGGAACATACGGTACAAGGTAAGGTCCAGGCCATCCAGGCTTGTGGTATCAATAGGCTGTATGGAGAGCCACAGTCCAAAGCAGCATAGTGAATGATTCACTTAAACGGATACATCCATGTTACAACTTGAAAATAAGGGATAATAGGAGGTGGATCATGGTATCTGGTGGAAATCACAGTGTCCTCACCACTAACAGCATAATGGCTTGATGCTTACGCGTTTCGCTTGATCCCAAGCTTCCTCAGAAGTGCCCCTACGGCCATGGACAATGGAACCATCTAATGAGTCACATGGGCAGGCTGTAGAGATCTCCCGTCAATGGCAATGGCAAGTGGAGTGTCACGCAGCTGCAGTGGGATTGTTACAAAGGCAGCATCAATGAACAGGCCTGCAGCCCAAGAGTCGATTAGAGCCTGTATCACGATAGACGACTTAGCCCAAGAAAGGGTGACCAAAACCAGGGGCTTATCTTTCTGGATAACTGGGGATGACACAACGCTACCTAAGGTCTGTCCATAACAGGACCTCAAGGTTCGGGTGTTCCCAGGACGGGTAGAACAAGACTTCAAAAAGTGACCCGTCTGGCCACAATAAAGGCACAATCTCTCCCTCCTCCTAAAGGCTCTCTCATTCACAGAGAGACACGTGAAGCCCAAGTGCATGGGTTCATCTTCACTGACCGACTCGGTACCAGGAGGCATGGGAGGTGAGGGAGGCACGGGTGGGACTGCAAAACTCGGAGGCAAACGTACAGGAGGCTTCTGCAAGCGCATCTTAAAAGAAAGTTTTTCTCTGTGTCTGGAGTCAATGAGGATGGCAAATGAGATCAAGCTCTCCAACTTAGTGGGTATATCTTGGGCTGCTATCTTATCCTTGATGGAATCCGAGAGACAATGAGAAAAAGCAGCCATGAGGGCCTCATTGTTCCAAGCAACCTCTGCTGCCAGAGTATCGAACTCAATGGCCTAGTCGGCAACAGTTCTTGTACCCTGTTTGATGGACATGAGGCACTTGGCAGCAGAAGCGGAGTGTGCAGGAACATCAAACACCTTTTTAAAGGAGGCCACAAACTCAGGGTAACTCAAGACAACAGGTTTTTTGCATCTCCCATAGAGAGTTAGCCTAGGCCATGGCTCTCTCAGAAAGCAAAGATATCACGAACCCTACTTTGCTTCTGTCCGTGGGAAATGCCTGGGGCAACACCTCTTATAGAGGTAATACTCGAGGCGGGTGCCTGCACAGAGACTGGCACAGCAGCAGGAACGGCCTGCAACTCAGGTTGTACCAGAGCAGCCACAGTGGGGAATTCCAGGTAAGCTGTGCGACTCAGGAGCGTTTGTAACGCCATGGGAAACTGATCCATGCGGTGATCTTGCTCATCCAGTCTGGAAAAAATATTAGCAACAAGTGGATTGACTGTATCTTCCGAATTCATGGTCTTCGCCTACTGTCAGAAACCATGAACCAGACTGAGACAGAAATACAGCAAAATCACACTTGTTTATTAATAAAAATAAAAAGGTAAATAGAGTAAGCGTAGTCAAAGCATAGCCAGTAACCGGATAGGGTAGTCAGCCAAGCCAGAGTTCAGTAACCAGATAGGGTAATCAGCCAAGCCAGAGTTCAGTAACCAGATCGGGTAATCAGCCAGGCCAGAATTCAAGGATCCAAGTAGGAACAGCAAGCAGGATAAGGAGCCAGAAGGGATGTCAGCAAATCCAGTCTTAAACAGGAACGCAGGAGATGGTTTCTTGTGATGTGACCAAGGCGAAGGCAGAGAAGAAGTGAGCTGGACAGCTATAAGTTGGCAGGTCAGATGAGCAGGATCAGGAACAGCTGGGTAACTGTGGAGAGAGATGAGAGCTGGCAATTGGCTGACAGCTGAGCGGCCAGCTCAGAGAAGGAAGGGCTGAGCCAGCCCTGACAGGGAGGCCACGCGGCGACTGCTGTCTCTTCGCTTTGACAGCTGTTATATAGGCAAGGGTGGGGCCACTCGGTAACCGAGTGACCCCACCCCCTTCTGACATCATGTGACGTCTGGGAGGGTGGGGTCATCCGGTTACGTCAGCGGGGGGCCCTGCCTTTGCCTATATAAGAGCTGTTAAAGCCAAAAGACTGGAGTCGCCGGTAGGCCTCCCATCGAGGTGGAGTTTTTTTCTTTTTTTCTATTTTTCGGGTCCATCGGCGGCGTGATTGAAGATTGATTTACACCACAGGACACTTTTTTTTTTAAAGGAATTGTCAAAAACTGTCTCTTGTGGTTTACTTTTTGACACTTTTTTTGGTGAATGGGTAGGGGTACAATGTACCCGATACCCATTCACATGGGGGGGTGGTATATGGGGATCAACTTGTTAATGGGGGCTTGCAGATTACGATAAGCCCCCCGCCCACAGACCCCAACAACCACCGGCCAGGGTTGTCGGGAAGAGGTCCTTTGGGGTGGGGGGCGCAGAGCCCCCCCTGCCCAAAAGTACCCACCCATATTGAGAGCATGTGGCCTGGTATGGTTCAGGAGGGGGGCGTTCGCTTGTTCCCCCTTTTCCTGACCTGCCAGCCTGCATGCTCAGAACTGGTATGGACTGGGGGGGACCCTACGCCATTTTTTTTTCATATTTTCATCGATATTGCCGGTAGCTAGCAATATATTACAGCCGCAAGCAAGTTTGAAGTACATTTTTTCCTTTAGAAATGTCATTATTGCTGCGGCATGTTCTACACATTGCACAGATGTGCCCCTTTACAGGCAGACTAAGGGGACCCCCCCCCCAGGAACGATATTTAAAGGATTAATTCATTTTTATTGTTTCACGTTAAGCATCATTAAAATCACTGCTCCTTTTTTTGCATTGATATATGTCCCCTAGGGCAGTACCCGGGTCCCCAGTTTTTATGGCAATTACTTGCATATAAGCATTTAAAATGAGGACTTTTGATTTTTCATGTTCGTGTCCCATAGACTGTAATAGAGTTTGCATGTTCGCTAGAACTTTTTGCCTGTTTGAGGTGTTCTGGTGCGAACCGAACCAGGAGGTGTTAGGCCTATCCCTAATGATGACCACCCATTACTACTTTTCGCTGATTACTCCATTAAAGTCATGCACCAAAGTAAGGCCTTCTCAGCGGTCTGCTCGTCCCTCTATAACAATCATATCAAATTTACTCTGGCGTACCCAGCGATCCTACACATCCAAACTGCCATGGGTGAATGTGTGTCCTTCACCTCTCCATCTGAAGCGGAGCACAACCTTAACATGGCACAACCCTCTGACATGGAACAGGAAAACCCTTCTCCCTCAAAGTTGCCTTCTCCCTACAGGAAATCCTCTCTGTCATCCAAGAACCAGTCCTCAGAAACCCCCTTTACAAAAGGGTGCGCTTTGACCTTCTGGATGATCGTCCTACACACCGCTGATTTCATGATCCTGCCCACTTGCATGGTTTGCTCTTTTTGCCTCTGCTCTTGACAGATTAGGCCTTCTCTGAGCAGGTGGCCCTGGCCACCTCTGATTTCCGTCACCTGGCAGACCATAATGATTGTCACTCTTAGCCTGCCCTAATGTACTGGACTCATGTAACCGTCGTCCCTGTCTCAACTTTGGTTCCCCTTCTCACCCCCTCTCTGACCCCCTCCACCTCCCCCTCTTTCCCCTTCCCCTTCCCCTCTCCCCTTCCCCCCTCTCCCTCTCTTTCCCTCCCTATCTTTCCCCCCTTCCCTTTCTACTCCCCTTCTCCCTTACCCTCCCCATCTCCCTAGACCACCCTCCTTGGAGCTACCTCATGCAGACTAACACAGAGGGGACGCTCTTTGGCAGGTGTCTTCTAGGTTCTGCAAAGGGAAAAAAGTGAAGTCATTGGATTGTCTTTGGAGGCATGCCCTCCCATTCGTTATTGTATTATGTATCTGGTCGTTTGGGCCTTTCTTTTATTATTCCTCCCTTGGATTCTGCCAAGACATTGGTGGTTCTGGATCCGACGGGGCGATGTCTGCGGTAGCACTACCCCTGCTTGGGCTACAAGCCATGGCTCCCTCACATGTGGCGAATCACCTAAAAGTAATTATGTGGAATGTCAAAGGGAGTGTGAATAACTCTCCACTTAACGGTCGCCTCGCGTGACATTGCTATCTCTAATGTGTATGTCCTTAACTCCCCGGGACAGCGTCCTGTTCCCAGAAGGGGACAGAATGGAACGTTATACATACAACCTGTTGGGAAAGACTAGCACGCCACCCCATACCGGCCGCTGTTGCCCGTTCATTTCTGCTGTTTTAGTGTGGTGCCCTTAAGCGCCTTTTTACTGTGAGTACCCATTGCGGGATTTGTTTATGATTTTAATAAATTTAGTTCATACTGCACCATGAAGTCCTTTTTGTGTTGATATATTGAGGTGCAAACGGGACTGCTGTGAGGAACAGAGGCACCAGTGCAAATCTATCCAGGACCCTGCATATAACATCAAACCCATAGAGGTTCTAAGGCGCATTCTGACCAAGCTTAATTGCAAAGTCACACGCCCTAAGGTGAGGGGCTATTACCTGGGGGGAGCACTTGTATGAGCACACAGCACTTTAGTTTGTGTTCACAATAACACATGAATGGATTGTGGAAGATCTGTGGACTGTTAATTTGATCATTGTACAGCAACACAGCACTGAATTGCATAGAATCACATGGATGCAACACCAAATCGCATGTATCCGTTTTTTTGTATTTCGTAACTTTTTATTGTTTGAACATTACACTAACACCATATTGCATAGATGCAGCACTGAAATGCATGGATGCAACACTAAATCGGACTGTTAATTTGATCATTGCACAGCAACACAGCACTGAATTGCAGAGAATCACATGGATGTAGCACCAAATTGCATGGATGGGTTTTTTTTTGTATTTTTTAACTTTTTATTGTTTGAACATTGCACTAACACCATATTGCATAGATGCAGCACTGAAATGCATGTATGCAACACCAAATCGCATGGATGTTTGTTTTGAATTATCTATTAATGTTTGAAAATTGCACAAGTTTTGTGGAATATTTGCAATACACAGGCTGATTGGGGCACTTTTACCTATTTATTCATTCATTGAAGTTTATTGCACATTAAAGTATAGTATTAATAGATTTTGTGTATTTTGTATGTTAAGCACAATATCACTTTATTAATATTTTAGTAGAAATGTCTTACATTTTATTTTGATAAGCGCAGCGTGTGTACAATTTGGGTATTGTTTGTAGATAACTGAAGAAGGAGGCACACCCCCGAAACATGTTAGCTATCAGCCTAGCGCAGTCGTTTGCTGGGTTATGTGATTTCTTCACTGCACAGTGTCTTGCGGTTTTAATGCTTTTGTAAGTATCCATTTTGTCTTCTTCGACATTTTATGCATGAAATCTCTGGTAATGCACTATGCATTACAATAATATATCTTGTAATAAAAGCCAAGGGGGCACCTGAGTAGGAATAAAGCACTTCCAGTTTCCTCCTGACTATGGCATGTCTATAAGTGGAGCATGAAAAGTAGATTGGGACATTACATCTGAGCAAAGACCAGATCTCCTTCCTAATCAGGACATCACAAAAGGCCAATGTTCTCTGCTGTGCTTATTGCTATACTATAGAGGGGGTGTAGACACAAGTTCTAACACCATTTCCAAATGGCATTACCCACTACAGTATTCAAACCTGACTTTGATTTTTCATTTGACAGATGCCTAGTTAACGGCTTTTTGCATCTAATGGGAAAAAGAAATTATCAAGATTATTTTGCAACAACAAAAAACTATCTATGACCAATTCCACAGTTCAACTTGCTCACTAACATCCCTTACAAGGACTAACTGCTACCTACAATTTCATGGCTAACAGTCTACTGTTGGTTTATCACCAAATGTCCATTAATATCATTTAGAATTAGTTATTTGTGTACTCTATATAAAAAATAAATTACAACTTAATGCAACAGATGAGAAAATGTGAAATAGTATGCAAGGTCGAGGTCCTTATGACTAGGGATGAGCCGAACACCCCCCGGTTCGGTTCGCACCAGAACCTGCGAACGGACCGAAAATTTGCACGAACGTCAGAACCCCATTGACATCTATGGGACTCGAACGTTCGAAATCAAAAGTGCTCATTTTAAAGGCTAATTTGCATGGTATTGTCCTAGAAAGGGTTTGGGGACCCGGGTCCTACCCCAGGGGACTTGTATCAATGCAAAAAAAACTTTTAAAAACTGATGTTTTTTCGGGAGCAGTGATTTTATAATGATGCTTAAAGTAAAAAAAAAAAAAAGTGAAATATTCCTTTAAATATCATACCTGGGGTGTGTCTATAGTATGCCTGTAAAGTGGCACATGTTTCCCGTGTTTAGAACAGTCCCTGCACAAAATGTCATTTTTAAAGGAAAAAATCTCATTTAAAACTGCTTGCGGGTTTAATGTAATGTCGGGTCCTGGCAATATGGATGAAAATCAGTGAGACAAACGGCATGGGTACCCCCCAGACCATTACCAGGCCCTTTGGGTCTTGTATGGATATTAAGGGGAACCCCGCACCCAAATTTAAATAAGGAAAGGTGTGGGGCCACCAGGCCCTATATACTCTGAACAGCAGTATACAGGTGGTGCAAACAAGACAGGGACTGTAGGTTTGTTGTAAAGTAGAATCTGTTTGTAATTTTTAATGGGTACATTTTTAACGTGTTTAGCTCCAGCCAAAAAATCTTTTTTAAGCTTTTTGGAAAACATAGGGAAGGGTTATCACCCCTGTGACATTTGTTTTGCTGTCTTTCCTCCTCTTCAGAAGATTTCACCTCACTTTTTGTACCAATGACAAATGTTTTTTGAAAATTTGGGGTTTTTTGTGGAACAAGGATTAGACAGCATCAGTGCAAAGGAGAAATGTTTTTCCCATATTAACTCTTACAGGAGAGAATTTCCCTTCCTAGGGGTAGATTTCATCTCACTTCCTGTTGTCTCCTTCCGTTTGCAAGTAGGAGTCGTTTGTAAGTTAGATGTTTGAAAGTAGGGGCCTGCCCTATATACTCAGCAGAAATTTGGGCCTTAGGTGTTGTTGTGGCCACAACACTGTAAGCCCTCACAGGGCCCTGCTGTGAAATATTAGATCAAGAATTGTAATTACATGCCCCTGTTGAACAAGGGCAGAAAAAATGGGCCTTTGGTGGTGGTGGTGCTGGTGCCACAACACTGTAAGTCCTCACTCGCTCTTGGTGGTTGCAGAAATGGGCCCTGCTGTGAAATATTAGAACAAGAATTGTAATTACATGCCCCTGTTGAACAAGGGCAGAAAAATTGGGCCTTTGGTGGTGGTGGTGCCACAACACTGTAAGTCCTCACTCGCTCTTGGTGTGTATGCAGAAATGGGCCCTGCTGTGAAATATTAGATCAAAAATTGTAATTACATGCCCCTGTTGAACAGGGGATGAAAAATTAGGCCTTAGGCACTGGTGCTGGTGCCACAACACTGCAACCCCTCACAGATACTCTAGTTGGAACGCAGAAATGAGCCCTGCTGCAAAGTATTGCATCACAAATTGTAACTACATGCCCCTGTTAAACAGGGGCTGAAAAATTGGGCCTTAGGCACTGGTGCTGGTGCCACAACACTGCAACCTCTCACAGATACTCTAGTTGGAAAGCAGAAATGAGCCCTGCTGCAAAGTATTGCATCAAAAATTGTAATTACATGCCCCTGTTAAACAGGGGCTGAAAAATTGGCCTTAGGTACTGGTGCTGGTGCCACAACACTGCAATCCCTCACAGATACTCTAGTTGTAATGCAGAAACGAGCCCTGCTGCAAAGTATTGCATCAAAAATTGTAATTACACGCCCCTGTTAAACAGGGGCTGAAAAATTGGGCCTTAGGCACTGGTGGTGGCGCCCAGAACCAAAAATGTTCTTACAAGGTATCAGCGTGATGATTGAGGAGGAAGAGGATAATTACTCAGGGATAGTCACTCAGCATCAGCATAGGCAGTCTTTGAAGGGATCTGAGATTTCAAAAAAAATTATTCGGTTACATCAGCATCAGGTGCTTGGTAGCTGGTGGTGATCCAAGACTGATTCATTTTTATGAAGGTCAGTCGATCGACCGAGTCGGTGGACAGACGCACCCTGTGATCGGTTACAAAGCCTCCAGCAGCACTGAATGTGCGTTCCGAAAGAACGCTGGATGCAGGACAGGCCAGTAGCTCAATTGCATACTGTGCAAGCTCTGGCCAGTGATCCATCCTCACGACCCAGTAACCCAGAGGATTTTCGGTGGGAAAGGTGTCCAAGTCAGATCTTGCCCCTAGGTATTCCTGCACCATGTAAAACAGACGCTGGCGATGGTTGCTGGAACCAATCATACCTTGGGGCTGCGGACCAAAAAATTGTCTGAACGCATCGGTCAGACGGCCACCTTCTCCACCGCTCCTTCTTTGACTGACCGAAGCCTCAGCAACACGTTGTCCAGAAACAGGAGTTTGTAACCTCCCAGTCTCTGGGAACGCGTTGCACAGACCTTTCTGCAAGGCCTCCCGAAGATGTTTCATCCTCTGCGATGGCAAGATAAGGTCCGCAACCTTACCCTTGTAATGTGGATCAAGGAGGGTTGCCAGCCAGTATTGGTCCTTCTCCTTGACACCACGAATGCGAGGATCCTTACGCAGGCTTTGCAGGATCAGGGAGGCCATGTAGCGTAGGTTTGCTGAGGCATTCGGTCCGGAGTCCTCTGGGTCACTAAGGACGACATGGTCCGCAGCCACCTCCTCCCAGCCACGTACAAGTCCATGTGTTTCTTGGGACTGATCCCTTAAAGACTGCTGCTGATGCTGAGTGCCAGGCTCCACCTCCATGCTGACACAATCTTCCTCCTCCTCCTCCTCCTCCTCTTCCTGTGTGATCGGCGGGCATGCAGGAACACTGTCTGGATAAAGGGGGCCTTGAGAGCTAAGGAAGTCCTCCTCTTCCTGCCTCTGTTCTGCCTCAAGTGTCCTGTCCATTATTCCACGCAGCGTGTGCTCCAACAGGTGGACAAGGGGGACAGTGTCACTGATGCATGCACTGTCACTGCTCACCATCCTCGTGGTCTCCTCAAATGGTGACAGGACAGTGCATGCATCCCTGATCATGGCCCACTGGCGTGGGGAAAAAAAAACAAGCTCCCCTGACCCTGTCCTGGTGCCATAGTCGCACAGGTACTCATTGATGGCCCTCTGCTGCATGTGCAGTCGCTGCAGCATGGCCAATGTTGAGTTCCACCTGGTGGACATGTCACAGATTAGGCGGTTCTTGGGCAGGTAAACTCCTTTTGGAGGTCCGTCAGCCAAGCACTGGCATTATATGACCGGCGGAAATGCACACAGACTTTCCTGGCCTGCCTCAGGACATCCTGTAAGCCCGAGTACCTGCCCAAGAACCGCTGCACCACCAAGTTAAGGACCTGAGCCAAACAGGGCACATGGGTTATTTGTCCCTGTCTGAGGGCAGAGAGGAGGTTGGTGCCATTGTCACAAACCATCATTCCTGCCTTAAGTTGGCGTGGCGTCAACCACCTCTGAACCTGCCCCTGCAGAGCTGACAGAACCTCTGCCCCAGTGTGGCTCCTGTCCCCCAAGCACACCAGCTCAAGCACCGCATGGCATCTTTTGGCCTGCGTACTTGCGTAGCCCCTTGAACAGCTACGGAGCACCGCTGGTTCCGAGGACAAAGCACAGGAAGAGGCCATGGAGGAAGAAGAAGAGGAGGGGGTGGAGGAGAGAGGTGTGTCACAATCATTAGCATTTTGGAGGTGTGGTGGTGGAACAACCTCCAACACTACTGCACCTTGTCCTGCATCCTTCCCAGCTGCCAGCAGAGTCACCCAATGCGCCGCGAAACTTAGGTAACGTCCCTGTCCATGCCTGCTGGACCATGAGTCAGCGGTAATATGCACCTTACCGCTGACCGCCCTGTCCAGCGAGGCATGGACATTGCCTTCCACATGCCGGTAGAGAGCCGGAATCCCCTTCCGTGAGAAAAAGTGGCGTTTGGGTACCTGCTACTGAGGAACTGCACATTCCACAAACTCACGGAAGGGGGCAGAGTCTACCAAATGAAAAGGCAGCAGTTGAAGTGCTAGCAATTTTACCAAGCTAGCATTCAACCACTGGGCATGTGGATGGCTGGGAGCAAACTTCTTTTGGCGGTGCAGCAGCTGGGGCAGGGAAATTTGCCTGGTACAATCTGACGTTGGTGTACCAAAAGCAGATTGCCCACAAGTACTTGGCTGTGACACACCTAATTCTACACCTTCATTCCTCTCAGTGCAGGTCTCAGAGAGAACTGAAGGTATAGTGGGGTTGGAGATCTCAGCTGATGAGGAGCAAGGAGAGGTCCTCTTTGTTCTTTGGTGTGGGTCTTTTAGATACGCTTGCCAACGAACTGCATGGCAGGTCAACATATGTCTGGTCAAGCATGTGGTACCCAAGCGGGAGATGTTTTGGCCACGCGAGATACGCTTGAGACATATGTTGCAAATAGCAGCGGTGCGATCTGATGCACTCGTCTCAAAAAAGGCCCACACCAAAAAACTTTTTGAATAACGCGCAGAGACTGCAGCGCCCTGCACATGTGGAGCTTTGGGGTGTGGTGCAGTCAAGGTGCTGCCCTTAGGCTGGCACCTGGAGGGCATCCTGTCTTGTTGGTGATGTGCCGCCTCCTCCTCCTCCTCTCTCCTATCAGGCACCCATGTTGAGTCAGTGACCTCATCATCCCCTCCCTTCTCATCACTGGAGCAAACCTGGCAGTATGCTGCAGCAGGGGGAGCATGACTGCCAGATTGCTGTCCTTCTTGGGCACCCCCTCTGTCCATGCTCACGTTACTGCCTTCATCGAGCTCAGTATCATCATCAGAGCCTTCCAAACGCTGGGCATCCTCCTGGAGCATGTACCCAACGCTGTGGTCAAACAGTTCGAGGGACTCCTCAGGAGGACATGGTGGGGCTAGGGAAGGAGTCACTGATGACATTGAGCCAAGGGAAGAGGCCGCTGCTTTGCCAGACAAAGTACCCTGGGCATGGGTGAGAGAGGATGAGGAAGATGAGGACGGCTTGGTCATCCACTCGACCAAGTCTTCCGCATGTTGCGGCTCAACACGGCCAGCTGCCGAAAAAAAGGCCAAGCGTGTCCCACGGCCACGTGCTGATGAGGATGCACCGCCTCCACGACCAGCACTAGACACAGAGCCTGCTTGCCCTCTATTATTGGCTTGTGACTGTCTGCCTCTCCTTCTTGGCTTTCCAGACATACTAATGGCCTGTAGCTGCACTAAGCTGGGATATATATATATATATATATATATATATATATATATATATATATATGTACTGATACTGCAGCTAGCAAAATCAACTGCCTGCCTGTAGTATGAGAACACCACCAACCTTCTTTAGGTAGCTTTAGCTGAACACTGTGCAGAGCTCCCAAAAAACTAACTTGTAGCTTTTTTAGCTGCCTGTGGTAGTGATAGGATCAGGAAAACACCACCAACCTTCTACAGGTAGCTTTAGCTGAACACTGTGCAGAGCTCGCAAAAAAATAACTTGTAGGTTTAGCTGGACACTGTGAGGAGGACGCACCACACTAACTTGTAGTTTTAGCTGAACACTGTGAGCAGGACGCACAGCACTAACTTGTAGTTTTAGCTGTACACTGTGAGCAGGACGCACCGCACTAACTTGTAGGTTTAGCTGAACACTGTGAGGTAGACGCACCACACTAACTTGTAGTTTTAACTGAACACTGTGAGGTGGATGCACCACACTAACTTGTAGTTTTAGCTGAACACTGTGAGCAGGACGCACTGCACTAACTTGTAGTTTTAGCTGTACACTGTGAGCAGGACGCACCGCACTAACTTGTAGGTTTAGCTGAACACTGTGAGGTGGACGCACCCCTCTAACTTGTAGGTTTAGCTGAACACTGTGAGCAGGACGCACCCCACTAACTTGTAGTTTTAGCTGAACACTGTGAGCAGGACGCACTGCACTAACTGTAAATAGCCTAGCTGCCTGACTATGGTACTAATAGGATCAAAAGAACACCAGCAATTTTCTTCAGGTAGCTGTAAATACTGTAACAAGACAAGCCTGCCTGTCAGTAAGAAGATAACAGGAACGGATCTAGCTGAACACTGTGAGCAGGACGCACTGCACTAACTTGTAGCTTTAGATGAACACTGTGCAGAGGTCTCACTACACTAACTTGTAGGTTTAGCTGAACACCGTGAGCAGGACGCACAGCACTAACTTGTAGTTTTAGCTGAACACTGTGAGCAGGACGCACCGCACTAAGTTCTAGGTTTAGCTGAACACTGTGAGGTGGACGCACCGCACTAACTTGTAGTTTTAGCTGAACACTGTGAGCAGGACGCACTGCACTAACTGTAAATAGTCTAGCTGCCTGACTGTGGTACTAATAGGATCAAAAGAACACCAGCAATTTTCTTCAGGTAGCTGTAAATACTGTAACAAGACAAGCCTGCCTGTCAGTAAGAAGATAACAGGAACGGATCTAGCTGAACAATGTGAGCAGGACGCACTGCACTAACTTGTAGCTTTAGATGAACACTGTGCAGAGGTCTCACTACACTAACTTGTAGGTTTAGCTGAACACCGTGAGCAGGACGCACAGCACTAACTTGTAGTTTTAGCTGAACACTGTGAGCAGGACGCACCGCACTAAGTTCTAGGTTTAGCTGAACACTGTGAGGTGGATGCACCGCACTAACTTGTAGTTTTAGCTGAACACTGTGAGCAGGACGCACAGCACTAACTTGTAGTTTTAGCTGTACACTGTGAGCAGGACGCACAGCACTAACTTGTAGTTTTAGCTGTACACTGTGAGCAGGACGCACCGCACTAACTTGTAGGTTTAGCTGAACACTGTGAGGTAGACGCACCGCACTAACTTGTAGTTTTAACTGAACACTGTGAGGTGGACGCACCACACTAACTTGTAGTTTTAGATGAACACTGTGAGCAGGACGCACTGCACTAACTTGTAGTTTTAGCTGTACACTGTGAGCAGGACGCACCGCACTAACTTGTAGGTTTAGCTGAACACTGTGAGGTGGACGCACCCCTCTAACTTGTAGGTTTAGCTGAACACTGTGAGCAGGACGCACCCCACTAACTTGTAGTTTTAGCTGAACACTGTGAGCAGGACGCACTGCACTAACTGTAAATAGCCTAGCTGCCTGACTATGGTACTAATAGGATCAAAAGAACACCAGCAATTTTCTTCAGGTAGCTGTAAATACTGTAACAAGACAAGCCTGCCTGTCAGTAAGAAGATAACAGGAACGGATCTAGCTGAACACTGTGAGCAGGACGCACTGCACTAACTTGTAGCTTTAGATGAACACTGTGCAGAGGTCTCACTACACTAACTTGTAGGTTTAGCTGAACACCGTGAGCAGGACGCACAGCACTAACTTGTAGTTTTAGCTGAACACTGTGAGCAGGACGCACCGCACTAAGTTCTAGGTTTAGCTGAACACTGTGAGGTGGACGCACCGCACTAACTTGTAGTTTTAGCTGAACACTGTGAGCAGGATGCACTGCACTAACTGTAAATAGTCTAGCTGCCTGACTGTAGTACTAATAGGATCAAAAGAACACCAGCAATTTTCTTCAGGTAGCTGTAAATACTGTAACAAGACAAGCCTGCCTGTCAGTAAGAAGATAACAGGAACGGATCTAGCTGAACACTATGAGCAGGACGCACTGCAGTAACTTGTAGCTTTAGATGAACACTGTGCAGAGGTCTCACTACGCTAACTTGTAGGTTTAGCTGAACAGTGTGAGGAGGACGCACAGCACTAACTTGTAGTTTTAGCTGAACACTGTGAGCAGGACGCACCGCACTAACTTCTAGGTTTAGCTGAACACTGTGAGGTGGACGCACCGCACTAACTTGTAGTTTTAGCTGAACACTGTGAGCAGGACGCACCTCACTAACTTGTAGGTTTAGCTGAACACTGTGAGGTGGACGCACCACACTAACTTGTAGCTTTAGCTGAACACTGTGAGCAGGACGCACCCCACTAACTTGTAGGTTTAGCTGAACACTGTGAGGTGGACGCACCACACTAACTTGTAGCTTTAGCTGAACACTGTGAGCAGGACGCACCCCACTAACTTGTAGGTTTAGCTGAACACTGTGAGCAGGACGCACCCCACTAACTTGTAGGTTTAGCTAAACACTGTGAGGTGGACGTACCCCACTAACTTGTAGTTTTAGCTGAACACTGTGAGCAGGACGCACTGCACTAACTGTAAATAGTCTAGCTGCCTGACTGTGGTACCAATAGGATCAAAAGAACACCAGCAATTTTCTTCAGGTAACTGTAAATACTGTAACAAGACAAGCCTGCCTGTCAGTAAGAAGGAACGGATCTAGCTGAACACTGTGAGCAGGACGCACTGCACTAACTTGTAGCTTTAGATGAACACTGTGCAGAGGTCTCACTACACTAACTTGTAGGTTTAGCTGAACACTGTGAGCAGAACGCACAGCACTAACTTGTAGTTTTAGCTGAACACTGTGAGCAGGACGCACCGCACTAACTTCTAGGTTTAGCTGAACACTGTGAGGTGGACGTACTAACTTGTAGTTTTAGCTGAACACTGTGAGCAGGACGCACTGCACTAACTGTAAATAGTCTAGCTGCCTGACTGTGGTACTAATAGGATCAAAAGAACACCAGCAATTTTCTTCAGGTAGCTGTAAATACTGTAACAAGACAAGCCTGCCTGTCAGTAAGAAGATAACAGGAATGGATCAAGCTGAACACTGTGAGCAGGACGCAGCGCACTAACTTGTAGGTTTAGCTGAACACTGTGAGATGGACGCACCACACTAACTTGTAGTTTTAGCTGAACACTGTGAGCAGGATGCACTGCACTAACTGTAAATAGTCTAGCTGCCTGACTGTGGTACTAATAGGATCAAAAGAACACCAGCAATTTTCTTCAGGTAGCTGTAAATACTGTAACAAGACAAGCCTGCCTGTCAGTAAGAAGATAACAGGAACGGATCTAGCTGAACACTGTGAGCAGGACGCACTGCACTAACTTGTAGCTTTAGATGAACACTGTGCAGAGGTCTCACTATGCTAATTTGTAGGTTTAGCTGAACACTGTGAGGAGGACGCACAGCACTAACTTGTAGTTTTAGCTGAACACTGTGAGCAGGATGCACCACACTAACTTCTAGGTTTAGCTGAACACTGTGAGGTGGACGCACCGCACTAACTTGTAGTTTTACCTGAACACTGTGAGCAGGATGCACCTCACTAACTTGTAGGTTTAGCTGAACACTGTGAGGTGGACCCACCACACTAACTTGTAGCTTTAGCTGAACACTGTGAGCAGGACGCACCCCACTAACTTGTAGGTTTAGCTGAACACTGTGAGGTGGACACACCACACTAACTTGTAGCTTTAGCTGAACACTGTGAGCAGGACGCACCCCACTAACTTGTAGGTTTAGCTGAACACTGTGAGCAGGACGCTCCCCACTAACTTGTAGGTTTAGCTAAACACTGTGAGGTGGATGTACCCCACTAACTTGTAGTTTTAGCTGAACACTGTGAGCAGGACGCACTGCACTAACTGTAAATAGTCTAGCTGCCTGACTGTGGTACCAATAGGATCAAAAGAACACCAGCAATTTTCTTCAGGTAGCTGTAAATACTGTAACAAGACAAGCCTGCCTGTCAGTAAGAAGGGACGGATCTAGCTGAACACTGTGAGCAGGACGCACTGCACTAACTTGTAGCTTTAGATGAACACTGTGCAGAGGTCTCACTACACTAACTTGTAGGTTTAGCTGAACACTGTGAGCAGAACGCACAGCACTAACTTGTAGTTTTAGCTGAACACTGTGAGCAGGACGCACCGCACTAACTTCTAAGTTTAGCTGAACACTGTGAGGTGGATGTACCCCACTAACTTGTAGTTTTAGCTGAACACTGTGAGCAGGACGCACTGCACTAACTGTAAATAGTCTAGCTGCCTGACTGTGGTACTAATAGGATCAAAAGAACACCAGCAATTTTCTTCAGGTAGCTGTAAATACTGTAACAAGACAAGCCTGCCTGTCAGTAAGAAGATAACAGGAACGGATCTAGCTGAACACTGTGAGCAGGACGCACTGCACTAACTTGTAGCTTTAGATGAACGCTGTGCAGAGGTCTCACTACACTAACTTGTAGGTTTAGCTGAACACTGTGAGCAGGACGCACTGCACTAACTTCTAGGTTTAGCTGAACACTGTGAGGTGGACGTACCCCACTAACTTGTAGTTTTAGCTGAACACTGTGAGCAGGACGCACTGCACTAACTGTAAATAGTCTAGCTGCCTGACTGTGGTACTAATAGGATCAAAAGAACACCAGCAATTTTCTTCAGGTAGCTGTAAATACTGTAACAAGACAAGCCTGCCTTTCAGTAAGAAGATAACAGGAACGGATCTAGCTGAACACTGTGAGCAGGACGCACCGCACTAACTTGTAGGTTTAGCTGAACACTGTGAGGTGGACGCACCACACTAACTTGTAGTTTTAGCTGAACACTGTGAGCAGGACGCACTGCACTAACTGTAAATAGTCTAGCTGCCTGACTGTGGTACTAATAGGATCAAAAGAACACCAGCAATTTTCTTCAGGTAGCTGTAAATACTGTAACAAGACAAGCCTGCCTGTCAGTAAGAAGATAACAGGAACGGATCTAGCTGAACACTGTGAGCAGGACGCACTGCACTAACTTGTAGCTTTAGATCAGTGGTTCTCAACTCCAGTCCTCAGGGCCCACTAACAGGCCAGGTTTGCAAGATAACTGAAATACATCACAGGTGATATCATTTGCTGCTTAGTGATTGCAGTATTCCAGTCTGCATCTCCCCAAGGTAATACATGAAACCAGGCCTGTTGGTGGGTCCTGAGGACTGGAGTTGAGAACCACTGCTTTAGATGAACACTGTGCAGAGGTCTCACTACGCTAATTTGTAGGTTTAGCAGAACACTGTGAGGAGGACACACAGCACTAACTTGTAGTTTTAGCTGAACACTGTGAGCAGGACGCACCGCACTAACTTCTAGGTTTAGCTGAACACTGTGAGGTGGACACACCGCACTAACTTGTAGTTTTAGCTGAACACTGTGAGGTGGACGCACCGCACTAACTTGTATTTTTAGCTGAACACTGTGAGCAGGACGCACCGCACTAACTTGTAGGTTTAGCTGAACACTGTGAGGTGGACGCACCCCACTAACTTGTAGTTTTAGCTGAACACTGTGAGCAGGACGCACCCCACTAACTTGTAGGTTTAGCTGAACACTGTGAGCAGGACGCACCCCACTAACTTGTAGTTTTAGCTGAACACTGTGAGCAGGACGCACTGCACTAACTGTAAATAGTCTAGATGCCTGACTGTGGTACTAATAGGATCAAAAGAACACCAGCAATTTTCTTCAGGTAGCTGTAAATACTGTAACAAGACAAGCCTGCCTGTCAGTAAGAAGATAACAGGAACGGATCTAGCTGAACACTGTGAGCAGGACGCACTGCACTAACTTGTAGCTTTAGATGAACGCTGTGCAGAGGTCTCACTACACTAACTTGTAGGTTTAGCTGAACACTGTGAGCAGGACGCACTGCACTAACTTCTAGGTTTAGCTGAACACTGTGAGGTGGACGTACCCCACTAACTTGTAGTTTTAGCTGAACACTGTGAGCAGGACGCACTGCACTAACTGTAAATAGTCTAGCTGCCTGACTGTGGTACTAATAGGATCAAAAGAACACCAGCAATTTTCTTCAGGTAGCTGTAAATACTGTAACAAGACAAGCCTGCCTTTCAGTAAGAAGATAACAGGAACGGATCTAGCTGAACACTGTGAGCAGGACGCACCGCACTAACTTGTAGGTTTAGCTGAACACTGTGAGGTGGACGCACCACACTAACTTGTAGTTTTAGCTGAACACTGTGAGCAGGACGCACTGCACTAACTGTAAATAGTCTAGCTGCCTGACTGTGGTACTAATAGGATCAAAAGAACACCAGCAATTTTCTTCAGGTAGCTGTAAATACTATAACAAGACAAGCCTGCCTGTCAGTAAGAAGATAACAGGAACGGATCTAGCTGAACACTGTGAGCAGGACGCACTGCACTAACTTGTAGCTTTAGATGAACACTGTGCAGAGGTCTCACTACGCTAACTTGTAGGTTTAGCTGAACACTGTGAGGAGGGTGCACTGCACTAACTTGTAGTTTTAGCTGAACACTGTGAGCAGGACGCACCGCACTAACTTCTAGGTTTAGCTGAACACTGTGAGTTGGACGCACCGCACTAACTTGTAGTTTTAGCTGAACACTGTGAGCAGGACGCACCACACTAACTTGTAGGTTTAGCTGAACACTGTGAGGTGGACGCACCACACTAACTTGTAGGTTTAGCTGAACACCGTGAGCAGGACGCACCCCACTAACTTGTAGTTTTAGCTGAACACTGTGAGCAGGACGCACCCCACTAACTTGTAGGTTTAGCTGAACACTGTGAGCAGGACGCACCCCACTAACTTGTAGTTTTAGCTGAACACTGTGAGCAAGACGCACCACACTAATTTGTAGTTTTAGCTGAACACTGTGAGCAGGACGCACTGCACTAACTGTAAATAGTCTAGCTGCCTGACTGTGGTACTAATAGGATCAAAAGAACACCAGCAATTTTCTTCAGGTAGCTGTAAATACTGTAACAAGACAAGCCTGCCTGTCAGTAAGAAGATAACAGGAACGGATCTAGCTAAACTGAATACAGTGTATATATATATATGCAACACCTGGGATGCATATATATATATACACAATACACTGTAAGTGCAGCTAACTGACTGACTGTTCTGCCTAATCTATCTAACTCAAATCAAATGACACTGTCTGTCTCTCTCTCTCTATCTATGAAGGCCGGAACACACACTACACAGGGCCGCCATGCAGGCGGCCTTATATAGTGTGGGGCATGTGCTAAATCCCCTGAGCCATAATTGGACAAAGCCTCCTTGGCTTTGGCCAATTACGGCTCTCTGTTCAGACGGCGCTGTGATTGGCCAAGCATGCGGGTCATAGTGCATGCTTGGCCAATCATCAGCCAGCAATGCACTGCGATGCCGCAGTGAATTATGGGCCGTGACGCGCCACACGAATTTGGCGCGAACGGCCCATATCGTTCGCAATTCGGTGAATGGGCGAACAGACGATGTTCGAGTCGAACATGGGTTCGACTCGAACATGAAGTTCATCCCTACTTATGACAAAGAAGTTTCTCAAACTTGGCATTGTTAGGTAGTTTCTATTATCTAACACAGCATTAGTACATTTGGAACATCATGTATTTAATACTATATATTCACTTCAACCTTTGAATGCATTATTATTTTTTGTCCTAAATCCCAACTTCAGACAAATTTTGCTGAATTTGCTGCCATTGTTTGTGTCCTCGTTTGGGAGATTTACACATATTTTCTTACTGTTTGACACATAGTAGAGAAAACAATAAATGCTAGGAAACCTGCTGCTGCTAATTTAGCAAAGTGAAGGTTTACTTATCTTGGTAAATAAGGTAAGTTTGTGTTCAAGTCAACCAATCTTTTGCAAACAAAAATCTTTTTTTTTTTTATTCCCTTGCACACAGCTGGGTATTGAAAGCAAACACAACTTTGTATTGTTAATCAAGCTATACAGTAAATATAAAGCTTACAGTGAATATTCACATTGCAAAGTAAACAGTCTTCACATTTTTAGTAAATAAACAGCCAGAGAGTATTAAAATCAAAGACAACTGGGCAACTAGCATTTTCATAAAGAATTCAACATCAACAATGGTATCCTTTCATTTTTTTTATTTTCCTCATTGCAAATTTCCCTTTAACTTTGAACCATCATTTATTCTTAAAGTAGGAATGAGGACAAGCTTGCTTAGTAAATGCAGCTTGTTAAATCCATGACATAATGCAAAAGTTAGGCAATTTATAAGACACTGAAGACATCACCGTTTGTGTGAAAAAGTTAGCTATACATTTTCAACATCATGGAAATCTCATTACCTCGTGACATCTCTTTTTTTCTGTTTATTCAGTGGCTATTACTTAATCTTTATACAAAATTGAAATAAGGGCACCAAGTGTGCAGAGTAAATGGTGCATTTAATTGAAAAGTAATCATGCATCACATACGGTATGGCTCTTCCAGTTCTAAACTGTTGTTTGCTCTGTAATTAACCTATATTTTCAAGATAACTGTGTAAGCTAAATTAGGCAATAGAGGAAACCAAAATAAATGTCATTTTAGAACAGGATGCTGTTGTTTAGTTCTATGACAGTAACACAAATAACTTGCGATAAAAAAATAAAAAATGTTTGCTAATCATAAACTTTAAGTTTTATTACAATTACTGTCATTATAGAAACAAATGATCTTTGGATGCAACAAACAGCGAAACAAATTATTTCAACTACTGCAATGACTGCATAATTAAAACCATTGTGTTATTTGTAAAAACACTAAAAATGATGCTACTTAAGAAGCCCATACATGAATCGGTTCTTTTCTTTTAGTCAGCGGGTGAAACTTGATTCCCCCATCCACACATTTGAGGTGGATGGGGGAAACCTCCTCACTTAGCTATTGTACTCTGAAAACAGGGAGATTTCCCCACCATCAGAATACGCTAATCAGCACTAGAAGCTATAGTCGAGTTGCAAAAATCCGACAAGGTGGTTGTGCAGAAGCCAGTTGGTAGATTAACTACTGTACAACCACTCTGCTCATCAATAGATTGAAATGTGGCCTGTCCCTGCTGAACCAGTCGAAATTTGATCCATGTATTGCCAGCTTTATGAAACATATATTGTTTTTTCATATGCATATATTATTATTTTATTATGTCCAAATCTTAAAAATAATTTTAAAAAATGTGTATTTGTTTTAAATAAGGCACATATTACATTTGAATGTTGCATATTTTTTTACTTGCAACTACATGGTTAAAAAAAACACCAACGTTCTTGTGCTCAGAAAACAGCTATGCTTTTACTCAGAGTGGGAGCATACCCCCTGAATGTTAACATTAGTTTATATATGTTATCATAAAAAATAAACATAAACTAAAAGCTTATGCTTTCTTTCCTCTCTAGCTGACATTTTAAATGAAGCTGTGCAAGTCTCAATGACAAGAGCACTAACACATATTAACCAATCAAATCTTAGTTAACTGCACCCATATCATCTATAGCATGAATGCATATCATGGGTTACTGAACTTTGTACTGTCTTATTGGTTTGCAGCCTCAAGGAGTTGATTTCCTATCAGAAATGCACCTATTTTTAAACTCTATGTTTTACTTTTGCGTGCATAAGTTTCACTGTGTAAAACATATTATTAGATTGTTTGGTTTCTATATAATCTGGATCTTGGGAGTTTGTACAGTAAAACATTATATTGTAATGTCTATTACAGTAGAATCATATTAAATGATTTTACCTAATGTAAACTTGTCATAGCCTCTAGAAATAGCCTTCAAACTGAACATATCATGAAAAATACATTTTGGAATTTGCAATCAATTACATTCAGTTTTAAAAACAGCAAACCCATAAATATAGGCAGCTGAAATCATATGAAAAAGAATATGGCCTGGAGCTGGAGGAACAACATAAGGGGAAGACCAGACATGACAGAGTTGGCAGTATAGGATGGTGGAAAGAACGAGTTAAAGGGTTAGTGGTGTTTCAAAAGTTGATAGGAGGTAGCAGAGGTGGGGCAGGGTGTAGCCTATGGAGGAGTATAGGGAGTGGTACTAGTCAAGGGCAGTTGGAGTCTGGACAGCGTGGAATGAGCTTCTCTCGCCCTCCCTCCCTTTAATCAGTTGTTTCGTTTCCTTCCCTTTCGGGGTTAGAGCCAAGGTCCTTGTTGTGGACAGGGGGGTGATTAAACAAGGTTGTTGTGTAAGGTATTATGTGTGGGGGGATTGTTTATGTTATCACGAATGTTGTAGCAGTTTGCATGAGTCTCAGAGTCTTGGAAGGCAGTCACAGTAAAATTTGGAGAAGGAGGGGTGGGGGGCCCATTTCAGGTATGGGTGTACCTACCCTGGTAAATTTAAGCCAGTAATGGTTTAATGAGTCATTTGGCTGTATCGTGGGTATCTTAATAGTAATAGTCCTCGAGCTGGTGTAGTTGCGGCTGAAGGCCTTGAAGTCTATTTTGATGGTTTATCCAGCCAGTCGGTATGATACAATTTTACCTTCTAAGATCCTAGACTTTAATAGTTGAATTACTGTAAGAGGGTTGGGTATTACTGTTCAGATATGTAAAATTAAGAATAAAGTTATATTTTGGTAATAAAGTTGTATTTTATATTTAATAAAGTGGCTGCGATGGCCTTTGAAACCCAAAATGAGAATTGGTGTCGTCTGATTGTTTGGTTGGGGTGGGGTTTAAAAGGATAAGGTTGAGAAAAGGAAAAGCAGCCGTAATATCTGTACATACCTCAGTCATGATATTGTTTCCTGCAAAAGTTGATTTTGACCTTTAACATGATGTGCAACCTTGCTGACCAAAAGGGTTGAATGTGAAGATAATGCCAAAGCTCAACTTTTACAGGAGAAGTTTAGAGTTTCATATTCATTTAATAGGCGTTATTTCTGTATCTGCCAATTTTTTGGGAGATTTCACTAAACGTTTCCATTGAATTATGTTTCATTCCATCAAATGATCAGTTTAATGGCCCAGATATAAGGCAGGTTCTGTTGTATACTTTGTAAAGACAATAATTAAGCATTATGATTATAAGGCAGAATATGTGTTCACTCAAAATGTTTTACACTTTCCCTTTAAACTTAAAAGGTAAATGTACCTAAAATAGCTTACTTAGCATCCTATTGCAGTTCCAAGGCAGAGTGAAACACATTAACTAAGCTTGGAGATTTTTCTGCTCATTGAACATTCTGAGCTCTTTCCTTTATTTTCATTAAAAACACAACAGCGTTATACCAAATATACAACATTTATTATCGGAAGTCTATTTCTATGCCGTAGTGGTTCAAACCTGCATGAAAAGCCATTAAGGAGTCTAAATGTTTGTCAGAATTCCATTTAAATTTTGACAAATACAATTTTTTTCCCTAGACATCAATTAAATTAAGTATCTTGCTTATGCCTTAGAGCGTATGAAGCACAGGTAAAACCGTTCATCATGTTTCATAATAACATGATATATTGACGCTGCCTAGTGTGTACCAATAAATCATCTGTTAGATCTGTTTTCTTGCACTGTGTATCTTTCATGACACTGTAATGGCATCAGCCACATCTTTACAATAAAGAAGAGTCTATTTATCAACCTAACCTAAGTTTAAAACAATAAAGTAAAAGTTTAATGGAACAGGTTGATGAACACTGGTTTAAAAAAAAAAGATTGCCTTTGAAATACTTGATACAAATATGTGCCAAATTTATTGAGCTTTTTTTTGCAATTATAGTTGAACTGCAGGCATTGTATTTATTTTGTCATTAAAAAAAAAAAAAAAGATGTAAAAGGTACCTTGATATTAGACTTTTTAATCACTTGTACATTGCATCTTAGATTGAAAGAGGGAGGGTCAATACTATGAGCCAATCAGGCTTGCTGCAAGCACAAATGTAAACAAGAAACATGCTAATAGACAGACTGCTGCTGCTCCTTCACTGTCCAATCACAGGATAAGATAGGCATTGATAAAAGTTACTCTTTCACTGGATTAAAAAAATGAACAAAAAGACCTCTCTACTTGCAAAAAAAATAATTAATAGACATGTGCAGAACGAAAAAATGTGTTTAGTTTTGTTTCGATTCGTCATTTACATAAATTTGTTTCGTTAAATTCATTTTAACCCATTTAATTTGTTTTCGGAATTTATTTTGTTTATATGATTCAAATCGATTTGAATTTTTGGAATTCAAATTTGAATCAATTTGAATAGTTTTTGAATAATTTGGAATAATATTCAAATTTTAAAAAATTTCAAATAGTTTTCAAATTTGTAATGTTTTCGAATTTGAAAAGTTTTTGAATTCTAATTGTTTTTAAATTAGAAAAGTTTTCAAATTAGAATGGTTTTCGAATTTGAATAGTTTTCTAATCTCTGAAGAGAATAAAATAGAATAGAAAATAAAGGAATGGAATAGAAAAAAAATAGAATAGAAAATAATATAACAGAAAATATAAAAGAATAGAATATAATAGAGTAAAACAGACCAAAATAGAATAGTTAATCAAAGGACAGAATAGAATGGAATATAAAAGAACAGAAACAAATAGAATGGAAAAGAATAGAAACAAATAGAGTAGATTAAAAAAAGAATAGAATAAAATAGAATGAATATAACATCTTCTGAAATTTGAATAGAAAGGAATATGATTAAAAAAAACAACTTGCAGTGTATTGCTGTCTCCCAGGGGCACGCTGGATTATTTGTATCCTGAATATGCAGCGATGGGATTGTATTGAGCCTTCAGCATTGTTGATACTAAATCCAGGATCTAAGTGGTGAATCCGGTGTTGGCCCTCCTCCCTCCAATGGCTGCTCCCTTAATTAGGAATATTGTTTACATGCCCCTGCTGAGATATTTAGCTATATCTAATATACTTTCTTACTGCTGATTGAACTTTCTCATGCTACCGTGACTTGCATAATTTTGCATTCCAATTTAAGATAGAGAGACATATTTCCTTCTCTGTCTCATCTGTGAACCTTGGCCGTGTCCTGAGGAAGCCTAACGGTGAAACGCGTAGACATACAAGGGCTCACTGCACAATAATCATAGATGCTATATGTTACAATTGTCATTGGTTTTTTAGATATTGTATTTTTCAATAAATTTATATTTTTTATACTGCTATATCTTCTCCACTGGTTCTTAGCCTAAAAAGTCCGCCTCCCTGGTAATACTCAGTACTACCTTATTTTGTATTCCCTAAAAAAAACAATAGAATAGAATAGAAAATAACAGAATAGTATGGAAAAAAACAACAGCATAGAATAGAGAATAGAGAATATTAGAATAGGAATATTTCTAATCTATTCTTCTCTATTCTATTCAGTGGCATAGCGTGGGTTGTCAGCACCCGGGGCAAGGCAAGTAATTTGCGCCCCCCTAACCTGCGGACTTTTAGCAATCCCCGAGTTCCTTCCAATATAATAGTACTGACCTACCTGATTCCTATAATGACCACTACACTAACCTACTTGATTTCAACACTGGCCAACCTGATTCCTTTACTGACCATTACACACTACACTGACCACTATACTGTCCACTACTCTACACTGTCCACTACACTGACCACTACACTGTCCACTACACTATACTGTCCACTACACTGACCACTATACTGTCCACTACACTTTGCTGTCCTCTACACTGACCACTATACTGTCCACTACACTGACTACTATACTGTCCACTATACTGACCACTATACTGTCCGCTACACTGACAACTAAACTATACTGTCCACTACACTAACTACTACACTGACCACTATACTGTCCACTACACTAACTACTACACTGACCACTATACTGTCCACTACACTGACCACTATACTGTCCACTATACTGTCCACTACACTGACCACTATACTGTCCACTATACTGTCCACTACACTGACCACTATACTGTCCACTACACTGACAACTACACTTTACTGCCCACTACACTAACTACTAAAAGGAAGAAGCAAAAAATACTCTTGTGCACAGGTGTATTGGCTAAAAAGTCCCAAGGGTTCAAGAAGGACTATGGATTTCGGCCTTGCTGCTCTCAAGGATGGGATTGTCCTAGTGTTAAATGAAAAGAAGAAAAAGAGCGCACCAGCCTAGTGCATTATCCTTGACAGATTTATTAATTAAAAACAAGATAAAAACTACTCACAAAGGTCGAAGAAAAAATCGCATAGTATATGGCACAGAGGCAATTATTCCAGTGGTAGCAGTTTTCCAGGTCCCAGGAAGGAGGCATACGGACTACTGCTGGCTAACGCGTTTCGAAGGTTACCCTTCTTCATCAGAGGCTCTGATGAAGAAGGGTAACCTTCGAAACGCGTTAGCCAGCAGTAGTCCGTATGCCTCCTTCCTGGGACCTGGAAAACTGCTACCACTGGAACAATTGCCTCTGTGCCATATACTATGCGATTTTTTCTTCGACCTTTGTGAGTAGTTTTTATCTTGTTTTTAATTAATAAATCTGTCAAGGATAATGCACTAGGCTGGTGTACACTAACTACTACACTGACCACTATACTGTCCACTACACTAAACTGTCCACTACACTGACCACTACACTATACTGTCCACTACACTGGGAACTACACTGACCACTATACTGTCCACTACACTACACTGTCCACTACACTGACCACTATACTGTCCACTACACTGACCACTATACTGTCCCCTACACTGACAACTACACTATACTGTCCACTACACTAACTACTACACTGACCACTATATTGTCCACTACACTAATTACTACACTGACCACTATACTGTCCACTACACTATACTGTCCACTACACTGACCACTACACTATACTGCCCACTACACTGAGAACTACACTGACCACTATACTGTCCACTACACTACACTGACCACTACACTGTCCACTACACTACAGTGTCCACTACACTATACTGATCACTACACTACACTGTCCACTACACTGCACTGTCCACTACACTACACTGACCACTACACTACACTGACCACTACACTACACTGTCCTCTACACTATACTGACCACTACACTACACTGTCCACTACACTACACTGACCACCATACTGTCCACTACACTATACTGTCCACTACACTGACCACTATACTGTTCACTACACTATACTGTCCACTACACTGACCACTACACTATACTGACCACTACACTATACTGTCTACTACACTAACCACTACACTATACTGTCCACTACACTAACCACTACACTATACTGTCCACTACACTAACCACTACACTATACTGTCCACTACACTAACCACTACACTGACCACTACACTATACTGACCACTACACTATACTGTCCACTATGCTAACCACTACACTATACTGTGCACTACACTAACCACTACACTATACTGTTCACTACACTAACTACTAAACTGACCACTACACTGACCACTACACTACACTGTCCACTATACTACACTATACTGACCATCATACTACACTACACTGACCACTATACTACACTGACCACTATACTACACTATACTGACCACTATACTACACTGTCCACTATACTACACTATACTGACCACTATACTACACTATACCGGCCACTACACTATACTGACCACCATACTACAGTGTCCACTACAGTGTCCACTACACTATACTGTCTACTACACTGACCACTATACTGTCCACTACACTGACCACTATACTGTCCACTACACTGACCACTACACTGACCACTATACTGTCCACTACACTATGCTATCCACTATACTGTTCACTACACTGACTACTATACTGTCCACTACACTGACAACTACACTATACTGTCCACTACATTAACTACTACACTGACCAGTATACTGTCCACTACACTAACTACTACACTGACCACTATACTGTCCACTACACTGACCACTATACTGTCCACTATACTGTCCACTACACTGACCATTATACTGTCCACTACACTGACAACTACACTATACTGTCCACTGCACTAACTACTACTCTGACCACTATACTGTCCACTACACTAACTACTACACTGACCACTATACTGTCCACTACACTATACTGTCCACTACACTGACCACTACACTATACTGTCCACTACACAGACCACTACACTGACCACTATACTGTCCACTACACTACACTGTCCACTACACTGACCACTATACTGTCCACTGCACTGACCACTATACTGTCCACTACACTGACAACTACACTATACTGTCCACTATACTAACTACTACACTGACCACTATATTGTCCACTACACTAACTACTACACTGACCACTATACTGTCCACTACACTATACTGTCCACTAACTGAGAACTACACTGACCATTATACTGTCCACTACACTACACTGACCACTACACTGACCACTACACTACACTGTCCACTACACTACATTGTCCACTACACTACACTGTCCTCTACACAATACGGACCACTACACTACACTGTCCACTACACTACACTGTCCTCTACACAATACGGACCACTACACTACACTGTCCACTACACTACACTGACCACTATATTGTCCACTACACTACACTGTCCACTACACTATACTGTCCACTACACTAACCACTACACTATACTGTTCACTACACTAACCACTACACTGACCACTACACTATACTGTCCACTACACTGACCACTACACTATACTGACCACTACACTATACTGTCCACTACACTAACCACTACACTATACTGTCCACTACACTAACCACTACACTATACTGTCCACTACACTAACCACTAAACTGACCACTACACTGACCACTACACTGTCCACTATACTACACTATAATGACCACCATACTACACTACACTGACCACTATACTACACTGACCACTATACTACACTGTCCACTATACTACACTATACTGACCACTACACTACACTGTCCTCTACACTATACTGACCACTACACTACACTGTCCACTACACTACATTGTCCACTACACTACACTGACCACTACACTACACTGTCCTCTACACAATATGGACCACTACACTACACTGACCACTATATTGTCCACTACACTATACTGTCCACTATACTGACCACTACACTATACTGTCCACTACACTAACCACTACACTATACTATCCACTACACTAACCACTACACTAACCACTACACTAACCACTACACTGACCACTACACTATACTGTCCACTACACTAACCACTACACTATACTGTCCACTACACTAACCACTAAACTGACCACTACACTGACCACTACACTGTCCACTATACTACACTATAATGACCACCATACTACACTACACTGACCACTATACTACACTGACCACTATACTACACTGTCCACTATACTACACTATACTGACCACCATACTACACTATACTGGCCACTACACTATACTGACCACCATACTACGCTGTCCACTATACTATACTGTCCACTACACTGACCACTATACTGTCCACTACACTGACCACCATACTACACTACACTATACTGACCACTATACTACACAGCCTACGCTATACTGTCCTGCCTACAGTCTCTCTCTCTCCCCCTCGGGGCCAGTAACAAGACTCTCATGAGGGAGTCTCACTCATCTTCTTGTCCTGGCCTGCATCAGTCCGGAGGAGGAGGAGAAGACAGCGGCGGCTCACATTTATGCTTCTCATTCCCCCACGTTCTGGCTGCTGCCATGTTCAGTGTCCAGCACACTGTGATTGGGCATATGGGGGTCATGTGCGGAGGCGGGACTTCAGGAGCAATCACGTACAGGCCAGCCCTACACCTCACATGACCCCCATACCCCCAATCACAAGGCACTGGACACTTAACATGGTGGCCGCAGTGCAGGGGACACAGGAACTTGAAATTAGGAGGGGGCAGCCAGTAGTGACACATACTGGCACCCCCCTAAATGTCACGCCCAGGGCCATGGCACCCCCTGCACCCCCCACGCTACACCACTGATTCTATTCAAAACAAAGTGATTCTATTTGAATTTTGGGAAATGGTTAAATTCTTTCTATACTATTCAATTGTTTTTTTAATTATATTCTTTTTCAATTTGTTTATTCTATTATATTCTTTTCTATTATATTCTATTATTTTATTTTCTGTTCTATTCTATCCTTTTCTATTCTTTTATAATCAAATTCAAATTTATTTTATTCAAAATTCGAATTTCGGAAGATGGTTACATTATTTCTATTCTATTCTGTTGTTTTTCTATACTATTCTGTTATTTTCTATTCTATTCTAATCTATTCTTTTCTATTCAAATTCAAATTGATTCTTTTTGAACTTTGGGAAATGGTTACATGTATCTATGCTATTCTATTCTATTGTTTTTCTAATTATATTCTTTTCTATTCTATTATAGTTTATTCTATTTTTTTTTCTACTCTATTCTTATTTTTTATTCTTTTATTTTCTTATATATTTGAATTTGACTTTATTCTATTTGAAATTCAAATTTCAGACACTCAATTTTTTTTTTTTGTATTCTATTCCTTTATTTTCTATTCTATTTTATTCACTTGAAATTTGAAAACTATTCGAATACGAAAACTATTCTAAATCGAATTTGAAAACTACTTGAATTTAAAAACTATTCGAGTTTGAAAACTTTCTAATTCAAATTTGAAAACTATTCAAATTCGAAAACTATTCGAATCGATTGAAATTCAGTCCAAATTTTTTTATTATTTTGGATTTGTTGAAATTTGGTACGTTTGTAATTCAGAAATTCAAATACATCTGAATTTCCAAGAAAAATATTTTTCGGAACAAAACGAACTGCACATGTCTAAGGATTAAAGTGGCTGCTAACTTTCAAAAAGACTCACTGACAACCCTTCTGTTTTATTTAGGCATAATGCACTATGTAAGTGTGTTTTTTTTTTTTTTTTAAGCAAAGTCTCTAAATACCTATTTTTTATTTTTATATCTGTATTTAGGCCGGTCACATGACTCCAGGCTGCTCTGCTACTGTGATCCAGGGCTACAGCGGGGGGGCTGAGATCTCCCTCTGACATCAGTCGGGGAGGTCACATGGCCAGGCCCCTCCCACCGTAGCGCTGTATCGGAGTAGCAGAATGGAGCCAGCCTGAATATAGCTGAAAAAGGGTTTTTAGAGGAAGTTAGAGCCTGCCTCATCTCCTGGCTGAAAGACGCCCAGCATAATCTAGTCTTCTCCTGCCTGGCATTACTGCTTCTGGACCTCCCCTTTCATCCCTTGTATTTCAGTCCTTTCGATCAGGCAGGCTTAGCATCACATATGTTAGTTACCTAAATCAGCCAGCACATCAAGAAGTACATTCTAAGGCAGGATTTACTAAAGCCCTTTTCCATCAAAAGAGCTACTACAACTTATCAAGATATTTTATAAATCCAGGATGCCAAAGAACCCCCACTCCACCAGACTGACATCCATCAATCAAGACATTTTTATATTTGCATAACTCCTCCTGCAAGCCGCCCTCTGCTTGCTTTGGGGCTGAGGGCTCCAAAGAGAAGTAAAAGAAGCTTTGTATTACAAAGTTAACCCTACGGGATCCCCCCACCTGCCATGATCTGCCTGAATAGAAACAGCTGGATATCTCCTCTATATCAACACTAGTTTCGAGATCAACCAGTGTTGTTATAGAGCAGCCTTTCTCAAAATTTTCAGAACAGAGGAACCCTTGAAATAACTTTTCAGGCTCAGGGAACCCCTGATAAAAATGACTATATCTTCAATGATATATTAGTAATAATATCTCATGATATATTAGTGTGATGGTCTTTGGGAGGAATGCTCCTTACAAGTGTGGCCATTGGAAAGAATTAGCCCATTACAGAAAGCTAAAAATAACAATGATGTCACTGGGAACTTATCTGAGGAGCAGAAGTTGTTCATTGCTCAAGGTACACCTAGCAACCGCTGGAGGAACCCTAGAGTTCCATGGAACCCTGGTTGAGAAACCCTGGTATAGAGGAAAGAGCTGAGTTCCACAGCTTGCTTAGTCCTGAGGAAAGCCCTGTACAGCAACTCTGCAAATGCAGAGTTCTCCAGAACCTACACCTTCTTGACCACAAGTATGCAACTCCCTGCCTACGATTATTCACTGATATGGTAGAACAGCTGACAAGTTTACCGGATTTAGACCCTTCACAGAAACAGAAGGAAAAAAAAAATCTCTACAAAATTGTACCGACTCTGCATAATGATTCACTCTCTGTAGAAGCTGATTGATTACACTAGCAGTGGTGAGAGCAGGGATCTCCCTACACTTTGCTTAAAGTTACACTTAGAGGTATCAGAACCCTGGAGATTGTAGCAACTGTCTACATTATACAGCAGACTAATACTCTGAGCACTGCAAAACCAACCAGCGTGGATTTAAAATAAGGAATGTAATGAACACAGGAAAGCTTTATTTGAAATTTTCATTAGCATATTGGTAAAAGGGGGGGCAGGAACTTAAACTTTAATTTCTTGTGAAAATGATAGGTTAATATAGGCAATTTGTCCACTTTTGATTCAAAATGATCTTCTCTACACCTTAAATCAATAACCCCATGTATTATTCTGTTTTTGAGGAGGAGCCTGAAACTCTCTCCAACAACATACATGGTGTTATAGCCAATACAACTCAGTTTTTACATTAATATTAATATATATTTTATATATATATTTTTTTTTACATTTCTACTGGATACGCAAAGTGAGAAATGGGCACAAATTCAGTTTTTAATTAAGGTTTGATCAGTGAAATCAACTGTGTAACCCAAAGAAATATAGAATCCATTTAAATTATATTAATTTATGGTGTTCCTTATACTAAATAGTTAGTAATCACGAGCATGCACATGCACCTATATTATAAAAAAAACATAATTAAATACAAGCTACAGCTACCCTTGACAATGAGAATTTAAATATTACAGTAGAATCTCTCTTAGGTGTTGACATGCAGGTACACCTAATGCCCCGTACACACGGTCGGATTTTCCGAAGGAAAATGTGTGATAGGACCTTGTTGTCGGAAATTCCGACCATGTGTGGGCTCCATCACACATTTTCCATCGGATTTTCCGACACAGAAAGTTTGAGAGCAGGATATAAAATTTTCCGACAACAAAATCCGTTGTCGGAAATTCCGATCGTGTGTACACAAATCCGACGGACAAAGTGCAACGCATGCTCAGAATAAATAAAGAGATGGAAGCTATTGGCCACTGCCCTGTTTATAGTCCCGACGTACGTGTTTTACGTCACCGCGTTTGGAACGATCGGATTTTCCGACAACTTTGTGTGACCGTGTGTATGCAAGACAAGTTTGAGCCAACATCCGTAGGAAAAAATCCATGGATTTTGTTGTCGGAATGTCCGAACAAAGTCCGACCGTGTGTACGGGGCATAACAGTGCAAGTACGGGAGTGGATATGTGAGAGGCAGATTACTTAATGGTTGTTCAGGCAGAGGCAGACAATCATTGGGGAATCAGGGTCTGATGAATCTCTAGCATTTACAGAATGTAGGTGGCATGTGGGGTCATCAGTGCTGTGTTTTGGCCTAGGCCAACAAGGCCCAGGCCTAGGGCGGCACTTTGTGGGGGGCGGCAAAAAGCCGCCCCCCCCCAAAACGGCACCCGCTCTCCTCCCGCACAGCAGGGCACATCAGGAGTACAGCTTGGGAGTGCAGTGGCCTCGCGGCTGCAGATGGGGCCTGGAAGCAGTTAAATCAGGAGCTGTCAAGCCGCCCCTGTAAAGCTGCGATTCTCTCTCTCTCTGATGTGGCCAATCATGGGGAGGGAAACAGCAGGGAAGAAGCTGGGCGGCGGCATGACAAAATCAATTAGAGCCGCTCTCTCTCTTTCTTCTCTCTTCTCCGTTCAGCTGACAGAAAGGGGAGGGGGGGAGAGCAGGGGAGGTCTCTGGTAAATGGAGCAGCTGTGACAGGGAGAGGAGAGACGCGGGCTGTCTGTGTATCTCCCCCGCTCGCCCCCCTCCTCTTTCTGTCAGCCGAAGAGAGAAGAGAGAGAGAGCGGCTCTAATTGGTTTCCCTGTGCCGCTGCCCAGCTTCCTGACTGCTGTTTCTCACCCCATAATTGGCCACAGCAGAGGGCCAATCAGAAGACTCTGGGGGCATCATGGGAAGAGTAATCCCTGAAGAATGGCAGCCCTGTGTGTGTCCACAAACATCATGCTACAGCCTCCAGCATGCATGCACTCTGCTGGGGGGGTTACAGGAGGAGAAAAAGAGAGTACTGTGCTTGGGGAAGCCAGATAGGGAGCCACGCTGTACCCGCACCACCAGAGCCACGCTGTACCCGCACCACCAGAGCCACGCTGTACCCGCACCACCAGAGCCACGCTGTACTCGCACCACCAGAGCCACGCTGTACCCGCACCACCAGAGCCACGCTGTACCCGCACCACCAGAGCCACGCTGTACCCGCACCACCAGAGAGTCACGCTGTACCCGCACCTCCAGAGAGTCACGCTGTACCCGCACCACCAGAGAGCCACGCTGTACCCGCACCACCAGAGCCACGCTGTACCCGCACCACCAGAGCCACGCTGTACCCGCACCACCAGAGCCACGCTGTACCCGCACCACCAAAGCCACACTGTACCCGCACCACCAGAGCCACGCTGTACCCGCACCACCAGAGCCACACTGTACCCGCACCACCAGAGCCACGCTGTACCCGCACCACCAGAGCCACGCTGTACCCACACCACCAGAGCCACGCTGTACCCACACCAACAAAGCCACGCTGTACCCGCACCACCAGAGCTACGCTGTACCCGCACCACCAGAGCCACGCTGTACCCGCACCACCAGAGCCACGCTGTACCCGCACCACCAGAGAGTCACGCTGTACCCGCACCACCAGAGAGCCACGCTGTACCCGCACCACCAGAGAGCCACGCTGTACCCGCACCACCAGAGCCACGCTGTACCCGCACCACCAGAGAGCCACGCTGTACCCGCACCACCAGAGAGGGAGCCACGCACCACCAGAGAGAGAGCCACGTTGTTCCCGCACCACCAGAGAGACGTTGTTCCCGCAACACCAGAACCACGCTGTACCCGCACCACCAGAGAGCCATGCTGTACCCGCACCACCAGAGAGCCACGCTGTACCCGCACCACCAGAGAGCCACGCTTTACCCGCACCACCAGAGAGCCACGCTGTACCCGCACCAACAGAGGGGGAGAAAGATGAAGCCACTGCCAGGGTAGAGATGCTACACTACTGACTAGAGTTGGCCTGGGCAACCCAGAGTGAGCGAACATCCAGCCGGAGGAATCACTGTTGCAGTTTCACCGGATCTGGTAAGAGAGCCTGTTGGCCATTATTCATTACTGTTCTCAGGAACTGAGCCATTAGGAAGTACCTAACCTGATATCCTCTAGGCCAACCCTAGTGACGCCACTGTCCCAGAGCCCACAACAAGTTACGGCACTGAGTTTCGGTAACTGGCCAGACAGGGATGTGCCAGCGTGGGCACCCAGGACATCTGCCACCCGGAGTCCCACAAGTGGCGATGGGCTTTCAGTAGCAGCCCACACCTCTCTCCCCACTGTCAGCCACACACACTCAGTACACAGCCAGGAGGAGGAGGAGCCACAGAGGAGGGACACGACTTCAGTGCAAGAACCTCCCAAAGCACCCAGCACATATCCCCTTACCCCCAAATGAAAAGATGCCGTATCGCTCACTGTCCTCCTCCCGCGGCGTCCCTTTGTCCTCTTCCCGCGGCGTCCCTTTGTCCTCTTCCCGTGGCGTCCCTCTGTCCTCCCATGAAGATGACAGGGCGGATCTTAAAAAGGAAGGGGTGTGGCCTTGACAGGAAGGGGTGGGTCATAGTTAAATTAGGGGGGTGCGCGAGCTTAGTCAGGCCTAGGGCAGCACAAAACCTAAATACACCACTGGGGGTCATGGAGACTCAAAGTCATATTCTGACTTTAGGTCCACAATAAATAGCTAACATTTTCAATATGATTAACTACTTAAAGAACGGAAGGATCTTCCCCCTCAATGACCAGGTCATTTTTTGCAATACGGCACTGCGTCGCTTTAACTGACAATTGTGCGGTTGTGCGACACTGTACCCAAACACAATTCATCTCCATTTTCCCCACAAATAGAGCTTTCTTTTGGTGGTGTTTTATCACCTCTGTGGTTTTTATTTTTTGCGCTATAAACAAAAAAAGACCGACAATTTTGAAAAAAAAAAAAAACAATATTTTTTACTTTTTGCTATAATAAACATCCCAAAAAAATTAAAAAAAAACTAATTTCTTCATCAGTTTAAGCCGATATGTATTCTTCTACATATTTTTGGTAAAAAAAAATCGCAATAAGCCTATATTAATTGGTTTGGTCAAAAGTTATAGCATCTACAAAATAGGAGAGAGATTTATGGCATTTTTATTATTATTATTTTTTTTTACTAGTAATTGCAGTGATCAGTGATTTTTAGCAGGACTGCGACATTGCGGCGGACAGATTGGAAACTTTAGACACTTTTTTGGAACTATTGACATTTATACAGCGATCAGATATAAAAATAGCCACTGATTACTGTATAAATGTCACTGGCAGGGAAGGGGTTAACACTAGGGGGCGATCAAGGGGTTAAGTGTTCCCTAGGGAGGTGTTTCTAATTGTGGGGGCAGTGTAGTGACTGGAGGAGGAGACAGATCGCTGTTCCTAATCACTAGGAACAGCAGATCTGTCTTTTCTCCTCTGATAGAACAGTAATCTGCCTGTTTACATTGACAGATCCCCGTTATGTCTCTCTCAGGAGCGATCGCGGGTGGCTGGCAAACATCGCTTCCCTTTTAGTGGTCTTAAAGCGTCCAATGTACAATGACAGTGATTCGCCCAGGAGAGCTAACCTGCCACAGTACAACTGCAGCGGCTGGTCTTTAAGTGGTTAAAGAATGCTACAAAGAACTTTATGTAATCCATGCTCAATGGATTTTTTAAGGTAAAAGAGCTTTGAAGGCACTATTAAGTAACAATGAAAATCCAAGCAATATATAATGTGAAATGGCTGGGCTGATGCAGGGTTTAGAAATTACAGCTACTGCTCCCTGGCCATAGGATTGCCATCTTTTGGTTCATAAAAAAAAGAAATTTTCATTAATGTTGTGATAGTAACCAGATTATCTTCAGTGAACAGAGATTTAAAACTCATCAAATGTGCACATTGTATTCTATTTGTGCTCTTTACTAAGAAACTAAAATGTAATTTAAAAAACAGAAGTATATGGATTACATATGTTGATGAATTTGTGCAAAAAATGTTTTTGATGAAATACATACAAATAGTTAATCAAAAAAAATCAGCAGAAAAATATTAGAGAAAAAGGGGAAAGAGTTAATAAAAGATAAAAGCTGAATAGGGTTGTGTATGTTAGGGGCTGCTGTCAGCATTTGTTTGGACTGTCAAAATGACTGTACATTCCCACAGATTATACCAGGAATGCAGCTCTTAGTGTTCTCTGCAGATGTTGTAGGTCTGTGGCCCCAGCTGTGCCACCTAACCCTCACCACCCACACTGCCACAGCGGCAAAGGCAGACTGCCTGTTTGTGACCTGGCAGTCATTAATATCCTCTGAGTGCTAGAGACATCAAAGTGATAAAGATAGCAAAGTGAGAGAGACAAGTCTAATGTATACTGTATATACTGTACAACACACACACACATATATATACATGGTATATATATATACATATATATATATATATATATATATATATATATATATATATATATATATATATTCATTCGAGCATGCTGGAGGTAGAAATAGGACTAGGGTTATGATCAGGGCAAAGTTTACAAAAGTTTACAAAAGTAAAGAATGCATGCATACTTGGTATCCCAATTATCCCTAACATCTAGGTAAACAGGAGAAAGGAAAAAGTGAAGGAAACTTTGTTTTCAAAAGTTGCTCTATTTGGATGAATAATAAGCATCAACTTCAATGTCACTTTTGTAATGTGAAGGTGCAGAGTTAATAGAAATAACTGGAGAACCCCCAGTATCCGAAAATGATGGACTATATCAGCCACAAAGAGGAGACATATTAGATAAAAACATAGTATTTTATTTAGAAAACAATTAAAAAATGTGAGTGATACAGATTAGATGAACATGGTCCATACAGTGGTATGATAAGACGTTGTCTACGTGGGTTCACTGTATAGACCATGTTCATCGAATCTGTATATGTCTAGTTTATTATTTGTATATTTTATATACTCACTGCCCCTGTTGGGGTATCACTAAAAAATCTTTTAATTGTTTTCTAAATAAAATACTATGTTTTCAACTAATATGTCTCCTCTTTGTGACCGATATAGTCCGTCATTGTAGGATACTAGGGGTTCTGCGGTTATTTCTATTAACTTTGCATGGCCTGTTTAGATGAGGCCAGAGTCTATTTTCCTTATTATGTAATGGGAAGGTAGGAAATAGCTCTGGTCATACAGGAGGTAAAACACAAATATACTGATACAGAAATGAATGTGCAGAAACTAGCTTGAACTTTAGAAATGTTTCTACACTGATGCAAGTCTTATAGAGTTTAAAGTAAAAAGGCTTTACTTACCTCTTTTCTAACCGCCTTAATTTCTGTTGAAACTCGTCCTCATTAAATGATGTATTTAAAGCTCTGTGGAGACGCTGTTAAGAAGAGTACTCGTTAAACAATAATATATTCTGCAGATGTATAACAATTTTACTCAAAGGAATATACATATAGCCTATAAAGTAACAATATCACTCAATCTTGCAGCATTATAGTAGTTCTCATTTATACCTGAAAACTATACATTATAGGAGAACATACCATCATTAAAGTACACAATGTGTGGCAAGAAATAGGTGAAATTTAAGTTATTGCCACCAAAATGGTAAGTCTTGTTGTTTAACCCTTAGTAAATGAAGGGAAGTTCTGCTGACTTCCATCATTCAATCATGTGCAAGCAAAAATGCTGTTTTTTTTTGTTTTCATTGCATGTCATTGGGTGTTATTTGCAAAGAGAAGCTTAACCTAATTTACTAAGCTCTGGAGCAAACACTTTCCCAAGATTGCAACTGCAGTTGCAAAGTGCGCAGTCTATTTGCCTTTAGTAAATCAACCTCAAAGTGTTCGGTACAAAGAATACAGTTACAGGTTCTATGGCGCATGGGTCAAGAATGAACCAATTTATTTAACATACTTGTACATTTTTGCAGATGTACTACTACAGTTATATAATATCCTGTTTCAAAAATGTCCAAAGTGCTAAGAAGAAAAAAGTAATGCTTTGTGTGAGGCATGAGCACTGTTTTACTATTCAAAAAATCATCAGTGGGCATTTATACAAAAACTGATTTTTTTTTCTCTTAATGTGACTATGTTGCCAAACTTAACATGCAAATAAATATGTTCTGTGAAATACTGTAGTAATGTAGGAGACAGCTGGAGGAATCACTGAGCTCAGTGAGGTATCGGGAGATCAACACATCTGGAAGTGTAACTTCCTGAAGAAACTTCAGCCCTGATATTTACCACAAATAAGTGGTGCAGGGGCTAAGAAATGTAGTTACCATATATACTCGGGTATAAACCGAGTTTTTCAGCACTTTTTTTGTGCTGAAAATGCCCCCCTCGGCTTATACTCGAGTTAAGCACTTTTCTGCAGCAGAGAATTACATTTTCTGAACCGAATTTGGGGACCCATATCTCGGGGCCACTTAGTGTGCAAACCCAGTGGAACGAGCACTACAACATATCCAAAGCTGGGGTTCCTAGCACCAAGTGGCCCTGAAATACGGGGCCCCAAAGTCGGTTTGGAAAATGTTATTCTCTGCTGCAGAAAAGTGCTTGATATTTTCCGAACCAACTTTGGGACCCTGTATCTTGGGGCCACTTGGGGCTAAGAACCCCAGCTTTGGAAATGTTATAGTGCTAATTCCACTGGGTTAGCAAATTTGGGGTTCCTAGCACCAAGCGGCCCGAGATACGGGGCCCCAAAGTCGGTCAACTGTGCCCATCTGCAGCAATGTCATTTCGGATCCAGAGACCCCAAATTTTGGCTGCAGCAAGGGGGCATCTAGGAACCCTTAACTACCGAGTTTGAAGTTTGGGGGACCTATGGCTGCAAATGGGCACAGTGAGGCATGCAAATGGGCGCAGTGAGGCTGCAAATGGACACTGTTGACCCTCTTTTCCACTTACAGTAGCTGCGCATTTCTCACCCTAGGCTTATACTTGAGTCAATAAGTTTTCCCAGTTTTTTGTGGTAAAATTAGGTGCCTCGGCTTATATTCGGGTGGGCTTATACTCGAGTATATACGGTATATACTTTTATTAGAAAAAAAAACACATGGTTGATAACTAATGCGCTATCCAGGCTGCTGGAGGAGGATAAAACTGTCAATTAACAAAGCCGTTAGCTTTCTTTCATGTAATTTTAATTGTACTTTTGATATATCATTGTGCTTGCTAACAGTATTTAACTCAGGGAGCTCCAGGGAGCTGTACAATTGTCTTTGAGGATAAAGGTGTTTTTTTTTTTTTTTTTTTTGCTCTTATAGCCTGATTAGACCATGTTCTGTAATAGTTTTTTTTTCTAGATTAGTTATTGGTTTAGGGTTTCCACACGTTTTTCTTTTTTAACTCATTGAAAATAATTTTTATTTAAGGTAAATGTGTTAAAGGCAGAAGATAGAACTGGTAAGCAGCTTGAAATTCTTCTTGATATGTCTGCTCTGATATCTACAAATACAATGAAATAAAAAATAAGTAAAGTAAACCAATTTACCAACTTAAGATAGAGAATCAGACTATTGTAATTGGTACCCCAGATGATGTCATTTATAACGAAACGATCTTCGAGTTCCATACATATGCATGCTGCTACAGCTGCGTGATCGCTGCTTGAAACTCACAAGGAATTTATCTGTTTGATCTGTTGATTGTGACATGATCATAGCTTGGACTTTTATGTAAGTGTACTGTTTAATAAACCGGATGTTGTGACAGTATCACACTATGTGGAGTCCTTTTGTCTCCTAAACATTCTGCTATCGAGGCTTCCTAATACTACACCCTGTATCCTGAGTTGCTGTGAACCTCCTGGTGTATACCACCCACGGCCATAGGAAAGGAACGTCTGGATTTCTTTCTCAGTGGATGAGAGATCCAACCAAGTGCTGTGTGAGCAAGAGAGGGGTTGCTGGCTTTCCAGGAAGCCTCCATTTTTTTTCTCCATTTTTTATGGTGATGGGTGTCACGCCGTCAGGGGTATAATTGTTATTTCCAAACACTCTTTTCTTCCATTGGACTTTCTTTGATGAAATCCAGCTTTTTATGAACATTTTGTTTGCACAATTGCACTTAATTCACATGTGATGTAATTTTGCATATGTGTGTTCAAACTTTATTCACAGTTATTATTGTTTATATACAATTTATTGTCTGCATATTAGTATATTTGTTTGTATTCGCATGAATGCACTTTTTTTTTAGCGCTGCACTCTTTTTACATATATTATCTGTGCGTTGCGTCTAGGTTATAGTGCATAGCTGCTTATTAAATTTTAGTTCCTAGCGTGGATCTACCCTTTACATTTAAATTATTGTAATTGTCCATTGACCACAGAATCTTTTTAGAATATATGTTTAGCATCTACAATCCTCCGTCTGTGTTTGCAGCAATAAATAGATTTATTTCACATTTGTTTTCTCAGTCAGCCTTTTTCCATTAACGTGTGCCACATGCAATAAACTAAAGCAGGGACCAGCCATAGAGAACAATGGCAGTCTGCCTGGTGCATTCACTGAAGTGAAGGCAGAAGATGACATTTTTTTCTATAGCTAAATCCTTTCTTCAGTTTTACACATTCACACATCTATAATGAAAGAAATTACCCCCAAGCAGGTACATATATGCTAAAGTTTACTTTTAAGTATACTTGTCTATGAGTATCTAATTATTCAGAGAGTACTTTTTTAAAGATTCCATAGAAAATATATACATTACAGCTGCCATAACACCTTTAAGGCTAAACTATTGGTAGATTTTAATCTCATGCTCATAAGTAATGTAATCCCTTGATGGCAAATAACTAGTTTGCAATACATTTTTATTATCTAACAATCCCCTAGCCTTGTATAGGCTGCTTACTGAGGAAGATATCTAAACATTTTTTTGAAGTTGTTGACACTCTCAACTAGTACCACTTCCTGGGGTTAGGGTCCATATTTTTACTGCGCTAACAGTAAAGACCCCTTTCTAAAATCTGAGTTTAAACTTCCTTTCTTTTAACCTTGGATGTGTGTTCTCTTCATGGACTTTAGAGTAAACAGTTTATTACAGTTACTAGAGTCACTTTTGATCTATTTGCTCTAAATAAGAAATCAAAGAGTCTCTGTCTCTTTGAAGAATGCTAACATAGTTTAATCACTTCCATGCCGGTCCTATTCTGGCACTCCTCTCCTACATGTAAAAATCATATATTTTTTTGCCAGAAAATTACTCAGAACCCCCTAACATTATATATATGTTTTTGGAAAAAAAACTGTTTCATGAATAAAAAAATAACAAAACAGTAAAGTAAGCCCAATTTTCTTGCATAATATGAAATATGATGTTACACAGAGTAAATAGAGATCAAACGTGTCACGCTTTAAAATTGCGCACACTCATGGAATGGCTCCAAACTTCGATACTTAAAAATCTGCATAGGCAATGCTTTAAGATTTTTACACATTACCAGGTTAGAGTTACAGAGTAGGTCTAGTGCTAGAATTGTTGCTCAATAAGACCCCACATCTCTCCTCCAGGCTGGAAAGCATGAGATCAGAAAAAAAATTCACAATCTCATGTTAACACATTACATTACATTACACATTACAATCGCGGCCCGCACGTGATGTCATAACACCACGCTAGGGCCTCCGATGGTCATAGAGATGACTGGTGACCATCTGGTCACCGGAAATCTCTATGGTCGTCATCTGGCTGCAGCTGGTTCTTTCTTCGGGTCCCCGATGGCACCGGAGAGCCTGGAGAAGCACCGGATGGTGGCAGGAGGGGGGATGTCCCCTCCCTTTGCCTGTAAGAATGATCAAGTAGAGGAACTGCCGCTATGATCATTCTTATGCCCCGTACACACGGTCGGATTTTCCGACGGAAAATGTGTGATAGGACCTTGTTGTCGGAAATTCCTACCGTGTGTAGGCTCCATCACACATTTTCCATCGGATTTTCCGACACACAAAGTTTGAGAGCAGGATATAAAATTTTCCTACAATAAAATCCGTTGTCGGAAATTCCGATCGTGTGTACACAAATCCGACGGACAAAGTGCCACGCATGCTCAGAATAAATAAAGAGATGAAAGCTATTGGCCACTGCCCCGTTTATAGTCCCGACGTACATGTTTTACGTCACCGCGTTCAGAATGATCGTATTTTCCGACAACTTTGTGTGACCATGTGTATGCAAGACAAGTTTGAGCCAACACCCGTCGGAAAAAATCCTAGGATTTTGTTGTCGGAATGTCCGAACAAAGTCCAACCGTGTGTACGGGGCATTATGGTGCACAGAATCGCCAGTTGAAAACGAGGATATCTGAATGATGCCTGTAGCTGCAGGCATCATTCAGATTTCCCCACTGAAGGTCAAGGATGTCATATGATGGCCTTGGGCTGGAAGTGGTTAAACTCTGTTACCTTCCTGTCTATGTGGCAGTATGAGTCAGAAATTTTTCCTAAAGGTCAGAATAGTCATATCTGCTAATGGTATGATAGGATTGAAGGGCTTCTGTGCACTGCAGGTCTCTTTAAAGTATTGTAAAGTCTTTTTTTTTTTTTTTAAATAACACACATGTTATACTTACCTTCCCTCTGCAGTGCGTTTCCACAGAACAGCCAGGATCCTCCTCTTTTCAGGTCCCTCTTGGGCACTCCTGGCCCCTCCCTCCTGTTGTCTGCCCCCTAAGCAAGCAGCTTGCTATGGGGGCACACAAACCGAAGCATAGATCCCTGTGTTTATTCAGACATGGAATGGAACACTAGCCCGACTCCCCCTTTCTCTCCTCATTGGCTGACTGGCTTTCATTGACACCAGCAGGAGCCAATGGCACCGTCCTGCTATCTCAGTCAATGATGAGGGGTGTCCTGGGCAACCAAGACACTCCTACATCATCGCTGGTTCTAGATGCATACACTGCATTAAGATAAAAAAAAACCTTGTGCCTTTATAATCACTTTAAATAAATGTAAAAACCTTACTGAATTGCCTGTATGTGGAAAACATGCTGTGTACCTTGGAAAATTTCATGGCAGGGGAGGGAAGAATTGTTACTTTTTTCATCATTTGTTACATCTTAATGCTGCTGATGCCCCAAAGCCTCTTTATAGACTGCCCTTGTCCACATGCATTATTGGTTTATGTGTTTTTTCACGGGACATATTTTCTAACTGTGGATTGCTGCAGTTGTTTCACAGGCCTTTTTTTATTGGGAAAACTGTGGAATTAGCCTGGGCAATGTGCATCAGCACAGAAGCTTATAGCCTCCTTTGGGAGATCATATAAATGGGTGATTTACAGGCAGGAGATATATTTATATCAGCATTACCAGTGGTTATTTTCATAAAGACTAGCAATTACAATTAAAAAATAGAATTTTTATGTGATATTATCGTGTTAATGCTTATATGATTTTTATTAGCTGTTGGGTTTGTTTCTACTTTAACAAACTACTGTATGCTTGGGTTCTATGAATTGCAATGCTGGGGTACTTGTATGCTCATATGTGTACCCCAAAAATTATTTTTAAGGACCAATACATGTTCCCAATACCTGATTGATGGCTAGTTCTTCAATCGTTAACATATTAGCTATTGTTTTCTATTAATTATGTGTTTTTTGTTTGTTTGTTTTATTATTCTTATTATTATTATAACTTTTAGTCTGGGGTAGTTTTGCTGACAGCCCATTCAAGTTCCGACATTTTTTCTCAGCCTGTTACTGCATCCTCTGAAAAAATATTTAAAAACAGTTCAATTAAAACACCTCACAACCTTATCCCAGGTGCACCATAACCCTCTGCTGTATCCTCATATACCTGAAAAGTGTTTGGTCTTATCTTAGTTACATGTATATAAACGAAAATTATAAAATGATGTTGCGCTGTGTCTTTAAAATCACTAATCACATTGTGCACAAGACAAAAAATAAATAAATCATATTGTCACCACCATCAGTATAATACACTGTAAACAAATTTACATATATATATGTCTTGTGCACAATGTGTGCAACATAATTGTATATTTTAATTTTGATGCACTAGTATTTAGGTGTATTTGAATGCAGCTGTGATTAGAATTTATTTGATTTGATTTTAATTATTTTAAATATTTTTTTAAGCACTTAGCACAGTTTTCTTTTTTGTTTTTCATATGTGTATATAAAACAACTGTATTGATTTTATCAGCAACATCTGCAGGAGATATTTGGTAGTCCTCTGTGATCCAGGGTTGATTAGTTTTATTAAAAGTCAGCTTCTTATTCACAAATTTTCCCAAACACACTGATGGTACTCTTTGATATTTTACCTGCAGCAGTGCAGACTAGTACCTTAAATGCATATTGAGTCGCCTCCATAAATATGATTGTTTGCAAGTGTTTTAGTTGCAGCCTTGCTGCCCCTGCCCATGTATAAAATAATTAAAATTATAAAGAAAACATATGTAAATAAATAAAAAAGTAAAAACATGGAAATTATAAAAAAGTCTTAATTTAGAGATTGTTGGCCTATCACTCCTTGATTAAGACCTTTGTACAGGGAATTTTCCATGTATCTTTGCTTGTTCATTCCCTTGTGTCTCCTCACTAGGGATGAGCCGAACACCCCCCTGTTCGGTTCACACCAGAACTTGCGAACAGGCAAAAAATTTGTTTGAACACGCGAACACCATTAAAGTCTATGGGACACGAACATGAATAATCAAAAGTGCTAATTTTAAAGGCTTATATGCAAGTTATTGTCATAAAAAGTGTTTGGGGACCTGGGTCCTGCCCCAGGGACATGGATCAATGCAAAAAAAAGTTTTAAAAATGGCCGTTTTTTCGGGGGCAGTGGTTTTAATAATGCTTAAAGTGAAACAATAAAAGTGTAATATTCCTTTAAATTTTGTACCTGGGGGATGTCTATAGTATGCCTGTAAAGGGGCACATGTCTCCCATGTTTAGAACAATCTGACAGCAAAATGACATTTCAAAGGAAAAAAGTAATTTAAAACTACTCGTGTCCCCCCTCTTTTCCTGCGGCCTGCCAGGTTGCGTGCTCGGATAAGGGTCTGGTATGGATTTTTGGGGGGACCCCACACCATTTTTTTTTAAATTTTGGCATGGGGTTCTCTGTAAAATCCATACCAGACCTGAAGGGTCTGGTATAGATTTTGAGGGAGACCCCACTCCATTTTTTTTAACATTTTGGCCGGGGTTCCCCTTAATATCCATACCAGACCTGAAGGGCCTGGTATGGAATTTAGGGGGACCCCCATGTCATTTTTTTTTTAAATTTTGGTTCAGGGTTCCCCTGTGGGGAATTCCCATGCCGTTTTTATCAATAAACTTTTATGTGTATTGTCGGACCGGCAATTCATTAATAGCCGCGAGTAGTTTTAAATGACTTTTTTTCCTTTGAAATTTCATTTTGCTGTCAGACTGTTCTAAACACAGGAAACATGCGCCCCTTTACAGGCATACTATAGACACCCCCAGGTATGAAATTTATAGGAATATTACACTTTTATTGTTTCACTTTAAGCATTATTAAAATCACTGCCCCCGAAAAAACGGACGTTTTTAAAACTTTTTTTGCATTGATCCATATCCCCTGGGGCAGGACCCAGGTCCCCAAACACTTTTTATGACAATATCATGCATATAAGCCTTTAAAATTAGCACTTTTGATTTCTCCCATAGACTTTTAAAGGGTGTTCCACAGCTTTTGAATTTGCCGCGAACACCCCATATTGTTCGCTGTGCGGCGAACTGGCGAACAGCCAATGTTCGAGTCGAACATGAGTTTGACTCAAACTCAAAACTCATCCCTACTCCTCACACTTCAGAAACTGCTTTTCAAACCCAATAGACATTCCTCTCTCTATTCACACTTACAAGATGGTATTCTTTGTACCCATCACTTCTGTGAGGCCCGTGTCTGAGCTGGTGGCCTTATCTTGCAAGAAACTTTTATTTTTATGTAGGAACAAAGTGATGTTGAGACCTATAACTTTCTTTTTGCCTAAGGTAGTACCCTGTTTGCATTGTCATCTCGGTCTGTGTTTGCTTGAAAGCCTTACAAGGAAAAACAATTACAGACTTGAATAAAAAAGTAATCATTTTGTAAATATTACAATGTGTTAAATGTATAGAACAGAGCCTCCCAAGTGGCTTTCTCTATTTTTGCCCTGTTGAAGGAAGTCTGCCACCAAGTAGCTCTGTACACCGTGAAGAAAGCAGTATTATAATTGCCTGACCAGTAGCCTGGATTTCTGAACCTTCGATCAGAGCTACTGGTGCTGGTTGTATAAACTCCTTGCGCTGGTCAAATATGGGTTCTACTGCTGGCCATTGTAGATAAATGAATATACAAAAATAGGATGGCAGCACTCCAATTTTAAATGCAGAAATAGAAAAGTTTATTGAGGAGATAAAATCATGAGACAAAAGCAATTACATAGACAATGGCAGGGGCAAAATGTGACCCATTTCACACGGCTGGCGTACTTTGTCTTGGTTTAGACGAAGCACGCCAGCCGTGTGAAACGCGTCACCTTTTGCCCCAGCCATTGCCTATGTCATTGCTTTTTGTTTCATGATTTTATCTCCTCCATTACCTTTTCTATTTTTTGCATCTAATATGGGAGTGCTGCCATCCTATTTTTGTATATCCATTTGTCTGCAGCAGTGACAGGGCGTGCACCCACCAATCTGATGTGTGTTCATTCTTCAGCAGTTCAGCTATCCACACCTGCAGCAGTTACTTCATTTTGCTGGCCATTGTAGTTCCTGGCGCTGACCATTAATCACTGCAGGACACAATAGCAACCTAGGGGTCCTTCGGAGAATAACAGCAGTCAGCGATGGACACGCTATTCCACACATCTGGAGGTGTGAAATAGAATTGGTGGCGGGAGTTATGCTACAAAGCAACATTACAGCAAACAAGCTGCTGAACAGGTAATCATAAAGCTATTTTCCTCATAGACACTGTCATTTTGTAATTTTGTTATCCCCATTAGGGATGAGCCGAACACCCCCCTGTTCGGTTCGCACCAGAACATGCGAACAGGAAAAAAGTTCGTTCGAACACGCGAACACCGTTAAAGTCTATGGGACACGAACATGAATAATCAAAAGTGCTAATTTTAAAGGCTAATATGCAAGTTATTGTCATAAAAAGTGTTTGGGGACCTGGGTCCTGCCCCAGGGGACATGGATCAATGCAAAAAAAAGTTTTAAAAACGGCAGTTTTTTCAGGAGCAGTGATTTTAATAATGCTTAAAGTCAAACAATAAAAGTGTAATATCCCTTTAAATTTCGTACCTGGGGGGTGTCTATAGTATGCCTGTAAAGGGGTGCATGTTTCCTGTGTTTAGAACAGTCTGACAGCAAAATGACATTTTGAAGGAAAAAACTCATTTAAAACTACCCGCGGCTATTGCATTGTCGACAATACACATAGAAGTTCATTGATAAAAACGGCATGGGAATTCCCCAAAGGGGAACCCCGATCCAAAATTAAAAAAAAAAAATGACGTGGGAGTTCCCCTAAATTCCATACCAGGCCCTTCAGGTCTGGTATGGATATTAAGGGGAACCCCGGCCAAAATTTAAAAAAAAAAATGACGTGGGGTTCCCCCTAAATTCCATACCAGACCCTTCAGGTCTGGTATGGATTTTAAGGGGAACCCCGCGCCAAAAAAAAAAAAAAAACGGCGTGGGGTCCCCCCAAAAATCCATACCAGACCCTTATCCGAGCACGCAACCTGGCAGGCCGCAGGAAAAGAGGGGGGGACGAGAGTGCGGCCCCCCCCTCCTGAACCGTAGCAGGCCACATGCCCTCAACATTGGGAGGGTGCTTTGGGGTAGCCCCCCAAAACACCTTGTCCCCATGTTGATGAGGACAAGGGCCTCATCCCCACAACCCTGGCCGGTGGTTGTGGGGGTCTGCGGGCGGGGGGCTTATCGGAATCTGGAAGCCCCCTTTAACAAGGGGACCCCCAGATCCCGCCCCCCCCTGTGTGAAATGGTAAGGGGGTACAAAAGTACCCCTACCATTTCACTAAAAAACTGTCAAAAATGTTAAAAATGACAAGAGACAGTTTTTGACAATTCCTTTATTTAAATACTTCTTCTTTCTTCTATCTTCCTTCATCTTCTGGTTCTTCTGGTTCTTCTGGCTCTTCTGGTTCTTCCTCCGGCGTTCTCGTCCAGCATCTCCTCCGCGGCGTCTTCTATCTTCTTCTCCTCGGGCCGCTCCGCACCCATGGCATGGGGGGGAGGCTCCCGCTCTTCTCTTCATCTTCTTCATCTTCTTCTCTTCTTCTTTTCTTCTCTTCTTCTCTTCTTCATTTTCTTCTCCGGGCTGCTCCGCACCCATGCTGGCATGGAGGGAGGCTCCCGATGTGTGACGGCGCTCCTCGTCTGACAGTTCTTAAATAACGGGGGCGGGGCCACCCGGTGACCCCGCCCCCCTCTGACGCACGGGACATGACGGGACTTCCCTGTGGCTTTCCCCGTGACGTCACAGGGAAGTCCCGTCAAGTCACCGTGCGTCAGAGGGGGGCGGGGTCACCGGGTGGCCCCACCCCCCGTTATTTAAGAACTGTCAGAGGAGGAGCGCCGTCACACAGCGGGAGCCTCCCTCCATGCCAGCATGGGTGCGGAGCGGCCCGGAGAAGAAAATGAAGAAGAGAAGAAAAGAAGAAGAGAAGAAGAGAAGAAGATGAAGAAGAAGAGAAGAGCGGGAGCCTCCCCCCATGCCATGGGTGCGGAGCGGCCCGAGGAGAAGAAGATAGAAGACGCCGCGGAGGAGATGCTGGACGAGAACGCCGGAGGAAGAACCAGAAGAGCCAGAAGAACCAGAAGAAGATGAAGGAAGATAGAAGAAAGAAGAAGTATTTAAATAAAGGAATTGTCAAAAACTGTCTCTTGTCATTTTTAACATTTTTGACAGTTTTTTAGTGAAATGGTAGGACATTTCACACAGGGGGGGCCGGGATCTGGGGGTCCCCTTGTTAAAGGGGGCTTCCAGATTCCGATAAGCCCCCCCGCCCGCAGACCCCCACAACCACCGGCCAGGGTTGTGGGGATGAGGCCCTTGTCCTCATCAACATGGGGACAAGGTGTTTTGGGGGGTTACCCCAAAGCACCCTCCCAATGTTGAGGGCATGTGGCCTGGTACGGTTCAGGAGGGGGGGGCCGCACTCTCGTCCCCCCCTCTTTTCCTGCGGCCTGCCAGGTTGCGTGCTCAGATAAGGGTCTGGTATGGATTTTTGGGGGGACCCCACGCCGTTTTTTTTTTTTTTTGGCACGGGGTTCCCCTTAAAATCCATACCAGACCTGAAGGGTCTGGTATGGAATTTAGGGGGAACCCCACGTCATTTTTTTTTTTTTAAATTTTGGCCGGGGTTCCCCTTAATATCCATATCAGACCTGAAGGGCCTGGTATGGAATTTAGGGGGACTCCCACGTCATTTTTTTTTTTTTATTTTGGTTCGGGGTTCCCCTTTGGGGAATTCCCATGCCGTTTTTATCAATGAACTTCTATGTGTATTGTCGGCAATGCAATAGCCGCGGGTAGTTTTAAATGAGTTTTTTCCTTCAAAATGTCATTTTGCTGTCAGACTGTTCTAAACACAGGAAACATGCGCCCCTTTACAGGCATACTATAGACACCCCCCAGGTACGAAATTTAAAGGGATATTACACTTTTATTGTTTGACTTTAAGCATTATTAAAATCACTGCTCCTGAAAAAACGGCCGTTTTTAAAACTTTTTTTTGCATTGATCCATGTCCCCTGGGGCAGGACCTGGGTCCCCAAACACTTTTTATGACAATAACTTGCATATTAGCCTTTAAAATTAGCACTTTTGATTTTTCCCATAGACTTTTAAAGGGTGTTCTGCGGCACTCGAATTTGCCGCGAACACCCGAAATTGTTCGCTGTTCGGCGAACTTGCGAACAGCCAATGTTCGAGTCGAACATGAGTTCGACTCGAACTCGAAGCTCATCCCTAATCCCCATTTACAGAGTCACTTTAAATATGTGAATCTGTGCCAGAATATTTTTTTTGTTTACTTACTAAAGGACAAGATTAAATATTAGGATATCTTTATCAGCTACATCCTGCAGTGGGAAATAGATCTGAAGGTCAGACACACAAGATGTGCTATATACTGCCTAAAGAAAAATGCTCAGCCCTTCCTTCTCTGAGCTGGCCGCTCAGCTGTCGGCTAATTGCCAGCTCCCATCTCTTGCCACAGTTACACAGCTGTTGATGATCCTGCTCATCAGTCCTGCCTACTTGAGCCATCCTGTCCAGAGGAGCTCTACCTTCACCTTGGTCACATCACAAGAAACTATCGCCTGTGTTCCTGTTTAAAGACTGGCTTTGCTGACATCCCTTCTGGCTCCAGATCCTGCTTGCTGTTCCACTACTTTGATCCCTGACTTCTGGCTTGGCTGACTACCTGTTCCAGTTACTGAACTTTGGCTATGTTTTGACTACGTTTGTTCTTTTTAGTTTTATTATTAAACAAGTGTGATTTAACTGTATTTCTGTCTCGGTCTGATTTCATGGTTTCTGACAAGAGGTGAATTTATTTTCCTTACTTTCTCCTCTTGTAGCTTTAACTGGCAAAAATAAAAATATAAAAGGATGTTTTAAGTGTCCTAAGGGCCCATTCACACGAGAAACTGCCAATAACTGTGCATTTTTGACTGCATGTTTACATGCATTTGAAGCGTGTTTGAATCACTCTTGACGCGCGCTTGACTCATGCTTTGATTGCTTTTAGCACTGTGTTTGCAGTGCATTTTTCTATATATTTTTGGGCTTGGCTTTCTTGGATTAAAGGGGCACGGTGCAGTGTGTTTGCAGCATGTGTGTTTTGTGCATTAGTAGCGCTCTACTTTTTTTGACTGCGCTGTACTGCACTGCAATCATGTAAACTATGCCCGTAGGATTACCTTGATTTTGGGCTGACAATGCAGTTGGAGTGCAGTCCAAAATGCATCCAACTGCAGCCACTTGCATCCAACTGCATTCGGTGTGAAAGGGTCCTAAGGGAAATTTACATTGTATCTGATATAATAAGGCTAGAGACTGAAATATCCAGAATTAATTTAAGAGTATAAAAACATACCCAAATTTAGATACACTTTTCATAAAATATATTGTAAACTGAAATTTTCTTTATTAAATGGTGAGGAATTATAGCTAGAATAGTACAATTTTGTTAATTGGCTTTACACACTCCAAATTTACACAAATGTAAAATGTGTGGGTAAAATGTGTGTTATTGGGCACACTCACGGTACACAAAATCATAACATTTAGGCCTCATGCACACTGAGCTTAAAGCAGAGTTTCACCCAAAAGTGGAATGTCCACTTACAGTATCTGTCTCCCCCCCCTCCGGTGACACATTTGGCACCTTTCAGGGGGCAGTGGGGAATGGGTACCTGTTTTTGACAGGTATCCTTTCCCTACTTCAGGAGACAGCGCCGCAGCACCGTCCCTCGGAAGTTCGCCCCCCCTCGTCCTTCCTCCGCCTCTGGGCAAATTAGAAAGCTTCGCGAATGCGCAGTAGGGTATCGGCTGTGAAGCCAAAACGCTTCACTGCTGGTTTCTCTTACCAGGAATGGCAGCGGCAGCACCCGACAGCCGATCCAAAAAATCAGCTGGGGTGCCGACATTGCGCGAACACTGCACAGGTGAGTGTCCGTATTAAAAATCAGCAGCTACAATATTTGTAGCTGCTGACTTCTAGTTTTTTTTGCAGGTGGGCATTTGGCATTCCACAGGCGTTTGGCATTTTTTTCTTTCAGCCTGTAGAAGCAAATCCATGTTAGACTATGAGTCCATGCACATTTAGGCATTCACAGGCATATTTGAAGTGAAGAATTTTTCAGGCAGAAACAAAAACCCCATCACAAGTGCATTTTTGAAAGGAAAATGTTTGACACACAGAAATGCACACAAACACAGAGTTTAGACATTTTCAAGTGTAAATTGATTATAATTAAAAATGAGCAGAGGGGAATGTTTTAGAAAAAATGCTTATATGCACACATACATGCTCATAAACATGTGTGCAATATTAGCCATTATGAGCATTTTTTATGTCACTTTTTTCTGCCAGAGGTTCTGTCATTCTTCCAGGTGCCTAGTGTGCATGGACTATTACAGTATTAGTTTTATACCGAAAAGGCAAATGAGTCTTACATCAGACATACTTGGGATAATAACAGTACTGTATGAGGCAAAGCTAGCTTAGAGTCACTGCATTAGATAGATAGATACATAGATAGATAGATAGATAACTTTGAAACTATTACTGGTCTTGGTGAATCAAGCAAGTAATATTTTTTTTCCACTTATAATGAATTTAAACACATTTTTCCACTTATAATGAATTTAAACAATTTTAGCAATGCATCATAAAAGCAAAAAAGCATATACATACCTGACTAGTATGAAGCCAGTACTTCAATTTGGATTTCTTTTTAATCCTCGGCAGAACCAACCTGAATACAATATGTTCTCCAATAGTGGTAAGAATGGATACACCAATTCCTATACAGAGCATGACAAACAGCCCTGAGAAGTGTTTGATGCCCATTTGCAGAGTCTGGGAAAGTAATATGCATGAAAAATCAATTAACATAATAGTGATAGTGCTGTTTTATTTTCCACAGCTGGACAGAATTTATCTTGCCTGAATATTAAACTATTCGAGCCAAAGGCTTTCAAAGCAAATTAGATGGCAAAAAGGCTACATTTTAAAATATAAATCAACTTTTAATTTAACAAACTTATATCAGCACACACATAAAGTTAAAAAAAATTTCATTACTTATTAAACACATTATTTTTCTATTATATATCTGTGGTAGAAAGGGGTAGAATGAGTACATGAGTAAAGTCAGCAGTTAAAATGTACTTAAAAATTGTAGTAAATGTATGATTACTTCTTAGGTTTTTTTAATTTTAAGCAATTTTAATGTTAATATTGTGTGTTTGAAGATTTGATCCCTGTTTTTGTGCTGTCACATAATTTGGCAACCGGAATTTGTAGCTTGACTGCTAGGTTTCCTGTATTATTCACTGGTGTAGGCTTTTAATGAGTCCAACTGCTGAAGTGCTTAGACTATTCACATTTAAGGATGTCTGTGCAGTCTTATGCCACGTACACACGATCGGAATTTCCATCAGAAAAAACTTGGATGGTTTTTCCGACGGAATTCCGCTCAAGCTTGCCTTGCATACACACGGTCACACAAAAGTTCTCTGAACTTTCGACCGTCAAGAACACGGTGACGTACAACACTATGACGAGCCGAGAAGATGAAGTTCAATGCTTCCGAGCATGCATCAAATTATTTCCGAGCATGCATGATATTTTGCGCATCCGAATTGCATACAGACGAACGCATTTTCGGATAGGAACTTTTCCCGACCGAAAAATAGAGAACGTGCTCTCAATCTTTTTCTGCCAGCAAAAGACCGATGGAGTGTACACACAGTCGCATTTTACGACAAAAAGCTCTCATCTGAGTTTTGCTGGCGGCATTTCCGATCGTGTGTACACGGCATTAGATAACAAGATGATCTTGTGCACTTGCTTTATATAAGGTGCCCACCCTAAGAAAGAGAGCAGAAAGCAAGTATAATAAACTAGATACAAATAATTAAAGTGAAGGCCAGGGAAAGTGCAGGACAGATTTATACAATGCTTGCACAAACAAAGTTTGAGCAAAATGATTACCAATAAGGGGGAAATGTGTCACTTTCACCTTACTTACACCCACAAAGTCTCAATTAGCAAAGAAAATTTATATTAGTATGATGCCCTTCATGATTTTAGACTATGCTTTACAATAGATAGAGTGGATAAGGCATAAAGCCTCTATCAGGATTTTCTCCCCACATGGGAAATTTCTCTTCAAATTCTATCTCTGTGACCAAAGAGAATATAAGAAGAATCTCTTCTACAGAGACACACACATCAAACCTGAAAGAGGTTCTAATCATTCTCCACTCTACTAAAGACTGCTTTCTTTGTCCACAGTAGATAGATATTCATATCCTGTCTTGGTGACCCCACAAAAGTTAAGGAAAATCTACTTAATTAGATCACAGGCAGTAGTTAAAAACTGACAGAATTTTTAATCCTTCCCCATGTTTAAAGCTGTCAGCTTAGCCAAACATTTAGGAAGGCAAAGTCAGTGATCAGACCAGGAAGATTTAGTTTGGGGGTGCATTATTTATGTGTGCATATGGCATTTTACTAATTATTAACCACTTGCCTACTGGGCACTTTTACTCCCTTCCTGCCCTGACCAATTTTCAGCTTTCAGCACTGTCACATTTTGCCTGACAATTGTGCGGTCATGCAACACTGTACCCATATGAAATTTTTATATTTTTTTCCACACAAATAGATGTTTCTGTTGTTAGTCTTTAATCGCCATTGGGTTTTTTATTTTTTGCTAAACAAACGAAAAAAGATCAAAATTTTGAAAAAACTTAAATGAATAGCTTATTACAAAAATTTGCAAACAGGTAATGTTTTCCTTTCATTGATGTGCACTCATGAGGCTGCACTGACGGGCACTGATAGGCTGCACTGATGGACACTGATGGGCACTGATTAGGCAGCACTGATAGGCACCAATAGGTGGCACTGATGGGCACTGATAGGCGGCACTGATGGGCACTGAAAAGTGGCAGTAATGGGCACTGAAAGGCAGCACTGAAGGGCACTGATAGGTGGCACTGATAGGCGGCACTGATGGGCACTGCTAGGTGGCACTAATAGGTGGCACCGATGGGCACTGATAGGCAGCACTGATAGGTGACATTGATGAGGAGGCATTGGTGGACACTGATTGTCAGCACTGGTGGGCATTGTTGGGACTGCACTGATAATGAGGACACTGATAATTATTTCCCTTATTATCAGTATAGATTTCCTTTTAACACAAGCTGATTATCAGCTCTCTTTTCCTCTCCTCACACTGTGAGGAAAAAAAAGCCGATAACCGGCTTGTGTTTACATCCATGATCAGCTGTCATTGGACACAACTGATCAGGTGGTAAAGGGCCGCTGTGATTGACCCTTTACCCCAATCCAAGCGATTCGAAAGACGCAGCGAACATAGAGCGCGCTGCCCACGTGCTGCAGGGCATCCTTCTGGCAAAGTAAACCCGGGGTGTAGCCATCTTTTGGCTATAGCCTGGGCGGAAAGTGGTTAACCATATTTTACCACAAAATCTTTAGGAGTATTCCAATGTAGTTAATATACAGGTAAGATGGCCCACTTTCTGTTTCTTTGATTCAATAATTGTATCTGATCCGCTCATAATTTGTTTAACTTTTCTTATTAAAAGGTTCTAGGTGCCTATTGCATATAAAGTAATGTAATGGAAATTTGTAAGTTCTGTATATAATTGTATTGTATTTTGTATGTATTGCACACTGCCCTCACTGTGCACACAGCACTAATAATGTTTTCAGTACATGTTTACATTCTTTCGAGTCCTGATTAGAATTAGCCTGCCTATGTAACGCCCCTTGTTACCATAAACGTACAATTGTAATATTAATGTGATACCTACGTAATCATGTGCATAAAAACCTTCAATTGCGTCATAATAAAGCAGAACAGTAATTTGGAAAGATGCTGAGCGTATCTTTTGTGTCTGTTCCCTACTGCAGTAGTTATTATTAATTTGGAACCACTAATCAATATGAGGATAGGAGTTGCCTATCATCAATTTAGCTGAGTCAGCATGGCGAGCTTTGCCTTAGGAGGGGATTCCAGGTGACCCTGAGTATCCGAAACGAGGAGCTTGAGACGATCCGGGAATTTCTGATAATCAGCCGGCTGAGGTAAGCCTTTTGCTTACATTTGAGTTATCAGACTTCCTTGATCGGTAAGGCATTTTCGGGACAAAGGGTACCTATTTTACTCCCCTTAATCGAACTGTATTGATTGGTGGTTATATGTTATGTTGTCCCTGTCTATTTTCCATTGGAGTGTTATAGATAAGAAAGGGAAGAATAGTGCTGTTCACAGGTAAATGTAGTAAATCTGCTAGATAAAGTAGTTTAGAGGCAAGTGGGTATAGGCACACGTAGAGAAGAGAGAAGACTGGCCAGTCATTATGAGCATTGAATTAAGTAAGAGAATGAAGGGTAAGAGACCCTCAAAAATGCCCAGCGCAAGAGGAGCACTATATATGAACCAAAGGTGCGGTTCCGCCTATACTGAGCCCCTAGATTAATGGTTAGAGTGGACATGGATCCACAATGGGCAACTGGGTTACCAAGGTCCACAGGGACTAAGAATCATGCAGAGTAAACAGCTAGAGAAACAGCTATCTATGTGAGCAGGATGGATCAAGGGTGACATTAACACTAGACAGAAAGGGACATTTTCATGTTAAGTTGTGGGATGAATTTGGGGTCAGGCACTACAACTAGTAAAAGTCAGAAACAGAGAAATGAGAATTAAAACAGAATACTTTATATGTTGTCAGAGAGGGAAGATGGGATGAGCACTCTGGCTGCCCGTCTGATCATAGAAGCTAGATATAAAAGATATCTGAACAAAATAAGGAAAGCAGAATTTAGGCAGGAAAATATTAATGTGAGTTAAAAGAAAGTGAGAGAATGATATGCATGTGTTGTGTAAAATGGGAAAAAGTAAACGATTTTAGAGAGATATTGGTGTATGTGTGTGCGAATGCTGGGACCTTTAGTTCTATTGCTTGTGTGTGTCATATATGCAGATGTGACCCCCTCCTTTGTGCTCTCCTGAAAGAATGTCCCTGAGAGGTCAGTGATAAGCTGGAAGGACACCATGCCAATTCCAGTTTTTTAGACAAAACATGTGCCGGGTTAACGAATCTAATGGTAAACAATGTGATCACAATTATTTTGAATCTGTTTTCCAAACATGGTAAAATGAAGGTTACATTTAACCGTGTATTGCACACATTGAATATCCTTTGATAGTGGAAACAGTGCATTTAAAAACGGGAAATTAAGTAAAATTAAGTAATAATGAGTATTCATTTCTAATATGAGTTTAACAATTATATAGATATATTGAAACTGGTTTAGACAACCTTTGGTTGGAAATGAAATTCAGGTTAATGGGGAAATTTGTAATGAATGAGATTAGTTTAGATTAAGATAACAATTTTGTAATTTTACATTTATACAATAAGCCCTTATTGAGAGAAAAAAAGATTAAGATGAGGTTGTTATTTGGAATAAAGCTGCCATAATATTTAACAATGCCAAGATGGATGGGATACATAAGAAGTTTTTCTACAAAAATGATATTGTAAGGTTTTTGATGATAACTTGATGTGCGGTCCATGATGTAAGAGTAATAATAAATAAAATTTAAATATAACAGACCCATCACATCAAATCCACACACCCTGTTAGGATAGATGCCACCTGCAGACAGTTGTTTTATAGTTTTTGATGCTTTCTGATCCATCATACAGATTGTTGATCCTTTTGTTTTATTTATTTTTATTTTTGAAATCCAAAGCAATGTGTGGATTGCGAAATAATGTGCCCCTTTTTCTTGTAAGTACAGTGGTATAAGCAGAAGAATATTTTGGATTTATGGACATCTCTCCATGACCGCAGGGTATTGTTATCATTTATTATAATATTGCCAGGAAAAAGTTGTGTTTTGAAACATGAAACTGGAGTTCTTACACAAACAGCATGATAGAAAACAAGCTATTGTAATATATTTATGCAAGCTGGACCCAGTAATGAAGGGTTCACCCCAATATATCAGAGCTGTAGCTTTTATGCAAAGGTGCTATTAGACAAAGTTAGATATTGTTTTGGTCAAACATTTAATTTTTAATGGTCCGACATTCTGCGCAGCAAATATACAGCTAACTAAATGTTTGTCTAATGAAAGGTTTAAAATATGAGTTTGTTTATGTACAAATCTAACAATGAAAAATGTGTACATTTGAATCCAGCCACCTTATTGCCTCTATTGGAGGAGGCTGGAGACAAAGGAAAAGACACATGTGTTAAATTGATGGTGTAGGAATCAGCTGCTGTGAGCCCAGTGCAGGACACACTCCCTGAAGACCCAGATATTACATTTTTTGTAGATTTGAGTATGCAGTTTATCACCCAGAAGGATACTCTGTATTCAAAGTCATTGGATCCTTTTTGCCCAGCTCAAGAAGCAGAGCTCCATGTTTTAGCAAAGCCTGTGAGCTATAAAAAGAGTGTATATTTATATAGATAGTCGAGATAAAGAGAGCTTTTGGTTCCATTTAAAGGGCCAGAAGTTTGTTTTTACTTCGGCAGGTAAACCAACCAAGCATGCCAAGTTAATTTGATCAGCCGTTTTCAGCCTTCCAGGTTCTTGCTGAGGTAGCCATATTAACTTTCACACATGGAAGCAGACCAGGTGACTAAGGATGCTGCATTTACAGCCCCGGACACTCGATGGGTCTGTGCAACTCACAGATTCCACCCTAGTTCTGGCCCAGTATAGCTGGGATTAATAATTCAACTTTAAGGACCCCAGAACGAGAAGAACAAGTGGTCCACAGGGGGCAACTTCTTATGAAATAGGACTTTGGAAAAGGTGATCATTTATGTCTGCCAGCCACTCTTTTCCCTCCAGCTTGACACATGGACCGTGTCATCAGTCACAAGCAGTTATGGCTGCCTTAGTAAATGAGCATGGGATAGAGCCAGGGTTCTCCTCAGTTGTTTTTATAACATACCACTTCTTGTTTTACCTGTTACCAAAGGTGTTACCAAAAGCTGAACATCCCTTCCAGATATTACAAAAAGATATATCCAGATGCCCAAGTTAGGATCTTAGGAGTATGCATTTTGTCTGTATGGACATGTTTTTTGGATGTCCAGAGGCAAATGCTACTGCAAAGGCCACAGTAAAAAGTGTTATCAGAAGTAGTTTGTAAGTACAGAGTGCCAGAAAGTACAGAGAGTAACAGAGGAAATCATTTTTCATACGAGAGTCCTTACTAGAAGTTTTGATGTTTTATTTTTACACCCCCTACTGTCTACAATGTAGCGGACAAAGTAGAGTAAGAAACTAGAAAACTTTTGCCTGAATGTTTTCTTATATTTTATCAAGCCCCTAAGGGTAATGTTGGACTCTCTCCCTATGGGATTTTGTTTGGGAGTGTGTTACTCACTTGCTTATATTTTGTCTCAGCAGCTGAAGTCCTCCATTCGGATCTCACAGAGAATGTTGCTGATCTTTTAAGGTTTTTTGACAAACTCATTTATGTGTTTTCTCCCCAATTCCAGATCCTAAAAGTTTGGAAGGATCTAAAACTAAAGCCAGGTGACTTGTGGATTGTTAAGAGACATTTATATATAAGGAAATGTTTGGAGACTCAATACAGCATCTGTTTCATGTACAGTTTTTGCAAAACTTGAAGGAAAAGTCACCTGGATCCACACCAGACACTGCAAAAATGACTAAATTAAAGAAATCTCTGTGTTTGATTTGTTTCCCTCTTGTGATCACAGTCTAGGGTACTTTTTGATTCAATTACTTTAATTGTAAGGGATATATATATATATATATATTTGAAAAGTAGTTCAGCCATGTTGAAGTCATATTTGTCTTTTGTACGTCTTCCATTTTATGTAGAATTGTCTGTGTTTAAGTCAGCATACCAACAATTCATTTGTTTTTCACAATGAAAAGTCATTTTGTAAGGAAAAAGTTGCTCAGCTATTATTTTCTCCACAATGGAGTTTTTTGCCTCTTTGGCCAGGACTACCTCCACCTAAGCGTGAGGAGGTTCCAGGTTAAAGGTTATAGCAGGTATGGTTAGTGATCAAAATATTGATCAAAAGAGGGGAGACTGTAATGGAAATTTGTAAGTTCTGTATATAATTGTATTGTATTTTGTATGTATCGCACACTGCCCTCACTGTGCACACAGCACTAATAATGTTTTCAGTACATGTTTACATTCTTTCGAGTCCTGATTAGAATTAGCCTGCCTATGTAACACCCCTTGTTACCATAAACGTACAATTGTAATATTAATGTGATACCTACGTAATCATGTGCATAAAAACCTTCAATTGCGTCATAATAAAGCAGAACAGTAATTTGGAAAGATGCTGAGCGTATCTTTTGTGTCTGTTCCCTACTGCAGTAGTTATTATTAATTTGGAACCACTAATCAATATGAGGATAGGAGTTGCCTATCATCAATTTAGCTGAGTCAGCAACATCCAACACAATATTTTTTTTATTTTTTTTTACTTTTTTATTACAGGTACATACATAGATCTGTCAATTTACGCAGCGGTTTACATATATAGTACTGTGCAAAAGTTTTAGGCAGGTGTGAAGAAATGCTGTAAAGTATTATTAATATAATACAGGTTTTATATTGCTCCAACAGTTTGTGCAGCGCTTAACAAAATAAAGGAAAACATTACAGTTACATTACAATTTGGTACAAGAGGAATCAGAGGGCCCTGCTCATTAGAGCTTACAATATAAAAAGGAAGGGTCAATTAATACAAAAGGTAATAACTGTGGGGGATGAGCTGATGGAGGAAGTAAAACAGTGTTATTTAGAAGCAGGATAGGCTTCTTTAAAAAGAAGGGTTTTCAGGGATCGTCTAAAGATGGACAGATTAGGGGACAGTCAGACAGATTGGGGTAGGGAGTAAGAATGCTTTAAAAATATATATTTTAATTGTTTGTTTTTTTATCAATATGCAAAATGCAGAGTGAGCGAACAATAGAAAAAATCTAAATCAACTCAATATTTGATTTGGCTTCACACCAGCATCAACTCCTATGCCCTGTACACACGATCAGATTTTCCGACAAATGTTGGATGTGAGCTTGTTGGCTGAAAGTCTGACCGTGTGTATGCTCCATCAAACATTTGTTGGCGGGCTTTCCGCCAACAAATGTTGGCTAGCAGGTTCTCAAATTTTCCGCTAGCAAAACTTTGTTGTCGGAATTTCCGATCGTGTGTACACAAGTCCGACGCACAAAAGTTCACGCATGCTCGGAATCAAGCAGAAGGAGCCCCACTGGCTATTGAACTTCCCTTTTCTCAGCTCGTCGTACATCTTGTATGTCACCACGTTTGTAGGCGACATAACATTTGCACATTTTGTGCACTTGCGCAAAGTCAGGGATTTTGAAGAATTAGAGTCAGGTGTACGATTAACCAGTTATACCAAGCAGGTGTTAGTGATCATCAATTTCATATATTGGTTAATACACAGTCATTAACTGAAACAGCTGTGTAGGAAGCTTAAAACTGGGTGAGGAACAATCAAACTTTGCTACTAAGGTAAGGTTGTGGAAAACAGTTTCATGTCACAGGTTATACACCATGGCAAGACTGAGCAAAGCAACAAGACACAAGGTAGTTACACTGTATCAGCAAGGTCTCTGCCAGGCAAAGATTTCAAAACACACTGGGATTTCAAGATGTGCTGTTCAAGCTCCTTTGAAGAAGCACAAAGAAACAGGCAACACTGAGGAACGTAGATGCAGTGGTTAGCCAAGGAAACTTAATGCAGATGAAAGACATATTATGCTTACTTCCCATTGACATCAGAAGATGTACAGCAGTGCCATTAGCACAGAACTAGTGGGGCCCAGGTACACCCATCTACTGTCCAGAGAAGTCTGTCCAGAGAAGTCTGACCAGAAGGGGTCTTCATGAAAAACTGCGGCCAAAATGCCATACCTCTGACGTGGAAGCAAGGCTAAGCAACCCAATTATGCATGCAGGTGCTCTAGACTGATGAGTCAAAATGTGAAATATTTGGCTGTAGCAGGAGGCAGTTATTTTGCAGAAGGGCTAAAGATTGATACAATAATTGGTGTTTGCAGGCAACAGTAAAGCATGATGGAGGCTCCTTGCACGTTTGGGGCTGCATTTATGCAAAGTTGGAGATTTGGTGAGGATCTATGGTGTCCTCAATGCTGAGAAATATAGGCAGATACTTATCCATCATGCCACACCATCAGGGAGGCGTTTGATTGGCCCTAAATTTATTCTGCAGCAGGATAATGACCTCAAACATACAGCCAATGTCATTAAGAACTATCTTCAGTGTAAAGAAGAACAAAGAGACCAGAAGCGATGGTTCGGCCCCCACAGAGCCCTGAGCTCAACATCATCAAGTATGTCTTGGATTACATGAAGAAACAGAAGGATTTGAGGCAGCCTACATCCACAGAAAATCTGTGGTTAATTCCAACAGATTACCTGCAGAATTCCTTCAAAAACTGTGTTCAAGTGTACCTAGAAGAATTGATTCTGTTTTAAAGGGTGGTCACACCAAATATTGACTTGATTTGGATTTCTCTTCTGTTCATTTACTTTCCATTTTGTTAATTGATTAAAATAAACTATTATTATATTATTATTATTATTATTATAATACAGGATTTATATAGCGCCAACAGTTTGTGCAGCGCTTTACAATGTAGGGAGAGACTACACCAACAGTACAATTCAAAACAAGAGGGTTTGAGGAGCCCTGTTTCTGTGAGCTTACAATCTAAGAGGTAGGGGCTGGTGAAACAAAAAGATAGGAACTGTGAGCGATGAACTGATGAGGGGAGTAGAAGATTCGGTTGTTAGCTGGCGGCAGGATAGGCCACCCTGAAGAGATGAGTTTTCAGGGATCACCTAAAAGTGGACAGAGTAGGAGATAGCTGGACAGATTGGGGTAGTGAGTTCCAGAGGATGGGAGAGGCTCTGGAGAAGTCCTGGAGGTGAGCATGGGAGGAGGAGACAAGGGAGCTAGAGAGCAGAAGGTATTGGGAGGAGCGGAGAGGGCGGTTTGGGTGATATTTGGAGATATGTTTGGTGATGTAGCTCAGGGCAGAATTGTGAATGGCTTTATACTGTTATTGTTAGTGTTTTGAATTTTATTTGTTGGGCAATGGGAAGCCAGTGGAGGGATTGGCAGAGAGGAGTGGCGGACACTGAACGGTTGGTAAGATGGATGAGCCTGTAGCGGCATTCATGATAGACTGAAGAGGGGATAGGTTGCGGAGAGGTAGGCCAATGAGGAGGGAGTTACAACAGTCAAGGCGAGAGATAACAAGGGATTGAATAAGTTGCTTAGTGGCCTCGACAGTTAGAAAGGGGCATATTTTGGAGATATTTCGGAGGTGAAGTCTGGACGATTTGGACAGTGATTGTATTTGGGACTGAAATGACAGGTCAAAGTCTAGGATTACACCTATTATCTTGGCATGAGGGGAGGGACTGATGGTTGTATTATTGATCTTGATGGAGAAGTCAGGGGGAGAGGCATGGGCTGGAGGAAAAATTATGAGCTCAGTTTTAGAAAGATTGAGTTTGAGGAAGTGGTGTGACATCCATGTTGATATGTCAGTTAGTAAGTTAGTAATACGAGAGGAGACTGGAAGGTACTGGAAGCTTTGGGAGTTTATTAACATACCAAGGGAGGAGGTGTAAATGGAGAAGAGAAGGGGTCCGAGGACAGAATCTTGAGGTACCCCTACAGAAAGAGGAAGTGGAGAGGAGGATACAAGTTATAGGTCACACTGAAGAAGCGCTGTGATAGGTAGGAGGAGAGCCAGGAGAGAGCAGAGTCTTGAAGGCCAAGAGAGTAGAGTTTTTTTTTAGGAGGAGGGGATGGTCAACAGTATCAAAGGCTGCAGAGAGGTTGAGTAGTATGAGTATGGAGTAGTGGCCATTGGTTTGTCAGTTAGTAGGTCATTAGTGAGTTTTAGTAGGGCAGTTTTAGTGGAGTGTAGCAAGCGGAAGTCAGACTGTAAGGGGTCAAGAAGGTTGTTCTCTGTGAGGTAGGAGCCAAGACGGTTGTAGACTATGCGTTTTAAAAGTTATGATGCAAACAGGAGCAAGGAGATGGGTCTCAAGTTGTTCAGGCTGGTGGGATCCAGTGAGGGCTTTTTAAGTATGGGGTGATCAGGGCATGTTTCCACACCTGTCTAGCACAGTAATATATATTGTACATTCACACCAGTTCCTGAACTCAGGGAGCTTACAAACTAAGGTCCCCAACTCACATTCATACATACAGGGCCAGATTGAGAGCATCATGGGCCCAGTGCTGAGGATTTCAGTGGGTCTTTAATGGAAATAAATACAATAAAAACGAAAAAAAAAATTAGTTTGTAGCGACATCCCCAACCTCCAAGGGCCTGGTGGTGACCTCCAGAGACTGGAAGGGCCCACATTCCTCCTCAGGGTGCAGGTTCCTAGGCATGGTGGGTGTTGTGCAAAATGGGTGCCAGTCACTTTTAAAAATGAACAAAGAGATTTTTTTCTCTCAACAGGAGCTGTGGGAGAGAGGGATAGGGCACAGGACACCCTTGTGTAAATGCAATAGCAAATTGGCAGACTCCTTAGACAATATTGCAGACAGCAATATAGAAAAAAGGCCTTTAAGCTGAATGCAGCAATCTGCATTTTGTAGCAACTGCTGTCTCCTATAGCAACAAACTCAACACACAACTACCTGCTGTACTTCTTCAAGCATTACTCATAGTTACCCGCTGTACTTCTTGGATGAGTTCTCTTCTGAAGCTTTCCCAGCCACTTCACAGTCCCCGGCTGATGATGAGCCTCCTCTGGTAGAACTCCATCCCTTTACACTTGTCTCTGGCAACAAGAGTGGTTGACCCTCTGGCAACTTCTCTCTTGCCTCCCGGCAACGATCAGGCTCCTCTCAAGCCAAGCCTCTTTACACATGGTTAGGCTTAGGCTTCAGGCCTACATTTCTGCTGCTGCTCCACACACACCCACCCAGGCTGCAGCCTGGGTAGAAAGAACCCCCGATCCCCTGACATTCTCCGAATAAATACCCAGTTAACACCAGGCTTTGGAGAAACCGATTTAATCAACAGACTACAAATTATCCAGGCTAACTACCACCTAGCACAACTAAATTTACTAGCAGCCCTGTTTAGGACAAGGGTGCTACACGTTAAATCAGTGCCAATTTAACCCCTTGATGCTGATGTTACCCAAATATGCGGCCTTCTGCTTGAAGGGGTTGTACTGGGATGATTAGCAGCTATCACCCGGTACTGTTTTTTGAAGCTGACAATGGGCTTTCTTGTAATAACACCCGATGCGGCTAATCAGATTGGCTGTTATTGCAAGCAGCGGGAGGGGACGTATCCCCCTTCTGCTGCTCCGCCCCGGTCTCCCATTCCACCGGGAGACCCGAGCGATCAGCCGGCACGTCCGCCAGCTGGCCAGAGACCTGAACAAACCTAGCTTTGATCGGGTCTTCGATCTAGTAACCCGGAAACAATGTCATGACATCACTTCCAATTACCAGGGGCCTTAAAGTCGCCAGATTTATAAAAAACGTCTGTATTCAAAACAGTCAAACTTAGCATTTTGAATGCTTTTAAGTGCAGAGGAGAGGTTTGGGGTCTCATAGACCCCAGATCTCTTGATAAAGTGTACCTGTCACTGCCTATTACTGTCACAAGGGATGTTTACATTCCTTGTGACAGCAATAAAAGTGATAAAAAAAATAATTTAAAGGGACAGTGTAAAAAAAATGTAAAATAAATAAGAATTTTTTTTTAAAGTGCCCCATCCCTCTTTGCTCACGCACAGAAGTGAACACATACCTAAGTCATTCCCGCAAATGTAAACAGTGTTCAAACCACACATGTGCAGTATCGCCACAATCAGAGTGAGAGCAATAATTCTAGCACTAGATCTTCTCTGTAACTCTAAACAGGTAACCGATAATTTCGCCTATGGAGATTTTTATGTATCATAGTTTGTTGCCATTCCACAAGTGTGCACAATTTTAAGTGTGACATGTGAGATAACTATTTACTTGGCGTAACATTATCTTTCACAATATACAAAAACAATGGGCTAACTGGGTTTTTTTATCCATGAAAGTGTATTATTTTCAAACAAATTGCGTTTGAAAGATCGTTGCGCAAATACAGTGTGACATAAAATATTACAACAAATGCCATTTTATTCTCCAGGGTCTCTGCTAAATATATATATATATATATATATATATATATATATATATATATATATATATATATAATGTTTGGGGGTTCTAAGTAATTTTCTAGCAAAAAATACTGATTTTAACTTGTAAGCAACAAGTGTCCAAAAAAGGCTTAGTCGTCAAGGGGTTAAAAATAGTAAACCCCCTTAATAATAACTGCCAGTCTATGTGCCAGTTTACACAATAATAACCCCCAGCATTAGTGCCAGTTTCTGCAGTTATATCCACCCAGCATCTGTGCCAGTTTAGGAAACAATACCCTCCCCCCCAGCATCAGTGCCAGTTTCTGCAATAATAACCCCCAGGATCAGTGCCTGTTTCTGCATTAATAACCCCCAGCATCAGTGCCAGTTTCTGCAATTATAACCCCCAGCATCAGTGCCTGTTTCTGCAATAATAAACCCCAGCATCAGTGTCTGTTTCTGCAATAATAAACCCCAGCATCAGTGCCTGTTTCTGCAACAATGCCTCAGTGCCTGTTCAGCCAGCAATGGTGCCAGCTTACGTAATAATCCCCAGCATTGATGGCATGCGAACTGGTTGGAGTTGTTAATTCTTTGGGAGGGGGAGGTTAAAGGATAAGTTCACAGTTTAAAAAATAATAATAAAGATAAACACACATCTTTTTGCAGGTAAAAAAAATAGCATTTTTTTTTTTTACTAGTAGCCTGGAAAGCCTTGCGTCCACAATCAGCAGATCACTGGTGCCATGCAGGACACCTGCAGACTTGTCAGTGTATCTGTCTGCTGGTACCTCGTGACAGGAAAAGACAATGAACTACCTAAAGCAGTGGTCATCAACCCTGTCCTCAGGGGCCACTATAGGCCAGGTTTTATGTTTTACCTTGGGGAGATGCTGCAATCACTGAGCAGCAAATGTATTTCAGTTATCTTGTAAACCTGGCCTGTTAGTGGGCCTTGAGGACAGGATTGATGACCACTGACCTAAAGTACTCAACAGCGTCCTGATAGTTCATTGAGAACTACAAGCCGACAGCCGCAGGGACTATCGGTACTTGTAGTTTGCCATTCATAGAACTCTGAGAACTAATTAATTGACATACTGATTAAGTGCAAAAAAAACCTAATAAAATATTTTACCCCTACTTGGTATTGTGCCCAACAATGTAGTGCTGTATTGGGCACAATACCCAGTAGGGGTAAAATATTTTATTATTAGTTTTTTTTCCCACTTTATCAGTGATTCAATTAATTAGTTAACAACAGAGGGATTACACAGTGAGCTAATATAGGCGTGAGCGCTGCATTCACCTATTTATAAGATATAATTTCCATGTGGGGACACATGTTTGATGTGAGCAGCTACCCCCATAGATTAACATTCCATCATATCCAATTATTTCCTCTAACCTACGTGGTGGCGCACAGGAACTACACTGGATATTTTTTAAAATAGTGACAGAAAATTCAGGGAGAAGATCCTATGTTTGCTATCACTAGATCCAGTGGATTGGGCAGATGCTGTAGGAGTGGGAACATGTAACATATGCCCAAAGGTGAACTTCTCCTTTAACCACTTCTGGACCAGCTCACGCCGATATACGTCGGCACTTTGAAGAGGGATATCTTTGTTATGGCAGCAGCTAGCTGCCATAACCCCGGTATCCTCTTCTTCAGTTAGCGGTCCGGTTTCCTATTATATTGGTCTCTGTGGCGGATTCGCTGCAAGATCACTTTTATTGGTGGTGGAAGAGGCCCCCCCTCCCGCCATCTCCGGTGCACTCAGCCTGGCTTGGTATGGAGATGAGTGAGGGGAAGATTTATTTATTTATTTATTTCAGGTACTTATATAGCGCCATCAATTTACGCAGCGCTTTACATATACATTGTACATTCACATCAGTCCCTACCCTCAAGGAGCTTACAATCTATGGTCCCTAACTCACATTCATACATACTAGGGACAATTAGACAGGATCCAATTAACCTACCAGCATGTCTTTGGAGTGTGGGAGGAAACCGGAGTACCCGGAGGAAACCCACGCAGGCACAGGGAGAACATGCGAACTCCAGGCAGGTAGTGTCGTGGTTGGGATTCGAACCAGTGACCCTTCTTACTGCTAGGTGAAAGTGCTATCCACTGCACCACTGTGCCGCCCAAGATGGCCCCCACTCGTCTCCATACCATTGCAGGGCGGAAGCAGCGCCAAAATGTCACTTACGCCCATAGCTCTTAAAATTACATTTAAATGTAAATTTGAGATCCGATGTCTTTTTGACCCCAGATCTCATATTTAAGAGGTCCTGTCATGCTTTTTTTCTATTACAAGGGATGTTTACATTCCTTGTAATAGGAATAAAAGTGACACAATTTTTTTTAAATAAAAGAACAGTGTAAAAAAAAATAAAAGGTAAAATAAATAATAAAAAAAATTTACATTTTAAACGCGCCCCGTCCCACCGATCTCATGTGCAGAAGCGAATGCATAGGTGAGCAGCGCACACATATGAAAACGGTGTTCAAACCACACATGTGAGGTATCACCGCGATCAGTAGAGCAAGAGCAATAATTCTCGCCCTAGACCTCCTCTGTAACTCAAAACATACAACCTGTAGAATTTTTTAAACGTCGCCTATTCCACGAGCGAGCGCAATTTTGAAGCGTGACATGTTGAGTATCAATTTACTCTACGTAAAATTATCTTTCACATTATAAAAAAATTGGGCTAACTTTACTGTTGTAAGTGTATTTTTTCCAAAAAAAGTGTGCTTGTAAGACCACTGCGCAAATACGGTGTGATAGAAATTATTGCAAGGACCACCATTTTATTCTCTAGTGTGTTCGAAAAAAAAAATGTATAATGCTAATTTTTTAGCAAAAAAAAACTGTTTTTCACTTGTAAACAACAAATCTCAGAAAGAGGCTCGGTCCTTAAGTGGTTAACCACCTGCCTACCAGGCACTTTCACCCCCTGCCTACCCAAGTCAATTTTCACCTTTTAGTGCTGTCACATTTTGAATGACAGTTGCGGGGGCATGCAACACTGTACCCATATGAAATTTTTTTTTTTTAAATTCACACAAATAGAGCTTTCTTTTATTGGTATTTAATCACCACTGGGGGGTTTTATTTTTGCTAAATAAATGAAAAAAGACAGACAATTTTGAAAAAAAACAAAAAAACACTTTTCTTAGTTTGTTATAACTGATGTGCACTGATGGTACTGCACAGAAGGGCACTGATGATGCTGCACAGATGGGCACTGATGATGTTGCACTGATGGGCACTGATGATGCTGCACTGATGGGCACTGATGATGCTGCACTGGCGAGGCTCCGATGAGGCAGCACTGATGGGCACTGATAAGACAGCACTGATGAGGCTGCACTGATAGGTGGCGCTGATGGGCACTGATATGTGGCACTGATTGGCTGCACTTATGAGCACCGATGAGGCAGCACTGCTGGGCACTGATAAGGCTGCACTGATGGGCACTGATGGTCTGCACTGATAGGCAGCACTGATATGTGGTATTGATGGGCACTGATTAGCAACACTGATGGGCTGCGCTGATCAGTGCTGTGCTGCATATTACAAATAATATTGTTAATTAACCTCCTCTCCTCCCTCCCCCAAGAGTTAAGCCACGTCAGCCAACCCATGTCAGCCAGTTCACACTGAGCTGACATACAACATAAGATAGCAAAGAATCATCTGCCCCAGCCCCTTAGTTATTGCAGAGCTTACTTGTACAGTGCTTCCTCCATGCTCACAATGCCGCCCGTACTCCTCTCCCATCAAGCCTCGCAGGCCAGCTTCTGGGTGACATCACGCCGACCGGAACTAGGAAGCTCCTGTCAGGTGGAGATCACTTTGCCTGACAGGGAAGTTTATTGGACTCTTAGAGGAGGAGCACGCTCAACCTCAGCGCACCGGGACCACGATATGCAGCTGTCTGTGGGCAATGTGACAGCCGACGATTGTATCCAGTGTCACTTTCTTGGGCCAATTTTATGGAAGGATCCTGGAGCTGCAGCTCCAACAGCTCCAATAGCCCCTACATTAATCCAGCCCTGCATACATACACATACTAAAACAATTTAGACAGGATCCAATTAACCTACCAGCATGTCACAAATTACTAGACAGTAGAATTATTTTGCAGGCTAGCTGGTGAGTGTGCATGGAAAAGTTGTGTTTGTGCTGTGCAAAGCCCTTCCATGTGCACCTTACTTCAAAGAAAGTTATAAACTGGGGTGGCCTTTCTGTATTTTACACATTAGTCAGGGTTTATGGCCCAAACAAGAAACACTTTTTTTGTTTTTTTGTAAATACCAAAAAAAAAGTCAATCTGAAAAGCATTTATAAGAGGAATCCTTATAAAAAAAGGTTCTTCTTTGAATGAGCAGAGGACACAGCAAATTGGTCAGTTCACTGACCAGTGACCAAATCTCTGATTTGGAAGCCCAGAAGTCCCATTATTTATCTTTATTTCCTGAATGCTCCTCAACCTTGGAAATCAACATTAATCTCTACTGGTATATAAATATAAATTAATTTTCCAGAAGATTCAAGCTGATTTCAACTTACTACTCAACAAAACTAAACAAAATGTTTATATCAACATTCTAGAGTTGATGAATTTAGTGCTTATTATGTGGCTGATTTATTAACCACTTAAGGACCAGCCTCGTTTTGGATTTTAGGTGTTTAAATGTTTAAAACAGGTTTTTTTGCTAGAAAATTACTTAGAACCCCCAAACATTATATAAGTTTTTTTCTAACACCCTAGAGAATAAAATGGCGGTCATTGGAATACTTTTTTTTACACCGTATTTGCGCAGCGGTCTTATAAGCGCACTTTTTTTTGGAAAAAATTCACTTTTTTGAATAAAAAAATAAGACAACAGTAAAGTTAGCCCAATTTTTTTTTATATTGTGAAATATAATGTTATGCCAAGTAAATTGATACCCAACATGTCACGCTTCAAAATTGCGCCCGCTCGTGGAATGGCGTCAAACTTTTACCCTCAAAAATCTCCATAGGCGACGTTTAAAAAATTCTACAGGTTGCATGTTTTCCGTTGCAGAGGAGGTCTAGGGCTAGAATTATTGCTCTCGCTCTACCGGTCACGGCGATACCTCACATGTGTGGTTTAACCACCGTTTTCATATGCCGGCGCTACTCGCGTATGCGTTCGATTCTGCATGTGAGCTCAATGGGACGGGGGGTTTTTTAATTTTTTTTTTAATTTTTATTATTTATTTTACATTATTTTATTTATTTTTACACTGTTTAAAAAAAAATAGTGTGACTTTTATTCCTATTACAAGGGATGTAAACATCCCTTGTAATAGAAAAAAGCATGACAGGACCTCTTAAATATGAGATCTGGGGTCAAAAATACCTCAGATCTCATATTTACACTAAAATGCAATAAAAAAAAAAAGTCATTTAAAAAATGACATTGAAAAAAATATGCCTTTAAGAGGCGTGGGCTGAAGTGACGTTTTGACGTCACTTCCGCCCAGCAGTGTCATGGAGACGAGTGGGCGCCATCTTAGCCTCACTCATCTCCAGGCACAGCACAGAGAAGGACGCGATCAGCTCTGCCGCTAGCGACAGCTCCGGTAAGCGGCGGAGGGCACCAGATCGTGGCGGGAGGGGGGCCCCCCTCCCGCCACCGATAAAAGTCATCTCGCGGTGAATCCGCCGCAGGGACCACTTTTATCAGAAAGCCGGCCGCCGCATAAATACGGGGATACCGGGGTTATGGCAGCTAGCTGCTGCCATAACAACGATATCCCCCTTCAAAGTTTGGACGTACATTGGCGTGCGGCGGTCCGGAAGTGGTTAAAAGCAAATTAGCTGTTCGCTTTGCAAGAGAACTTGCAAGGGAATCTTTTCTAAAGCTTAGTGAATGCAGTCAATTTTCAGTTTGCAAAGAGTACCCAATCACGTGCAAGGAAAAAAAAACAGCTTTTTTTATTGCACATGATTGGATGATGTAAGCCAGCAGAGGTTAACCTCCACTGGGAGAACACAGTGATTATTGCTAACACTATAACAGCCACTAGCACTATTCGCATTTAAAATCTAGCAGGCTGGTTGTACTCAGTTTTCTCAATTGATCAACTTGGGTACATTCAGCCTGCCTATACACGGTTTGAATCTCGGCCAATTTGACAGTGGAGAGATAGGCTCTATGCTTTTATACAATGAATGCCTCCTGTGTTCCTTAGCTCTGATTTAGTGAAGGCATTTGGGTGTACTTATGCAAATGTTGTAAAAATGTAGCTGTTTTGGGTGGATACTGTCTGCATGTCTTTCTTTATACTCACAGCTCTTGGTTAGAGTTGTATCTGCAGACCTTCTCTCCAGGAATTTTTTTCATTACCAGTGGCACAAAACAAGGATGTCCCCTATCTCCAAATATTTTTACTTAAATCATGGAGCCTTTAGCTGTAGCAAGCTGCCAAGCTCAGGACATCACAGGTATCACCGTGGACATCCACACTAAAAAAATTAATTTACTTCATACAACATTAAAGTGGTTGTAAAGTCACAGAATTTGACTGATATCAGCAAGAGCCAACGATTTCCACTGCCTCAGAAAAGCCTGTGAGACTTTGAAGTGAGAGAAGAAAGCTGCTACAGACAGGGACAGTGCTGGATCGAGTGAAGACTCAGGTAAGCATAAAGAGGGGAGGGGGCGATATTGCAACCTAAACCGTTTTTACCTTAATGTTGGGAATGCATTAACCACTTCAGCCCCGGAAGGATTTACCCCTTTCCTGACCAGAGCACTTTTTACAATTTGGCACTGCGTCGCTTTAACTGCTAATTGCGCGGTCATGCAATGCTGTACCCAAACGAAATTTGCGTCCTTTTCTTCCCACAAATAGAGCTTTCTTTTGATGGTATTTGATCACCTCTGCCATTTTTATTTTTTGCGCTATAAACGGAAAAAGACCGAAAATTAAAAAAAAAATGATATTTTCTACTTTTTGTTATAAAAAAAATCCAATAAACTCAATTTTAGTCATACATTTAGGCCAAAATGTATTCGGCCACATGTCTTTGGTAAAAAAAATGTCAATAAGTGTATATTTATTGGTTTGCGCAAAAGTTATAGCGTCTACAAGCTAGGGTACATTTTCTGAAATTTACACAGCTTTTAGTTTATGAATGCCTATGTCATTTCTTGAGGTGCTAAAATGGCAGGGCTGTACAAAATCACCCCAAATGACCCCATTTTGGAAAGAAGACAACCCAAGGAAATTGCTGAGAGGCATGTTGAGCTCATTGAATATTATTTTTTTGTCCCAAGTGATTGAATAACGACAAAAAAAAAAATTACAAAAAGTTGTCATAAATGATATATTGCTCACACAGGCCATGGGCATATGTGGAATTGCACCCCAAAATACATTCAGCTGCTTCTCCTGAGTACGGGGATACCACATGTGTGGGACTTTTTGGGAGCCTAGCTGCGTAGGGGGCCCCGAAAACCAATCACCGCCTTCAGGATTTCTAAGGGCGTAAATTTTTGATTTCACTCTTCACTGCCTATCACAGTTTTGGAGGCCATGGAATGCCCAGGTGGCACAACCCCGACCAAATGACCCCATTTTGGAAAGTAGACACCCCAAGCTATTTGCTGAGAGGCATGGTGAGTATTTTGCAGCTCTCATTTGTTTTTGAAAATGAAGAAACTTTTTTTTTTTTTTTTCTTTTTTCAATTTTCAAAACTTTGTGACAAAAAGTGAGGTTTGCAAAATACTCACTATACCTCTCAGCAAATAGCTTGGGCTGTCTACTTTCCAAAATAGGGTCATTTGGGGGGGGGTTGTGCCACCTGGGCATTCCATTGCCTCCAAAACTGTGATAGGCAGTGTAGAGTGAAATCAAAAATTTACGCCCTTAGAAAGCCTGAAGGCGGTGCTTGGTTTTCGGCGTCCCGTACGCGGCTAGGCTCCCAAAAAGTCTCACACATGTGGTATCCCCGTACTCAGGAGAAGCAACAGAATGTATTTTGGGGTGTAATTTCACATATTCCCATGGCATGTTTGAGCAATATATCATTTAGTGACAACTTTGTGCAAAAAAAAAAAAAAAATTGTCTCTTTCCCGCAACTTGTGTCACAATATAAAATATTCCATGGACTCGACATGCCTTTCAGCAAATAGCTTGGGGTGTCTACTTTCCAAAATGGGGTCATTTGGGGGGGTTTGAACTGTCCTGGCATTTTATGCACAACATTTAGAAGCTTATGTCACACATCAGCCACTCTTCTAAGCGCTTGAAGACAAAGTCCTTTCTGACACTTTTTGTTTATATGAAAAAATTATTTTTTTTTTGCAAGAAAATTACTTTGAACCCCCAAACATTATATATTTTTTTAAAGCAAATGCCCTACAGATTAAAATGGTGGGTGTTTCTTTTTTTTTTCACACAGTATTTGCGCAGCGATTTTTCAAACGCATTTTTTGGGGGAAAAAACACACTTTTTAAAATTTTAATGCACTAAAACACACTATATTGCCCAAATGTTTGATGAAATAAAAAAGATGATCTTAGGCCGAGTACATGGATACCAAACATGACATGCTTTAAAATTGCGCACAAACGTGCAGTGGCAACAAAATAAATACATTTTTAAAAGCCTTTAAAAGCCTTTACAGGTTACCACTTTAGATTTACAGAGGAGGTCTACTGCTAAAATTACTGCCCTCGATCTGGCCTTCGTGGTGATACCTCACATGCATGGTGCAATTGCTGTTTACATTTGATGCCAAACCAACGCTTGCGTTCGCTTTAGCTCAAGAGCAGGGGGGGGGGACAGGGGTGCTTTTTTTTTTTTTTTTTCTTTATTATTTTTTTGCTTTTTTATCTTATTTTTAAACTGTTCCTTTCATTTTTTTAAAATCATTTTTATTGTTATCTCAGGGAATGTAAATATCCCCTATGATAGCAATAGATAGTGACAGGTACTCTTTTTTGAAAAAGTTGGGGTCTATTAGAGCTTAGATCTCTCCTCTGCCCTCAAAGCATCTGACCACACCAAGATCGGTGTGATAAAATGCTTTCCCAATTTCCCAATGGCGCTGTTTACATCCGGCGAAATCTAAGTCATGAAATGCTCGTAGCTTCCGGTTTCTTAGGCCATAGAGATGTTTGGAGCCACTCTGGTCTCTGATCAGCTCTATGGTCAGCTGGCTGAATCACCGGCTGCATTCTCAGGTTCCCTGTTGAGACAGGAGAACCAGAGAAAAACACGGAAGACGGTGGGGGGGGGCATTCCCTCCCACTGCTTGTAAAAGCAGTCTAGAGGCTAATTAGCCACCAGGATTGCTTTTAAATGAAAGCCGACCACTGGCTGAAAAGAATGATACCAAGATGATACCTAAACCTGCAGGCATCATTCTGGTATAACCACTCAAAGTCGTGAATGATGTACCTGAAGACATAAAAAATGGTTAACAATAAAACACAGTAAACGGTAAAGTACAAAAAACTGCATACCTGAAAAGCAAACATGATAAAACATAATAACAATAAAACATTGCAGAATAGAATACAGTAAAAAAGAGCAGAACAATAGAGAGAGAATAGAGAGAGAGAGAGAACAATAAAACGACAACTATTTTTTTTTAATTTTATATATATTTTTTTTTTTTTACACTTTTTTTTGTAACTAACTTTTGTAACTGTAACCGGTTCCAGGTTCGGGTCTCTCAAAATGCGATGGCATCTTGGGAGACCCTGTGAAAGTGTGCCTAGTCTGTGCAATGCTGTACCCTACGCTAATACTCAACTAGTGAATGGTAGCGTTCAAAACATTCACCAATGCAAAGACCAGGATTGTCAGGACAGGAGGGACAATAATAGCGGGTGTCACGCCTATATCTGCGCTTGCTGCAGACACAACATCTTTTTTGGGGGGGTTAGTTGGGTAGGGGTACTCAGGAGGACATAAAGAAAATGCCTCTCATGCAGCCGACTGCATTTGGTTGGGGATGTGAATGGGGGAAGTACGGGCGCTGCAGAAGTGGTGGATTCCCAATTAGGATTGGCGAATGCAGCAGGAAGGGCACTATAGGCACGACGGGCCTGTGTCTGTCTTCTTTGTGGCAGCGGGAAACTACTTGTGCTTGCCACCTCACCAGCTTGAAATGCACTTATGGGACTTGCCACGTCACCAAGTGTTACTGCAGTGCTGGTTTGACTACGACCGGGGTGTACTAGGCTGCTGGTGCTTGCCAGTTCACCAAAATGCTACCAAAAAAAACTGTTAGCGATCGCAGGGATCAGGCCTGACTCTGCGAACGCTGCAGTTATGTGTTTAGTGTTTTGTAAGTGACAGTGATCGATCGATACTGCACTTGGGTGGGCTGGGCGGAGGGGCAAAACGCAGGTGCTAGCAGGTATCTGGGCTGATTCTGCTAACACTGCGTTTTTGGGAACCCTAAACTGCTGGGGACGCTAGTACAGATCTGATCGGATCAGATATTGATCCGATCAGATACTATACCACTAAGGGAGGTGTACGGTGCGTGCGTGGGTGTTAGCGGTACTGGCGCTAACCTGACGCTGCCTGGGGCTGGTGCTTGCCAGTTCACCAAAACGCTACCAAAAAAACTGTTAGCGATTGCAGGGATCAGGCCTGACTCTGCGAATGCTGCAGTTATGCATTTAGTGTTTTGTAAGTGGCAGTGATCCGATCAGATACTATACCACTAAGGGAGGCGTATGCTGCGTGCGTGGGTGTTAGCGGTACTGGCGCTAATCTGATGCTGCCTGGGGTGACGCATATCACCGCCGGCGATCAGGGGGCTAAACCTTTATTTGGTAATAAACGGCGGGTGCCCTGACACTATAAAACATAAACGAACTAACCAGCATCACCCGTAACAGTTATACAGTGATCAGTGGTGAAAGGGTTAACTAGGGGGCAATCAAGAGGTTAAAACATTTATTCAGTAGTATATGGGGGTCCCTGATGCTATAAAACGCTGACGGCGAACCTAAATATTTACCTCCCTAACTAGCGTCACCAGCGACACTAATACAGCGATCAGAAAAATGATCGCTTAGCGACACTGGCGACGGGGGGTGATCAAGGGGTTAAAACTTTATTAGGGGGGGTTAGGGGGGTACCCCAGACCTAAAGGGGGCTAACCCTACCTGCCCTACCACACTAACTGTCACAAACTGACACCATGCAGTGATCAGAAAAAAAAAAAACTGCTTGGTGTCAGTGTGACGGTGGGGGGAGGGGTGATCGGGGGGTAATCGGGGGTGATCGGGGTGTAATGTATGCCTGGCATGTTCTACTGAGTGTGTGTGTGTGTTGTGCACTCACATTCCAGTCTTCTCTCCTCGGCACTGGAATGGAAAATGCCGAGCCGAGGAGAGATGACATCATTTCCTCTGCCTCTGTGTACAATACAGAGGCAGGGAAATGATTTGATTGGCCAGGAGCGATCGCGAGGGGGGGGCACGAATGGATGGCCTCCCCCTCACCACCGATCGCCGGGGAGGATTTGCCGACCGCCGCAGGCACCGGGGGGGGTCCGATCGGACCCCCCACCCACGGGCAGGCAAGGACATACCTGTAAGTCCTTTTGCCTGCCCGTGCCATTCTGCCGACGTACATCATCGTGCGCCGGTTGGCAACTGGTTAAGGGAACAATCTTTAGGTTTTAGAACCACTTTAACTACCTCTCTACATATTCATGTGGACTATTCAGAGTACATGATCCCAGATCAGATCTTAGTCTATACCACTGGAGGATACAAGGAATACAAGGAGTTTTTGCAGGATTTGTTTGATGATATTCATTTGAAATCCTCCCATCTCTAATTTTCAAAAGCTACATAGCTACCAAACTTCTCAGTGCTCCAACCACTGAGAAATGATGCATTTTACTCATCATAGATGCTATCTTACATCATAAAGACTTGCAATTTTCTCTTCATTTAACGCTCTTGATGCTGGATAATACACTGTATAATATATATATATATATATATATATATATATATATATATATATATATATATATATATATATATCTCAGAGAAGGGTAGCCATAACACATAGAAACTATGAAGATTTATACCATGCATGATTTCTCTCTCTACATTATTATTCAGTATTCTCAGCTTTCAGTGATATTTAGCAGGCAAGGGCAACTGGGGTTTTATCTTAGCAATGCAATGGTCCTTAAAGTGGTTGTTACCTTACAAAACGCTTTCACTGGCAGCCCCTCTCCTTTATCCAGCGATAACTCACAGTATAAGTGTTTGTTTAAATCTATGCCTCTAAATTCCTTTTTTTCAGGTATCTTCAGGCTGGTCACGTGACTCCTGGATGCTCTGCTACTATAATCCAGGGCTACAGCAGGAGGAGCCGAGATCTCCCTCTGACATCAGCCGGGAGGTTAAGTGACCACCATGCTGGCAGCTCAGCACCTCCCACTGTATCCCTGGATCGTAGTAGGAGAGCGGCCGGGAGTCACGTGACCGGCTTGAAGATACCTGAAAAAAGGTATTTAGAAGCATAGATTTAAACAAACACTTATACTGTGAGTTTTAAAGAATAAAGAAGAGGGACTACCAGTGACATTTTGTAAACTTTTGGGCACTACAAATAGCGTCAGGAGGGGGGGTGGAGATGGCTAACACAGACACAGGAACTGACAAGCAGGGAGAGAGGGGGGAGAGAAAGACAGAGCAGGGCTGCGGATGATGGAGGCACTTAAACTGACCACAGTGTCAGAGCTCAGCAGCCATGATAAGTTTACAGGGGGAGGGCAGGATCTGCCAGGTTTTTTACAGTTTAGAGAGGAGCAGATTAGACAGCACAAGCACTGTGCTGTTTAACCACTTGCCACCCGCGATATAGCAATATGATGTTGGCAAAGTGGTTCTGTTATCCTGACTGGACATCATATGATGTGATCAGGATAGTAAGCCACAGCGCACCCACGGGGCGCACAGCATGGCGATAGTTGTTGCGGCGTGTCAGTCTGACACACCATAACTCCGATCTAGGTAAAGAGTCTCTGACGGAGACTCTTTACTATGTGATCAGATCTGCCTAATCACAGCTGATCACAATGTAAACAGGAAGAGACGCGTATCGGCTTTTCCTCACTCGTATCTGACAGACACGAGTAGAGGAGAGCCAATAGGCTGCTCTCCTGACAGGGGGGTCTGTGCTGATTATCAGCACAGCCCCCCCCAAGGATGCCCACCCAGGACCAGGGATGCCAATCTGTGCCCACAAATGGTGCCAATCAGTGCCCACAAATGGTGCCAATCAGTGCCCATAACTATAGCCTGCCAGTGCCTCCTTATCAGTGATGCCCATTAGTGCCACCCATCAGTGTCCATCAGTGCCACCTATCAGTGCCCATCCATGCCTATCAGTGCCCATCAGTGCCACCTATCAGTGCCACACATTTGTACCTATCAGTGCAGCCTTTCATTGCCCATCAGTGTCACCTATCTGTGCCCTTCAGTGACACCTATGAGTGCCCATCTGTACTGCCTATGAGTGCCCATCAGTGCTGCATATCAGTGCCACCTATCACTGCCACCTATCAGTGCCCATCAGTGTTGCATATCAGTGCCCAGCATCAGGGCCCATCAGTGCCACCTCATCAGTGCTACCTCATTGGTGCCACCTCATCAGTGCCCATCAGTACCGCCTTATCAGTGCCCATCAGTGCAGCCTCATCAATGTCCATAAGTGAAGGTGAAAACTTACTTATTTATAAAATTGTATAACAAAAACAAAGAAAAAGGTTTTTTTTTCCAAATTTTAGGTCTTTTTTTATTTGTATAGTAAAAAATAAAAACCCCAGAGGTGATCAAATACCACCAAAAGAAAGCTCTATTTGTGGGAACAAAATGATAAAAATGTTAAATTTTGTTTGGGTAAAGTGTAACATAACCACACAATTGTCATTTAAACAGCGACAGCGCTGAAAGCTGAAAATTGGCTTGGGCAGGTAGGGGGGAAAGTGCCTGGTATTCAAATGTTTTTTTTTAGGGTTACAATCACTTTAATTTTCTACTAACACTATATACTAATTTAGCACGATATTGCTATAACAGGAGTTCATATGATTGTTATAATACTACCTGTAAGCTTTTAATTATTGGTTTCTGAAAACTTCTTGATGCATGATATTATGAAGCCCCCCTATTATGCATACCATCCTTAAAAAAGAAAAGATCTACTAAATAGTAAAGAAAACAATCCTCCAAAATGTTATGTTTGATGGGATTAAAAATAGCTCTAGATGTATCCACTAGCCAATACTAACATATTATAGAAAGCAAAAGACTTGGAATTATTTTTTTTATATTTTTAATCTAAGATTACAGGAGACAAAGCCTAAAATATCTTACAAACAGTACGCATACTTCCTGAAATACAGGGGTTCCTTAACTTTGCAAAATACATTTTCCTGAGAGCTAAGCGACTATGGTGAAAACTCACTTGCTACGAATATCCAATCACAAGCAAAGGAAATAAAAAAATATAGCTTTTTTGCTTGCATTTGGTTGAATGATGAAAGTCAGCAGAGCTTCAATTCATTTACTAAGAGAAAATACCCTTACAAAGTGAAAATTTATTTTGCTAAGTAAATATTTGCCATTGGTAAATCAACCCCATTTTGTCTTCTTCTAACTATTTTAATATACAGTATGTTGTTCCTGCATACATTTAAAAAATATAATTTTTTAAGGCTTTAACAACCATTTAATATAGATGCACGCTATGTGAATGTATTATTACTTTTATTATTATTATTAATATTATTATTATTATTACCACCCACAGATTTTTTAAAGGAAACGTAGGTCCCCTTTTCTTTTTACAAAACTCTAATAATACATATATATAATCATAATGATTTTTGAAGTAAATATATAGTTGTGCATGTCAATTTACAATCATATGCACAATATAATATTGCAGGATTTTATATCTCTCCATGGGAATTAAGGCAGTTATGCAAGCAATGCACATATGTTTTCCAGATCCTTCTTATATGCCCATTTAAAGTGGACTTAGGAGACTGCAGTTATGACTTATATCTTAGCGTGACATTTTATTGCCCTACTCCAGAGAAAAACAATAAAAAATATGATGTCATGAGGGATTAGTGTGAGACAGATTCTACTCAGCCATAAATAAATGAAAACAAACCATTTCTACAATCTATTACTTATGAATTACCATCCTTCATCATACAACTGTACAGCAGTGATAGTTTGAAACACATCCTACGTACAGCTATTTATAAAATGCATCCTTACTCTTTATACCTAGTAATCCATTTTCATTTTCCTGTTTCCTTAAGGAAATTATACTTACATTGGCAGAAGTCTCTATTTATCATAGTTAGGGGGATTCTAATATAGATTTCAGATATTAAAGTATTTCATTATTATGTAAAGCACATGCTATATAACATTTGAGCCTTGCAAAACAGATCTTCTACTGTCTTTAAACTCGTTATAAGGAAATGTACTTTAAAATATCAAATTAAGCAGGTTGGTGAACTGATGAAGTGTACCTTCAAAACAATTTCCTCGGATTTAATCCATCTTTGTTACTGCATGACTAATCCTCGCACACTGAGTTGGAAGACAGACTGCATTTGTCTATCAAGTTCTCATGGGATATTACTTTTCATTATGAGAGACAGCTATGTCCCAAATTGTATTTTTTTCGAAATAGCACAACCATTTTAGATCTTCTTACCTACATCAAGTAGGAAAAAAGATGAAACTCCAAGTATGTAAAAAAAATTGCATTGGGAGAAAAGATAAAATATAATATCTAGACCTCAGTGGAACCACAGAATTTGTAATTCTATCTAGTCCATTTCTCTTTGACCTAATTATGTGAAATTTCATCAAGTTCTCTACTGCTACTAGAAATGAGAGCACTGATTTATGATGCACATTAAACACTGGAGACTTAACTCTGTGGTAGCTGCTCAAAGGTAAACTCTGATCAAGTATATAATTTTTCGTGGTGGGGAGCTTTTAAAAAATATTTACAAACCCTTTTTTTATTTTGTGTACCTCTGCTTATTTTATGCGTTTATTGGTGGACATAATAAATGTCTTGTTGCACAGTTTCTGGTTAATGGAAAACTGCCTAAGAAAAGGTTATTAAAAAGCAAACAAAAGAAGTAAAAGCTTTGTCTTAAAGAAATGTCTTTAATTATACAATTTGCCAATAATCAATAACTGATATCATAAGACATTATAGTTCTCTTGATTATTACAGGCACACAATGTTAATGCTGTAGATAATGAACCTACTGTAAGCTCTACCCTATAAAAGTAGGCGGAAAACATAATTTTTAATATTATATTATTTGTAATCTGATGGCTGAGGACAAATATCAGTTTTGTAGAACAAGAAAAGTTCTACCACTTAAGGCATCTATTTTTATATTGATAATTTGCCCGAAAAAGGTGAAGGGCAGAGGCCTGAAATGTATATGTATGATGTGTATGATGTATTATATATTATCTATTATATACATAAGCATTATGCTACATTTGTGAGCTGAGACATGCACTCAATTTTAAATTGGATATTGCTGAATTGAACAACAATTTACACAAACTTTTTAAATTAATGAAGGTTTAATCTTTATTTTGAATACTAAGGGTCTCCCAAGGAGGAACATAATATACAGTATTAAAGAAGGGTTAAATTATGTTGCGAGCACAATCACCAAAAATTAAAGAAAATCACAAATGTTTAGTGGTCACTAGAACAGGAATAGAGGGGAATTCTTCTATTGAGGACTCACAGTAATTGAAGAGAAATCTCCCCAATGGGACACATATGGCAAAAAAAAATAAACATTTTAGTTTTACTTTAAAGACATACTGCTATAAGGACCAAGAAGAATGGAACAATGGATATAGGACATAGGATAGGATAACAAAGTAGAGGTTGACTTTACTATATTAAAAATAAAATAAGACTTTTTTTCAAAAGAGCTGAAGTGAACTAAGAAATTTTAAACACTTTAAAAAGGTAGTATTAGAAGATATTGGTGAATTAGAGGATCTACTTTTGACGAGACAAAACTTCACATGCAGAGATCAACACGCTCTGAAAGACTTGCAGAAATAAAGGTTGATAAAGGTGGAGGAGTTGTAATAATGAATTATGTTATGAGATAACTGGAGGATAAGGGTACATACGGTATATGGCATTGAAGAAAGATCCTATGGTCAAGAATATAAAATTAGTAAGAAAAGTATTAAGGTAGGGTCAGGAGTTAGATTTTAATTTTTGGAAAAGAAAAGGAATATTTAGAGATTAAGCACCCTAACACTAGACCTAGTTTCCAGCCTCTGGTGAGGATACCACAAGGGTGAATTCTGATTAGCTCAATTTTTAACCACGCTTGTGAGTAGTTTTCCTATTGATTCAAATGAAATGATTTGATGCTATTCAAGAAGATGGTTTTGTTCCTTTTTTCATCAGAAAACTTGTCTGTTTGAGCCAGAAGGAGGCTTTAAAAGTTGGAGCATCTGTGGTTGTTTTAAATATGACCAGAATTCACTGACAAGAGCTTGGGAAACATGTTGCCATGGTGCTGGATGAACAGGCTGGAAAGTTATGCTACAGGGAGGAAGATGAAAGCTATCTTCTCTTCACAAGAGGTACTGTGATTTCAATTTATATAATGTGAAAAAAGCAGGATGAGAATTGCCATTACCTCTAGAAAACTACAGTGTTAAGGACCCTGATCAGTTAATATGATTAGAACTTCACTGGAGGTTATCAATAAGAGTGTCTTTCTAAGACTAAATGTAACTCCTTGGAGTGGTATAAGCAACAAGGGATTTCTGAAATATTTTGTATATTTTATATTAAAAGTTTCATAACAGCTAAAGTGCGAGCTTGGAGTAGGGAAGAGCTAGATGTTTTGTAACAGGATTGCTTGGTCACTAAATAATGGTCAAAGTGGTGTCTTATTACATGCAGACTGTGGGAACTATATAAGGTGCAACATTTCTAAATGATATTGTTTTATAATCTTTTTTAAAAAAAAAGCATGTTAAAAAGTAAAACAATATTACAATGCAAGGCAACTTGCTAGAATTTTAGGAGTTAAAGAATGACAAAAATAGTAAAACCACTTAAGGGAATGAAAACCTTAGTGTGCAAATGGCAATCTTGTAAATGCCCAAGTAGAATTATACTATACTGACTGTGTCTAATTAGCAGAAGGTCCCTGGACACCTCTTTGCCCTTTTTGGGAAGGAAACTTATCACTGTTTTGACTATTATACCTTTCAGCAACAGTGACTGCTTATATAACAGTGACTGCATATGTTACAGAGTTATATTTACTATATTGTTAATCATTTAAGAAAGTTGTGTAATTTTGAATATAATCATATATACCGGTGTGTGTGTGTATATATATATATATATATATATATATATATATATATATATATATATATATATATATATATATATATATATCAATTAGCATAACATTATGACCACTGACAGGTAAATTGAATACCACTGATTATTTTGTTACATTGGCAGGCATAGAGAATTAAGAAACTTTGACAAAGGCCAATTTGTAATGGCTGGACAACTGGGTCAGAGCAACTCTAAAACTGCAGTGATTGTGGGATGTTTCCAGCCTTCAGTGGTCAGGACCTACCAAAAGAAGTCCAAGAAAGGAAAACCAGCGAACAGGGTTAGGGGCAGTCGAGGGTCATTGATGCACGTGGGGAGCAAAGGCTGGCCCGTGTAGTCCAATCTTAGAGATTCTGTAGCTCAAATTGCTGAAAAGTGTATTATTGGTTCTAAAAAAAAGGTGTCAGAACACACAGTGCACTGTATGTAAATATAGGGTTGTGTATTTGTAGACTAGCCAGGGTGCCTATTCTGACCTGTGTCAATAACTAAAATCCCCTACAATTTGCATGTGAGCATCAGAACTGGAGGAAAGGAGCGAAGGAAGAAGGTAGCTTGGTTTAATGAATTCAAGAAGGTTTGAGGAACACAAAAAGGAGTTTGAGGTGCATTTTTGAACTCCAAATTCTCTACATCTCAGTTCAATCAAGCATCTGTGGGATATGCTGGAAAAGCAAATCAGATCCATGGCAGCCCCACCTTGTAATTTACAGGAGTTAAAGAATCTGCTACTGAAGATTTGGTGACAGATACTACGGCATACCTATAGAGGTCTTATGGAGACCATGCCTCAACACATTATAATAGGTGGTCATAATGTTTTGTTATGGTGTCATTTGAATTACCATAAGACACACGGGCTGTTATGCTATAGCAAGAGACCCACAAATGACAGCCTATATGTCATAATTTTATGAAGCCATGTGTTAGTAAGGAAATAGGTAGCACTTCCAATGCATAATACATTGTTATGGTCTCATCAAAATGACCATAAGACACACTGGCTGTTATGCTATAGCAAGAGACCCACAAATGACAGCCTCTGTGTTGTAACTTTATGAAGCCATATGTCAATTAGGAAATAGGTAGCACTTTGAATTCACAAATGTATCCTAAAATACTATTATTATTACTAAAGTGGTTGTAAAAGCTGAATATTTTTTAACCTTCTTGCATTCTATGCATGAAGGTAAAAAACCTTCACTATATAGATCTCCCCCCAGACCCCCCCCAATACTTACCTGAGCCTGATCCCTATCCAGTGATGTACACAAGAGCAGCTACTGTCCCAGGTCTCTGCCTCCTCATTGGCTCAATTTCAGCCAGTAAGGAGGAAGCGGGGGCGTGGGGCCGAGCCTCTCTTTGTGTGTCTTATGGAGGGGGGCACGGGAGTAAGCATACACAAGTCCCCCTATAACAAGTGGCTTGCTATGGGGCACTAAGCAGGGAGAAAGAACCAGAATCGCTGATGGGAACCCAAGAAGAGGAGGATTGGGGCTGCTCTGTGCAAAGTCATTGCATAGAGCAGGTAAGTATAACATGTTTGTTATTAAAAAAAACTGAGCCTTTTTATTACTTTAATAATAATAATTCCTTATTGTCTTGGATAATTTTTTTAATTGTACTTATAGGAAAAAATAATAATACAAAAAAAAACTTGCCTATTTGTATATTGTGTTTTGAGAATAATATATGTTTACTGTATGCAGAGACTAGCAAACAAGTTTGAAAAACTCTGATGCTGAGACCTACTCATAAGTAGGCTATATTTCTTATTTCTTACTGTGCATTAGAGTTGAGCTGAATGTACCTGGCTTGGGTTCGTGGGACATTTGCCAAACAGCTCAGACATTTTAAATGTTAATCTGAACCCCATTAACCTCCCTGACGGTATTCTCAAGTCTGGCTGGGGGTGAGATTTCAGTACCATAAGCGGTAACCCCGAGCCAGATCGCATTGCAGGATCCATGTCCCCTGGATCCTGCGATGTCTCCCCTCTGTGACCCGCTGTGTCTCGCGCGATTCACAGTGCCGAGCTCCGTTCCCTGCGAGTGTTGCGATGCACGGGGACGGAGTTCTGCGCCAAATTCAAAAAGTAAAAAACACAGTATAGATACAGTATACTGTAATCTTACAGGTCACAGTACTGTATCAAATAATTACACATCCCCTTTGTCCCTAGTGGTTTGTCCAGTGTCCTGCATGCAGTTTTATATTATAAATACTGTTCTTTCTGCCTGGAAACTGGAGATTGTCCATAGCAACCAAAAAATGTTCGTTTACGTCAAAAGTGCTTTTAGACCAGCTAGAAAACAGCGATAATAAATTAGAATCACTTGCAGAATTGAGCGATAGCTATTTGTGGGGAAATTCATCATCAAACACTAAAAGTAATGACAGCGACAATTCTGCAACTGAGCAAATTTCAGTATTTTTGATTTGATTACATTATTGGATATTTATTATTATTATCTATTATTATTTATTATAATTATAGTTATTTATTATATTATAATTTATGATTTCGTGTTTCAAACGTTATCATACCCGGGATGTCTACTAGACTCTTGTTTGGACAGATTTAAGCGAGTTATTTCTAAGAATTACAGGCCAACAATATAAAACGCCAAATTTCCCTGCAAAATAATGGTACCGCTTTCAGCACCTAAAATCTGAAATAATCATACCACCAGGGAGGTTAAAGTCAATGTGAGTCAAATGTTTAAAATCAATTGTGTCCACTTTGAAAGCTAGTAGGCCAAAGATTGTCAAACAAATTGCATGGGGGGGGGGGGGGATGGCCACTGCGGGGTGGGGAACGGAGCATGTACCAATGCCAAATAAAAAATACCATTTTACTGGGAGCTGCAAAGTGAAACACTAAAATGCCAGACTCCTTTAAAAAAAAAAAAACATGCCTTAGGGATGCCTTAAACCTGCCTGTGAAATAGCCGCATTGTTACAATGTATACAATGTATTATAGCAAAACTGACATTTAGAAAGAAAAAAATGCAGTGTAAATTGCAGGTAAACAACATTTCCCTGCCAGCTTTGTTTTCAGTGCAAAAAAAAAAACATGGGGACCTCCCAACATACGCACCATACCCATAATGCCCTGTACACACGGTCGGACATTGATCGGACATTCCGACAACAAAATCCATGGATTTTTTCCTACGGATGTTGGCTCAAACTTGTCTTGCATACACACGGTCGGACAAAGTTGTCGGAATTTCCGATCGCTAAAAACACGGTGACGTACACTACGTACAACGAGACTAGAAAAGGGCAGTTCAGAACCAAGCGTGGCACCCTTTGGGCTCCTTTTGCTAATCTCGTGTTAGTAAAAGTTTGGTGAGAGACGATTCGCGCTTTTTCAAACTCATGGTTTTCAGATCGTTTTCTGCTGTTCAGTTTGTGCTTGTGGGTTTGTATCTGGTCTTCAGTGCATGCAGCGAGTACCATTGATTTATCATTGAGTTCTTGTTCGTTCGTTACTGTTTTTCAGGTCGCTCTTCACAGGCCTTGCTGTTCTTCAGTGCATTCTGTTACTTCGTTCTGAGCAGCCGACTGTTTTCTAGCCATGTTGCGTATACGTACTCCTCGTAGAGTTCCTGCTGTGCGGGGGCTTGGTGTTGGGGTCCTGACCTTGACACAAGTCCAGTCCATGAACAGGGTGGGCAGGAGTTCATGGACCAAGAATTGGTTGCTCCAGCGTGACCAATTCTGTCACATGCCTTTGCTTCGTGAGATCCGTGAGAAAAATCCTGATGGTTTCAGGAACTTTCTCAGGATGACGGACCCCGTATTTCACCGTTTGTTGGCTTTGCTGACCCCCTATATCAGCAGGCAGGATACCTGCATGAGACAAGCCATCACTCCGGAGCAGAGGCTAGTCGCCACCCTGCGGTACTTGGCGACGGGGTGAAGCCTGCAGGACCTCAAGTTCTTGACAGGCATCTCCCCCAGGCTCTGGAGATCATTATCCCAGAGACCTGTTCTGCCATCATTCAGGTCCTGCAGAAGGAGTATATTAAGGTAAGATGTATCCTTTAACATCACATTTTATTGTATATAATGTTTGATAATATATTGTATTTCTTACCTCATTCCCTAATTACTATGATTGGAATATGCTGTGAATGTCCCCTTTGTCCTCATGCATGCTGGATTTTTATGTAATTATTTTTTTTGTTCTTCATACATATTTGCCTTCACTTACCTCCCCAGCATGGTCTCCTGGCCCTATATTCACCTCATGTATTTACTTAACAATGTATTTTATCAGCTCCATAGTAGTGCTTTACCCCAAACACCCCCTAAAATGTTTTTAAATGTGATTTGTGCTTTAAATTCAGGCAGAGTGCCAGAGGCTTTTTTTTGGGGGGTCCCCAAATCATTTGGAACTCTCCCTCCCCCCAACTGCTAAGTCAACTGATACCAATTCTCTATCAATCCTCAATCATCTATCTGCTGACTTTGCCAAACCCATACACACTATACCCATCTCTTTTGTGCTCCGATTTATGAATTAATTCCCCAAAGCATGTAGTGCAAGGGCCTGCCTGTATACTTTCAAATGGTACTGTTTAAAGTTTTGGTATCCTATTATATTTTGATAGGTAATAGCAGAATGTCCAAATGTCCTAAAATGTGTACAATGCGTATTTATATATTTGTATTATGACACTTCTTACCTGTCCAGTGGGCTGCCAATAGTGTAACTAAGGAGGGGCTGGTTAAAGTAATACCCATTATTTAGGCATTCATCTCTCAATGAAGTGGAGAGGGTTACCTGTCCAAGAGTCCCCCCCTATAATGTTAGAAATGGCCCATGAGAGGGGGTGGGGGAGGGGGAATCTGATAGGTGTACCTTATACTTTGGTCTTTAAAAACTCCCTTAAATAAATGTTATCTTGATGTTGGCCAAGAATATTTGTGTCTAATCTGCTTTCCCTGTTTATGTGCAAAATGACTTTTTTTGTTGTTGTTGTTTGACTCCACAGTTTCCTTCCACGCCACAGGAATGGCAGACTGTAGCTTCCCACTTTGCCCAGCAGTGGGACTTTATTAACTGGGGACTGGCAATTGATGGGAAACACATCCACATCGTCCCACCACCCAACTCGGGGTCATACTATTATAATTACAAGGGGTTCAATAGTATTGTGATGTTGGCGGTGGTGTTGGCTACTTACGAGTTCCTGTATGTGGACGTGGGGAAGAATGGCCGGATGTCTGATGGTGGAGTCATCGCCCAGACGTCTCCAGAATGGCAGCCTGGACTTTGCACCTCCAGAAGACAATGTGGAAGGACTCCCATTCATCTTTGTTGCAGATGAAGCGTTTGCGCTGGGGGACCATCTTATGTCGCCATTCCCGATGAGGACCCTCACTCCGGACCAGAGGGTTTTTAATTACCAGCTGGCCAGAGCCAGAAGAGTGGTGGAGAACATGTTTGGAATCATGGTCAGCCGGTTCCGCCTATTTCGTACACCCATACATATGGCGGAGTATAAACTGAATCATATTATCCTGGCGTGCTGTGTTCTACACAACTTTTTACGGCAACATTCTGCCAACTATGCTGGCTCCGTTGGGCCTGAGGCCGGAATTCAAAATTACACAACCCTGACGGCTCTTGAAAATGGCCGTCCTGGCTTGCCCCCCCAGAGTGCCCGTGATTTCCGGCTAAGATACCTTGAATACTTTGCGGGTAGGGGGGCTATCAATATGCCAGACAATGTCTGAAACCTTTTTCAAATAATAAAAAAAAATAACTACTCAAATCTTTGGTGACATTTACTGCTTGTGTTTCTTTTAGCTGACCCTGACAGAAATGTGGTGAGTCCTGAAAATGGCGTGATTGTGTAACCTTACAAAGCACTGTTGGGTGTTATTTACTAAAGACAAAGACACTTTGCACTACAAGTGCACTTGAAACTGCACTTGTAGTGCAAAGTGGATTTGTCCCTAGGAAATAACACCCATTGTCACTGAAAACACCAATTAGAGCACAACAAAAGTCTTGGATTGTTGAGACAATAATCCACACATTCTTGATTAACACTCTTTTTAATACCAGCACAATCACATGTGCATTTAGAAAAGGTTTTTAAAAAAATCAACATATTTGTTGTATAACAATTTTTGGGGTCACATTAGAAAAAGTTGAAATGTCCATTTAAGATAAAACAGGCATGTTTAAAACCAACAAGAAAGACACAAATCTTGAACTTACAAAGTTCACATTTGGTAGAACTTGAAGGCAATATCAGACATGAGTATTTACAAACTGTATTTGATATTGCGTTCAGATGGGGTGAAGTCACCCCAGGAAAAGCCAAATTTTGAAGATGCACACCAATTGCCGAATGTCAACATGTGCTAGCTGTCATCATGGGGGATCAAGGGACATGTTTTGGGGGTGCAACCCCTTCCTCACAGCTACTTTATTATTGAGGAAGGGGTTGCACCCCCAAGACGCATCCATTGATGTCCCATGATGTCAGATAGCACATGTTGACACACTGTGTGCATCTTTGGCTTTTCACAAATTTGTCAAAAAATGTAAAAAAAATTTAGCACACAAAAAACCAAAGGGTTTTGGAGGGGTTTTAAACTCTCCCTAAAACATCAATGATATTCTTCATTTTTTGTTGAACATCATTGATGTTTTTCAGGATGTTTTCCAAGTCCCTATTACACCCCATGATCTCCACGATCAGGATCTGTGCACTTTCCGAGGTGAAATGCCCTGGATCCACAACATCACGATCACCTAAAAAGATAGAAACAAAAAAACACCATGTATTATAAATATGCCGGCATCCATCTCTTACCGGAGCCTGTGGTCGCAGACACTCACCTGTTGTGGTGCCAATTTCCACCATGTCTTCCTCCTCCTGCTCTGCTTGGCTTGGGTGGATTTCCCCTTCTTCCAGAGGTGGGGGGTCTGTGGTCTCCTCGGATGAGGGGTGTCCTCCGAGTCTTTGATCCCCTATGATAAAAAAAAATAGGTATACTTAGCACACAGATATTTGATGGCAGAAATAGGAATATGAAACATTGCTTGGAAGTGGGGTACAATTGTCTGTTTTGGCAGAGTTCCAAGATGTTGCATTTTTATTGTCCTTTGTCAAGCTTCAATACTTTACCTGTTTTGTACAAGCTTCACAGATGGAGACACCCCTATAGTATACACTGGAGCACCTGTGTGGGCCCCCTAATAAAAAGGGTGTTCTTGTGTCCCACACTAGTGCTCCAGCGTCCAGATGTGTAAACAGCTGCTGAGTGTCCTCTCCTTACACAGAATCTAGTTTGCATTTCATTCTAGTTACAAACTTATCTAGACAACCAAGTTATTTTCAGACAAGTAGGCCATAAAAAATGTGGGCAAATGCATATGGCCAAAACAATGGTGTTTTATAGGCCGAAAGAAAAATGTTTGATACGAACGAATAATGGGCCCATGAACATGAAAGTTGCCATTTTAAACTGTACAACACTTAAGAAAAGCATATGGAGCAGCACGAACGTAATAAAGACAAAAAGAATAGGAACACAGCACAACTACTTACTTTTTTGCAGCACTTTCGGTCTTGCTCGGGCTCTCTTAATTTCAGGTCCGACCACCGCTTCCTGAGCTGATCTTTCGATCGTCGTACCCCGAAATTCCAGTGCAGACTCTTGACCACTTTAGCCATGATCTTGGCCTTTCTGACATTGGGGTTGGGGTAAGGTCCATACTTCCCGTCATAGTCGGCCCTCTTCATTATGTCGACCATCTCCAACATCTCCCCAAAGGACATATTTGATGCCTTAAATCATCTCCTTCTGGATCGGGACATTTCTGGCTCAATGCTTTCCTCCCCCTCCTCCTCGTTGCTGTAATTAGCACGCACCTATTGTGTCTCCGCCATGTGCTCTTCACCCACTGTGCCAAATGAGAAGGGGCAGGGAGAGAGGCGCATGCGCGGCGCTCTGTTGTGATGGCGGCTTAAACACAGAGCTCCGTCCCGCTCCGTGCCATCCGCACACCCTGCAGCCGATCAAGTGACTCCCGCGATCCTATACCGGGACCGGAGGACGTGGCACATACCGGGGCACATATTAATGCAAACGGGGGCGGCGAGGAGAAGCTTAAACCCTCAGTTATCAGCACTCCCTGGAGCGGCTGAATTTTTCAAGATGGCGGTGGAACGGCAGCCCCACGAGGCTCATACAGGGATCCCAGGCACGTCTCCATGGAGGGACTCACTGCAGGAGGAGGTATGTGGAGGGATCCCATCACCCACTACAAGCGGAGGCCCACTCTCACCAGCCACCACTGTATCCCTTCTGGATCAGACTCTGGAAGAAATGCTTAATGCCCCCTCAGGAGCCCGCACTCCTAAGCCTAATATAGCGTACCAGGAGACATCCCAGCACACACATCAGCCCCAGGACATTACATTTATGTTTGTAAAATTTGCAGAAATGCTGGACAGAGGCTTAGCTCAGACTGCATCCCGGATCACATCTGATATTAAAGCGGATCTCCAGATCCTAGGATCCCGCATTGAAAGCATTGAACACAAAGTTGATGGAACGATCGACCGCGTTAATCAAAACACTGATCGCTTTCAGGAAATGCATGACCAACTAGAGGGGGCTATAGCGAAAATCGATGACCTCGAGAACAGGTCCAGAAGGCTTAATTTCAGGATTAGGGGCCTGCCTGAGTCAGTAACAGATGTCACAGACGCAGTACAGTCTCTGATCAAAAACCTCATCCCAGACATCCAGGCCCATAAACTGGAGCTTGACCGTGCCCATAGAGCACTGGGACCCCCCCGCCAGGACGGCCTGCCACGTGACATTGTAGTTAAACCACACTACTATAGTGTCAAGGAAGAGGTCATGAGGAAAGCACACAACACCTCACAGCTCCAGCTACTGGGACATCAAATTCAAATTTACGCGGACATCTCGCCCTTCACTATTCAGAAAAGGCGGGAGATGAAGCCCCTTCTGACGGTTCTGCAACAAAAAAATGTCAAGTACTGGTGGCTTTTCCCTTTCAGTCTGAAATTTGATCTCCATGGCAAATACTTTTGATTCTCCTCGCTCCAGGAAGGAGAACGACTGATGCAAAAACTGGGCCTACTACCTAAAGATCCACCATCCCCCATGCAGTCCTCCAACTCCGGCATGACCAAACGCCCACCTCCATCTAGCCCCATCACTTCCCTCTGGCTAACACCCAGAAACAAGAAAGCTAAAGAAGGACTCCCCCCCTGAGTTGCAGGGACCCCTCGCCCTCTTTAGGCAGAATTTTATTTTCTGGGTCGGAAACCTCCTAGACCCCTGGCACTTGCACATGCCCAACCGAGACCTATCACCAATGTGTCTATTGTTACGGGACTCCCATGACCCAGTTAGTTTTTGTTATGACCTCCGTTTGCGTTTGTAGCTATTCCTTCCCCCCCCCTTTTTTTTTTTTTTTTGCCAGGATCACCGGCAGGTCTCCACAGACTTCCGGCACAACTCACAGAACTGATCTCCCTGGTGGAACTGATCACTCGGATGCCTTCTTTCTACACCGCAGCCGGAGCCTGGCCTAGAGGCCCCTTCTCTCAATTTATGGATATTGACTCTCTGGCCTGAGGTCTGTTGGAGTTGCTTTTGAACTCACAGAGGGAACTGTCCTGGATCCTTTCCCCAACACAAGACCGAAGCTGGCTCAGACCCATTAGGCACATCTCCCCCCCACTCCCCTCTCCCTTCTCCCCACCCTTAGCAAGCAATTTCCTCCTCAAAACTGCTTCCCCAAAGCGATGTATGCATAGGATAGACCATATACGGTCCCACGTCCTCTTTTTGTACTCCCCTCTCCTTCTACCCAGATTCTACAACATCCCCGGTCCTGGTTACTTCTGTTTTTGCAGCTTATAGGGAACATATTACCTGTTTGTTAAAGTTTAAAAAAAAAAAAAAAGTATTAAATTTTTGTTACGATCTGATACTTAGTGGTGCGGAGGACGGAGCGGGTCCAATGCGCCTACTTTCGTACTCGGAGTTGCCAAACGTAGCTGTTTTGCTGCTCCCGGTCGGGAACTCACTCACTAGTTGGGGGATAACATGAGTATATCTTCGGGTAAGGCGGTCTTGCTACCGTCGCTACCCCGGAGCTCACCTCCACTACTTCTTCATACTGTCTCTTCTTTCTCTCCCCTATCTCTCATGTCTCTAATTCTCCTTTCAGTGACGGACGAGGTCTCGCTTCCTGTCAGGATCCCGACGGAGGACAGGGTGCACCTTCCCACAGCATCTGCAATGGAACCAGCCTCTGCGACGAAGGTAGGTGATCGGGGATCGCCCGCTTTCTCCTCTTTACTGCTCCATGGCTGACCCACCCACACACATACCGGCCCTACGTATTGCCACCCACAACGTTCAGGGACTCAATTCCCCGGTGAAAAGAAGAAAAATCTTTCAACATTATCATGCCCAAAAAATAGATATACTGTTTTTACAGGAAACACATTTTCCTAAATCATATACCCCTTCATTCATTCACGCCAAATTCCCCAAATTCTATTTAGCAAACTCTGACAATAAGACCAAAGGTGTGGGTTTGTTTTTTTCCCGCAACACTCAGTTCTCCCTGGTTTCTGAATTTAAGGACCCGGAGGGCAGATTTTTGCTAGTTAAGGTTCTCATAGAAGAACAACCCTACTCCCTCATTTCTTATTACGCACCTAACAAGGGACAAGTGAAGTTCTTTAGATCCCTTTTCCACACCTTGGCACCTTTGACTGAGGGTCTAGTCATTTACGGAGGGGACTCCAACCTAGCCTTTGACGCGGGCATAGATAAAACTCGTCTTCCGGGCAAAAACAGGGTCCGTCCTACCAGGCAGAGTCTTAATGTGGCCAGACAGATATTCCACCAAGGTTTGGTGGACGTCTGGAGGGAAATGAACCCGAGGGCAAGGGACTACACGCACTACTCAAATCCGCATCAATCCTTTTCTAGAATAGACCATTTCTTTCTTCTACAACAACATGTCCCACTGGTGAATAAGTCGGATATTAGAGACTCTGCCTGGTCGGACCATTCCCTTCTACTTCTGACATTGAACAGGGGACTGACCCACCGTCCGGGTTTTCACTGGAGACTGAACGCCTCCATTCTTAGCAACCCAACTCATGTATGCGAAATAGAACAACACATTAAGGAATACTTTCATCTGAATGACATTGACGACATCTCCCCGTGCACTCTATGGGCAGCTCACAACGCCGCTATTAGGGGTATCCTGATTCAAATTTCCTCTAGATTGCGCAAAGCTCGCAAGCTGGACATTGACAGATTGGAGTTGGAGTTCTCCTCCCTCAGCAAACTACACAAGTCTAAACCTACTTCAGACTCTGCTAAGAGGCTGGACTCAGCACGCACTGCCCTGAACCTAGCACTCACTGCGATAGCGGAAAAGGATATCAGATGGGAAGGGGGACGGTATTACCACCAAAGAGATAAACAAGGCTCTTTGCTGGCGAAACGACTAACCCCTAAATTAAGATCCCATGCACTACCCAAAATTAAATTAAGTGACGGGTCCCTCACACAGAATCCCCAAAAAATTATGGAAGCCTTTCATGACTTCTATTGCTCGCTATATAACAAGGTGGGAATAGAACCCTCTCCAGACATCATAGATGCCTTTCTGGGATCAGTAAAGATCCCTAAGATTAGTGGACAACACAGGGACGAGTTAGAAGCCCCGATTTCAGCGGCAGACGTAGCACAGACCATCAAGAACCTCAAAAACAACTCCGCCCCTGGCCCTGATGGCTTCTCCGTCCCATATTATAAGCATTTCTCCTCGACACTCTCCCCATATCTAGCCCGATTTTTTAATCATCTCAGGTCCGGAGAGCCCCTCGATAAGGTAGCAAATTCGGCGTTTATTACAGTAATCCCCAAGCCGGGTAAAGACCCCAGTTGCGTTTCCAATTATAGGCCCATATCCTTGATTAACAATGATCTTAAGATTCTAACAAAAATTTTGTCCGATAGGATTTCCAACTTCATAGGCCTTTATATTCATAGGGACCAAGTGGGCTTCATTCCCGGGCGTCAGGGGCCGGACCAGATCAGGAGGGCAATCGACGTAATTTCGCTCTTAGGCTCCGGATGGGATGGAGGACCCCAACAAACGGGTTTCCTGCTTTCGTTAGACCTTATGAAGGCGTTTGATTCCGTCTCCTGGTCTTTTCTGGTCCCTACCCTTCAAAAATGGGGTTTTGGTGCATCCTTTATGAACATATTAAGAGCTCTCTATTCTACTCCGGAGGCTACAATTAAGATGCAAGGATATCATTCAAACTCTTTCCCAATTCGCCGAGGCACTAGACAGGGGTGTCCCCTTTCCCCATTAATCTTTGCCATGATTATCGAGACCCTAGCCATCTCCATCAGGGATAATCCGGACATACATGGAATACAATGCGGATCACAAATCCACAAATGTGCCTTGTTCGCTGATGACGTCTTGCTCTTTATAACGTCCCCTACCATCTCCCTTCCTATTATATCCAGGGCGCTGGATGATTTTGGCAAATTCTAGGGTCTCGCGGTGAATTATTCGAAATCCTTAGCTCTCAATATTAACCTGCCAGCTCACCAGGTTGCTCAACTTCAAAACAATTTTAAATTCGGGTGGACAGAGACAGCACTCCCCTACCTAGGGATCAACTTGACCGCCACTATAGACAAACTCTACTCAGCTAATTACCCGGTAATCTTTCGCAAACTGGAGGAAGATCTCTTAACTTGGGACAAATTGGGCCTCTCCTGGCTAGGCAGGGTGTCCTCTGTGAAAATGACCCTACTGCCTCGCATCCTTTATCTCTTCAGATCATTACCGATCCCCATCCCGAAGGACCGTATCCGGACTTTCCAGTCGAAAATCATAAAATTTATCTGGGGAGCCAAAGGGCATAGAATAGCTAAGGGGACTCTCTACCGCAGCAGGGATCAGGGCGGGTTGGGAGTACCAAACATACTTTGGTATTACCACGCAGCACAACTATCTCAATTATCCACTATATACTCTAAACTAGCTCACCCGGACTGGGTGCATATGGAAAGACAGGCCATCCCCCACTACACGCTTGACTTTTTGCTATGGTGCCCAACCAAGACCAGACCGGCCATTCTTGCACCCACCCTCTCTCACTCCTTAACACATTGGGACTCCCTTAAAAACAATCCACACTTGGTCTCCCACTGGCGCCCTCTGGCCCACATTTTCAGAAATCCCTTGTTCCCACCTGGACAGGACATTAAGGCCTTTCGATGGTGGTTAGATAAGGGTATGTATAGGATCGGTCACTTTGTAAACCCAATGGGGCCTCTTTCCTTTGCCCACTGTACTAACAAACTAGATATGCCAGGGTCGGAGAGGTTTAGACTTCAACAAATATCCCACTTTATCAGATCCCTAGGGCCCTCACTACACAAACCTCTATCTCTCACGGAATATGAACTGTGGTGCGGTCAGGCCATGGAGCAGAGGGGGGGGATTTCGGTGATTTACCGGGCACTTGCTAGGGCTGACTCTAAGACGCTTTTTATGCGAGAATGGGAGAATGATCTCCAACAACAGTGGACCACCGCTGAGTGGCACAGAGCTTCTGTCGATGCCTCAAAGGGCATCCTCAATATAGCGTTAGTTGAAGCTAACTTAAAAATTTTAATGAGATGGTATATGGTTCCCTTGCGGATAGCTAGAATCTACCCAAATGCATCCCCATTATGCTTCCGAAACTGTGGACATATTGGTTCCATGCTCCATATCTGGTGGGACTGCCCCAAAATCCGAGACTTATGGAACAAAATATTCCATATTATTAGGAATATTACGAACGCACCTGTCCCTAAAACCCCACAGTACGCTTTATTGAACTTCTCCTTCCCGGGGGTACCGAAATTAGCCCAAAACCTTATTAGGTTCATCCTCATCGGAACTAAATTAACAATAGCCCGAGCTTGGAAACATCCCACGGTCTCATTTCTGGCAGTTAAAAGAAAGATATCCTGGATTATGGCGCAGGAAAAAATAGTCAGCATCCTCATGGACACAGTAAACAGAAATGATGCCGTATGGGAACCCTGGGTCAAATACATTTCCGGAGCTCCGGCCCATGCCCCCCCATCTGATTAACGCACGGAGGAGCGAGTACCAAACCGTCAAAAGTCACAGCAGCAACGCCTCTTTCTCTCTCTTTCTCTCTCTCTCTCTTTCTATTTCCTCCCTATTTTCTTGTCTGTTCTCTCTATCCCTTCATGCTATTTGAGTGCCAATTTGGTACAATATAGTTCTAGATGTATCGGAAGTTGCATAAGGCAACAGAGCAGTAGACGAACCTCGGGGGATTAACCCGAAACTATGTTTTGGATCTCATGAAACGGGCTCTCCCCAAACGAGCGACCGATATTAGACTGCCAGTAACCACGCAATGTACGAGTAATCTGCCTCTGTGGGGGCGGGTCTCCCCTCGGTCCCCAACACAGATAGTTCCCATTAGGGGTGTTGGGGCTGAGCGGTTTTTCCCCCTCCAGACAAAAATAATGATGTCTAGTGGCTGCTACTAAGTATCCAGAAACATATATGCTATGACTCTGTTGTCCTTATATATTACAATACACTATTTATAGGGTACCTGTTTGGGAAAAAAAATAATAATAATATTTTTTCTCGCTGTACCACAATATTGATATATTTTGTTGAAACTTCAATAAAAAACTATTGAAAGAGAAGGGGCAGGGAATAGAATAGAAAGAACGTCAGGGGCATGCGAAGTTACATGCATGCGCAGTGTCTATAAAGCGTAACACGCGTGCGTAGTACGTACAATCTGTGAGCGGAGGAAGGAGTATCGGAGTTGCCGATCGTGATAACGAAGGTAAGATCAAAACTTGGGCCTATACTGCTTCTAGATTGAGGCCTATATTATAACAAGATTAGGAGAGTTTTACCTGACATTAGGGTTTGTCTCGTGTTGTGTATTGCAGATAAAATGGATGGCTTCAATGACCACAACTTCCTCCCCCTGTTCATTGACAAGTACAGGGAGCTGCCCTGTCTGTGGCAGGTGAAACATCCACATTATAATCATAAACAAAAGAGGCAGGCAGCGCTGGAGAAACTGCTGGAGTGGGTGAAGCCGGTGGTCCACACAGCAACCATCCCCTATTTAAATGACAAAATTTGTGGCCTGAGGAGCACTTATCTTAGGGAGCGCAAGAAGGTCACGGATGTCCCCAGGCTGTGGTATTATGAGAGACTGCGATTTCTGTCAGACCAGACTGGAGTCAGGGAATCCCTCTCCACTCTTCCTTCTACTCTTCCTTCCACCCTATCCTCCACCCCAGCTGAGGCTTCCGATGTCCAACCTGGGACTTCCAGCCAGGAAGAAGTGGAGGAACCCAGCTGGAACCAGGTATAGCATTATTCTACAGATTTCTGGTCAATAAATAAATGATGTTTACTAGATTTTATTATTGATCACTAATTGCTGATTTAATAAAGGCGTTTACATATCAATAGACAGTAGTGGGCAAAAATAATTGGGACAAGAATGAAAAATACTGGGCTCAGAATGATAGTCTGTTATATTTGTTAACATTGAATTTGCAACAATCATGAGATGAAAATTGTGTGTGATTGATGATTAAATAACTAAAACATTGTCCCTTTTTCATACACAGGAAGACTAGGACGAGGCTCTGGAAAGTGGCACACAGGAGAAGGCTGTGGAATGTGGCAGCCAGGAGGAGGCGGGGGTTAGTGGCAGTCAGGAGGAGGTGGGGCCAAGTGGCAGCCAGTAGAAGCCTGGGCCCAGTAGGAGCCTGACCGAATCGCAGGTCCCTCCCCTCTGCCTTCCAAACAAAAGACCCAGGAAGGGGAGTCACGTGCAGGATTCAGCACTCAGGCTCATTCAGGAGGCTTCTGCATCCCTCAGAGCCACCCCCACTCCTGAAGAGGCCTTTGCCTGCATGGCTACCACCAAACTGCAGGGCATGCAGAAGGGCCAATGCCAGCTGTGTGAGGACCTTCTTTATAAAGTCTTAACTAAGGGGGTGAGGGTCGAAATCACACCCAATACCCACCTGAGTGAGTTGGAACATCCTCCTCCTCCTCCTGCCACAACTCCACCACCAGAGCCACAGCGTGGAAGGAAGAGCAGAGAGTGATGGCCTGGGTTCAGTCTGGTCTGACAAAAGATGCAGTCTCTTGTATGACCACAGCCTGGGGACACAGATGTCATCTGCTGCTTTCCGGATCTCTGGGACTTCTGGACCAGACTGCACTCCCTTAGATATGGACTCCTCAGGCCACCAATTTTGCTGGAAAAGAATTGATGTGTGCCCTGGGGGCCAAAGGCTTCACCAATTTCTCCTGTTTCTCCAGCGTTCCCTCCCTCTTTGTTTGTGAGCCCTTAATAAAGGTTTTTTGGTTTAAATTACTGTATTTATTGGCGTATAACACTCACTTTTTCAGCATGAAAATCGGGTGCAAATAGCGCGTGCGTGTTATACGCCAATACTTCAATTTTAGCTGCCTCAGAGGGGACAGGGAGGGGGTGGGACGAGCGCCGTCAGGTTACATACAGTGAGAATCTTCTGTTTACTTGGCGGCCTCTGTAATAAGAAGTCCCGTCTCCTGGGCTGCCATTGGACTACTGTTCTGTCTATCATAGGAGATTCTCACTGTATGTAATCTGTCGGCGCTCGTCCCGCCCCCCTCCCTGTATCCTCTAGGCTGCAGATGGGCAGCGATCAATCTGCACTGATGGCATTGGCGAGACTGCTGCATTGAAGGTAATGGTGAGGCTGATGCATTGATGGCAATGGTGAGGCTGCTGCATTGATGGCAATGGTGAGGCTGCTACATTGATGGCAATGGTGAGGCTGCTACATTGATGGCAATGGTGAGGCTGCTGCATTGATGGCACTTGTGAGGCTGCAGATTGGCATTGATCAGGCTGCATTGATGGCAATGGTGAGGCTGCAGATGGGCACTGACCCTTATTTTGCTTCAAAGTTCCTTATTTAAAATTTAAGTTTTTTTCCTGAAACTTCCCTCTTAAAATGAATGTGCGTGTTATACGCCTGTGCGTGTTATATGCCGATAAATACGGTATACTTGCCTATGTGTGTTTTCCTTCAAAAAGGACAGTTTGTTTGTGAGGAGGCAGGTACATTTCTAATATACAATGTGAAATTAACAACACCAAGCAATCTCCTTGAGATTAAATAATACAAGATAATAATGGTGTTGTGGTAACTTGACACACAAAACACACTCAAAATTATTCAGGATTTTAAATAACTAAAAATAAAAAAAAAAACAACATCAGCCTTGAAAAAAATACAAACCAAAAAAAAAAAAACACATCAGGCTTGAAAAAAACAAACAAACACAAACAAAAATGATATATCTTTTTGGTCAGATGTGACAAATCATAATATATTGAGGGAATCACGATAAATAATAAAGAAAGAAGTTTGTAAGAAGTCTGTGTGAATATCAGCAGCAAAACTACTTTGTTCTTCCTGCATTATAAAGAAGAAGAGAGTGCGATGTATTAAACAATTTTTTACATTGCAGCGTGATGAAAGTGCTCTATCGCTAATTTTACCAGACCGAGCTGTTCCGTCTCAGGAATTTCTTCTGAGCATGCGTGGTACTTTGTGCGTCAGAATTGGCCACACACGGTCGGAACTGGCGCGATCGGATTTTGATGTCGGATAATTTTATAGCCTGCTCTCAAACTTTGTGTGTTGGAAAATCCGATGGAAAATGTCCGATGGAGCCCACACACGGTCGGAATTTCCGACAACACGCTCCGATTGCACATTTTCCGTTGGAAAATCCGACCGTGTGTACGGGGCATAAGAGTCTGGTATGTATTCTGAGGGCAGTGTTGGGGGGGGGTCACATTTTTTTTACAAAAAATTTGGGCTGGGAAATGTAAACCAGCAGAAAATGTTTTTCTTTCTAAAATGTCACTTTTGATGTATTACTTTCTACAACAATAATTAGAAAGTAAACCAAGATTAAAAAAAAAATCATGGAATCTGTCAAAAATGCATACTAGAACCCTTATGCTTAATGAGGGTCTGTTATTGACTTTAAAAGATATGTAAAAATACAAAAAAAAAGTCATGGGGTCCCCTCAAATTTAACACCAAACCCTCATGCAGCCTGACTGGCCAGGACAGTGGGGGGATGAGCATGCATTCCCTCCAAACCATGCAAGGCCACATGCCCTAAACATGGTAAGGGTACCTTGTCAGTAAAAACCCCCTGACAAAGCACCTTGTCCCCATGTTGATGAGTACGAGGGCCTCTTCCCCACAATCCTGGTTCAGCGGACCAATCACATTATCCACAGATGCATACCCTTGTCAATCACGATGAACGCTTGCTGAAAAAAAAAAACACTGACCTGCTGACATGTCCACTCCCGATGAACACTCAAGATGAATGACAGAACCCAGGCTGACAGCTGAGAAGCAGGGATTTTGATGACCATGTATGGGTAGGGAACCCCTCACTAGTTGCTAGGAAGCTGGCAGTTATCTAACAACAAGCTTGAGCAGGAAGCTGTCACAGTTAGCAGTGGTACTTGTATCTCTGATAAAAGTTTTACTACCAACTGCAGTAGGAGGTTCGGCTTAGTGGGCAGAGGCACACCCCAATTAGTTCACCTGTTCATCAAACGCTGAACAGGCAAAGTTCAGACCAAATTCAACTTTCGTCTGAACCTGAAGCTCATTCTTATTGTACACTAACCTATAATCACTAGTCATTCTAAGATTGGTCATATGACATTATGCCCATGGTTCTCTGCCATTTAGGGGTTGTGTGGGGCTGTCCGGTAGGGTGAGTCTTGTCCTTTACAGATTTTTTTCCCTTTCTTTCTCTGTCAATTTTTCCTTTCCTCCCTTTTTCTCTTTTCTATCTTTTTAGGGTGGTTTTACCATTTATGATACAGCGGATTTCCCTACTTTACATTTTTCTGTATATCTATATGATGAAAGCTATGGTCAAATACCTCTCCAACACATAATTTCACAGGCTCTAGAATCAAAAGTATTCATGATATAAGGTTGATATCTTTATTATACTTAATTCCCTTGTTGGAAGGCTGTTGGTCATCTTGATGCATATTCCTTGGAACACTGTTATATGACTATGACTATGGTACATTTACCACTTTACTCCATTTTTGGATGTTTCATCCCACCATATGTTGTCATTGAATATGTTTTTTTCTCTGTCCTTTTTCTCAAACAAAAGGTTAATAAAAAGAAAGTTAAAAAAAAAGATTGGTCACTAATGAAAATGCGGTCATTTATAGCCAGCTTATGGCAAGTTAAAAAAATCCACATGTTGACAATCTCTTTATTGGCAGATCATTGACTTCTGCATGCTTCAGTTGAGCTGATTTCCAATAAGTGGTAGCAAGTTATTAAAATTTGTCAAAAAAATAAATTAACAATACTACGCTTCTGTATATAATAGCAAATTAACAGCAACAAAAACTGTGAGATATAACTCAACAAAGAATACAAAAGGAATATATAAAGTTGCGCTTGATAAAATAAACACTAAAGAAAGTCCAAAGTTGCTCTTAAAAGTCCAATTCAGCAACAAAAACTGAATGAAGACACCAGATAATCAGATGAACGAACGTCAAAACTGAAATTTTGTGTGGAACAAATCCAAAAAAATTCTCCACCTTGTGAAGTCACCAACATTAAGGTCAAGATGTGCTCTTACCACAAGTGTTTGGATATCTCAGCTTTGGACAAACAGGTGTTTGGATATCTCAGCTGTATCCATGGGAGATATGGTGCAGATGATGCATGTCTCACAATCATCCAGACAGCCCAGCGATAACCAAAAAGTAAACAGTCTATTTCTTGCTTATCGCTGGGCTATCTGGATGTTTTGAAATCAGTGCAGGAGGAACTGAGGCTTGCGTCATCTGCACCATATCTCCCATGGATATAGCTGAGATATCCAAACGCCTGTTTGACCCTCCATAATAGAGCGTCCATCATTTGTGGTAAGAGCACATCTTGACCTTTATGTTAGTGACATCACAAAGCAGAGGATTGTTTTGGATTTGTTCCACACAAACACTTCAGTTTGATGTCCGTTCATCTGATTATCTGGTGTCTTCATTCAGCTTGTGTTGCTGAATTGGACTTTTAAGAGCACCTTTGGACTTTCTTTAGTGTTTTTTTTATTAAGCGCAACTTTATATATTCCTTTCAAGTTATTAAAATTTGCTATATTCAAAACTTCTGTTGACCACAAGTAAAAAGCTTTAACATTAACTGTACATACCTCCGTGACAGCAAAGCTTCGCTTTCCACAAGGCACCACTTTGTACCACTTGTCATGAAGTGTATCCATTAATCCACTTGATTTATACTGGCTAATTAATTCTGATATATTTGAAGTGAGAAGAGAGTTTGGAGGAAGACCAATCCCATAGCCTGAAAATATACATAAATACAATAAAATTGGATTTCCATGATTTTCATTTCATTATATGAATTGCATTATATGAATTACATTTCATTTTCAAATAGCTGTTACAGTGGAAATGTAAACCTACTACAGACAGGGTTCCCAAACTTTTCCAAGTTATAACACATCATAATTCAAAATGTTTGTGACACACAGGAAATGTTTTGAAGGTTCTAGAATAAAATGAGTAGTATCCCAACAACCAGTAAACATTATTTCAAACTGAAATGTTTTTACTGGCTTTTGTTTTTTTCCTACAGTAGAGACCTAATAATACAGAAAACTAGCAGAAAAGTACTGATTTATTACTGGGGTAGAGAAGCCTCTTATTTTCTTTTTTTTTCAACTATTTTAAACAATTTATATTTTTTTTTTTCTAGCAGTGCCAAGATATTAAAATTAGTGCACTGGTCCAAATCATTTGGTGGAGGGGGGTTATGGCGTGGGGTTGTTTTTCAGGGGTTGGGCTTGGCCCCTTAGTTTCAGTGAAGGGAACTCTTCAGGCATCAGCCGAACAAGACATTTTGGACAATTTCATGCTCCCAAATTTGTGGGAACAGTTTGAGAGGACCCCGTCCTGTTCCAGCATAACTGCTCACCAGTGCACAAAGCAAGGTCCATAAAGACATGGATGAGCGAGTTTGGGGTGGAGGAACTTGACTGGTTTGCACAAGGTCCTGACCTCAACCTGATAGAACACCTTTGGGATGAATTAGAGTGGAAGGAGACTGCAAGCCAGGCCTTCTCGTCCAACAGCAGTGTCTGACCTCACAAATGCGTTTCTGGAAGAATGGTCAAACATTCCCATAGACACACTCCTAAACCTTGTGGACAGCCTTCCCAGAAGAGTTGAAGCTGTTATAGGGTAGGTCAACTCAATATTGAACCCTACGGACTAAGACTAGATGCCATTAAAGTTCGTGTGCATGTAAAGGCATTTGTCCCAATATTTTTGAAAATGTAGTGTAATTGGGATTGCAAAGGCATTTGGTGCACAAAATTGATTAATGTATCATTTGTGTCTGATCAGAGGGGGAGGATTTTAGCTAATAGGAGCCAGCAGCACAAGGCACACATTCCCTGTAAATATTGTCCATTGAGCTGATTTTTTTTTTTCATTTGTGACTAAACTTAGGCTTTAATGATTGTATTTTCAGGCTACTAAAATTGCAGAATGGTTGGGATCAAAGTGACTTCTTGCCACTATTTCTTCTCATTTGAAGCTGTTTTTAACACTTTAATTAAAAGTGGGAATATTCTTACTCCCCTATTTATACTCTTTTGATACTTCCCCTGTTCAAGCTTTGCAACCTAGAGTTAAATCCCTAAAAACAAGGGAGAGGTGGAAGAGCCCTTATAGTGGAATATATAGACAGTAATGTTATTGGAAAAAAATGAAAGGATAAAGTAGACTGACTTATATTTGGCGAGGTTGCGAGGTACCACATTCTGTGGTAGATGCAACTTTCCGAGTGCATGTGTGGAGAATACTCTTTTATTAATCTATAAATATCCTTATTATGCTTATAACTTATTTCTCATTAGTAAGATTTGGATTATTTTTATTCATCCTTGTCTTACACAAAAGCAACATTTTGAATGCCCTCTAAAAATTACATGAAACACACTTGACACACTTGATAAAGGACCAATTCACAGCGACTTGTGCTAAAATGCATGTACATTTCCATCCACCACAATGTAAACCAAAAATTTGGTGTGAATAGGACACATTGGAAATTATTGTTTTTCAGATGTCCTACTGTTTATCTGCGTTTTACAGCTGCGCTAAAACGCACTTTTGTGAATTGGCCCAAAATGTTTTTTCCTTCTTCAAAAACTTTTCTAGAAGCACTAGATCCGATTGCAATCCTACACTACCAAAGAAACCCAGGGGATGCACGGAGTCAGATCGGTGTTGGTGCATGCTCATTCCTGTTGGAATACAACACTCCCAAAAAGGGATGGAACACATGCGTCTTTTTGCAGTAACAATGGCCCCTCTACATAGATTGAATAATTAGGAAAACACAGAAATTAGGAAATTCAGTGTGAGTAACCCTTTTAAAGAAAACCCCTTTTCTTTCAATACTCCACTTTTGCAGTACATGACTAGATTCATGTGTGCATTTGCCCTTTGAATTTTTTTTGTATCTTTTAGAATTATTAATATTTGATTGGGGATAATCTCTCTGATGTATTATAATACATACTTCACCCAGTGGCAATTTTTTATATCATCAGTCGTACCCCTAATATCTCAAATAATATAACATACAGCACTTTATAATACAATTTTATACACAATCAACATGACCAGATTTTCTTTTTAATTGATGATATAATTACCCTTCTGATATTTATGGAAAGTCTACTGTATTTCATCGTTATATTTTATTGTATTTATATGTTCCTTGATTTGTATTTAATGTAATGTAATGTAATTCAATCCACAAATTCTTGTGTAACACTGTTAAACTAATGAAGTGGATTATTTTAGCTGCGAAATGTGTCTTTGGTGTAATAAATAAATTAATTGTCCAATTTGAGGCTGGGTTCACACATGTGCGGTGCAAATTCCATTTCCGTTCTCTCTGCGAAGAGAAAAAACAGCTGTTCAGCAGTTCCTCTCCATTGTAGCTGCAGATCAGTGAGCAGGGAGAGGGGGGAGAGGGGGGAGGTGTAGTGAGGAAAAGGAGAGAATTCGTGTTCAGAATGGAATGCATCTGCAAATCAGATGCATTCCCATAGAAGATAATGTGCTTGTAATTCGCACCGCAATGCCCAGAAAACGCACAAGTTTTTTGGGCAATGCGCAGTGCGAATGCAACACACATATGTGAACCAGATGCATTCAAATGAATTAATTTTAAAATGTCCTGTGAATTGGATGTAGTGTAAGCCGCATCTAATTCGCATAGGTGTGAACGGGGCCTAAACATGAAGACAGACCTTGACCCATTCCTAAATAGCAACATATGTTACTAAGAGCTGAGGAATGGGGGAGAATTGAATGTGTATAAAATACTGCCAACATCCTTAATCAAATAAAGCAGGAGGAAATGTGCACTGAGTGCACACAGGGGTCGCCCCTTAGGACTTTAGTGGCAAAGTGATATATAGAGTATAGAGAGTTGATTGTGTAAAATGCACAAAAGTACCAATTTTATTTTAATGTAGAAAAAATAGAAAAATACAAATACGAATACAATTATACAATATACGTATTCACTTTAAAATACACACATCAATATATACAAGGTAGATATATCAACCCAATGCTTACAACCCGCAGCCTAAATAAGTTTAAGGTCTAACGGATGGATTTACAGCATATATCCCGACATGTTTCGGAAATTGGTATGTATTATTCCTTCATCAAGGGATTTACAGCTGGGTGATCAAATCCTTATATAGAAGAGGTGCATGAAAATAAAACATAGCGAGACAAAAAACCAGAAACAAAACAGGCTGGCTAGAGGGTCCACAGGAATATGTGATGGGCAGCTCTAGGTGCAGGACCGAACGCTGCAGCACATTCACAAGAGACGCCTGATTGGAATCTTTTTACTTGACATATCCATTTGAGACGTAGACCTCTGGGCAGCAGTTTCACAACTGACAGTCAGTTAGTTTTTTTGTCTCGCTATGTTTTATTTTCATGAACCTCTTCTATATAAGGATTTGATCACCCAACTGTAAATCCCTTGATGAAGATGAAGGAATAATACATACCAATTTCCGAAACATGTCGGGATATATGCTGTAATTCCATCCGTTTGACCTTAAACTTATTTAGGCTGCGGGTTGTAAGCATTTGGTTGATATATCTACCTTGTATATATTGATGTGTGTATTTTAAAGTGAATACGTATATTGTATAATAGTATCCGTATTTGCATTTTTCTATTTTTTCTACATTAAAATAAAATTGGCACCTTTGTGAATTTTACACAATCTACTCTCTATACTCTATATATCACTTTGCCAATAAAGTCCTAAGGGGCGACCCCTGTGTGCACTCAGTGCACATTTCCTCCTGCTTTATATGTTACTAAGAGCATCTCTGCCATTCAAATGCTGTTTTTTCCCTTTACAAATCAAGCAGTATTACCTACACTCTCCTCAACTTTAACTACTTACAGATCGGAAGATTTTCCCCCTTAACGACCAGGCCATTTTTTGCGATACGCCACTGCGTCGATTTAACTGACAATTGCGCAGTCGTGCAATGTTGTACCCAAACAAAATTGATGGCTTTTTTTCCCCACAAATAGAGCTTTCTTTTGGTGGTATTTGATAACCTCTGCGGTTTTTATTTTTTGTGCTTTACAGAAAAAAGAGTGACAATTTTGAAAAAAAAAACAATAAACAATATTTTTTACTTTTTGCTATAATAAATATCCCCCCAAAAATTAAAAAAAACACATTTCTTCATCAATTTAGGCTAATGTATATTCCTTTATATATTTTTGTTTAAAAAATCGCAATAAGTGTATATTGATTGGTTTGCGCAAAAGTTATAGTGTCTACAAAATAGGGGATAGATTTATGGAATTTTTGTTATTAATATTTTATTTTACTAGTAATGGAGGCGAGCTGTGATTTTTAGCAGGACTGCGACATTGCGGCGGACAGATCAAACACTTTTGACACTTTTTTGGGACCACTTACATTTATACAGCGATCAGTGCTATAAACATGCACTGATTACTGTGTAAATGTCACTGGCAGGGAAGGGGTTAACACTAGGGGGCGATCAAGGAATTAAATTGGTTAAAGGTACTGATGTACACCTACGGCGATTTGTGGGAACAAGCCAACCTGCTACAGTATATTGATGGCGGCTGGTCGGCAAGTGGTTAAAGATGAGAATCTGGAACTTCATACAGACTCTTGAACAGAAAACTCCATTTCCAATAGACTAGGAAAATGTTCTATCATTCTGTTTTAACCTCCCTGGCGGTATGATTATTTCAGATTTTAGGTGCTGAAAGCGGTACAATTATTTTGCACAGAAATTTGGCGTTTTATATTATAGGCCTGTAATTCTTAGGAATGTCTAGTAGACATCCCGGGTATGATAAAGTTTGAAAAACAAATTCAAAAATTATAATATAATAAATAACTATAAATAATTATACCAAATAATAATATAATAATAATAAAAATTATTCAATAATGTAATCAAATCAAAAACACTGAAATTTGCTCAGTTTCAGAATTGTCGCTTTCGTTACTTTTAGTGTTTGGTGACGGATTTCCCCACAAATCACTATCACTCAATTCTGCAAGTGATTCTAATTTATTATCGCTGTTTTCTAGCTGGTCTAAAGCCACTTTTGATGTAAAGGGACAGTTTTGGTTGCTATGGACAATCTCCAGTTTCCAGGCAGAAAGAACAGTTTTTATAATATAAAACTGCATGCAGGACACTGGACAGACCACTAGGGACAAAGGGATGTGTAATCATTTGATACAGTAATGTAATCTGTAAGATTACAGTATACTGTATCTGTACTGTGTGTTTCACTTTTTGAATTTGGCGCCGAACTCCATCCCCACGCGTCGCAACGCTCGCAGGGAACGGAGCTCGGCACTGTGAATCGAGCAAGACACGGCGGCTCGCCGATCACAGTGGGGAGACAACGCAGGATCCAGGGGACAAGTTAAGTATCCTCTACATGGATCCTGCGATGCGATCCAGAGTCTGGCTCAGGGATACTGCTTTTGGTATTGAAAATCCACCCTGAGTCAGACTCTGGAATACCGCCAGGGGGGGATAAGTATTATTTAATGTATTTTTTTTTTTTGTATATATACAAAATCTCACAAAAGTGAGTACACCCCTCACATTTTTTAAAATATTTTATTATATATTTTCATGTGATAACACTGAAGAAATGACACTTTGCTACAATGTAAGGTAGTGAGTATACAGCTTGTATAACAGTGTAAATTTGCTGTCCCCTCAAAATAACTCAACACACAGCCATTAATGTCTAAACCGCTGGCAACAAAAGTGAATACACTCCTAAGTGAAAATGTCCAAATTGGGCCCAATGTGTCAATATTTTGTGTGGCCACCATTATATTCTAGCACTGTCTTAACCCTCTTGGGCATGGAGTACACCAGAGCTTCACAGGTTGCCACTGGAGTCCTCTTCCACTCCTCCATGATGACATCACGAAGCTGGTGGATGTTAGAGACCTTGCGCTCCTCTACCTTCCATTTGAGGATGCCCCACAGATGCTCAATAGGGTTTAGGTCTGGAGACATGCTTGGCCAGTCCATCACCTTTACCCTCAGCTTCTTTAATAAGGCAGCAGTCCTCTTGGAGGTGTGTTTGGGGTCGTTATCATGTTGGAATACTTCCCTGCAGCCCAGTCTCTGAAGGGAGGGGATCATGCTCTGCTTCAGTATGTCACAGTACATGTTGCCATTCATGGTTCTCTCAATAAACTGTAACTCCCCAGTGTCGGCAGCACTCATGCAGCCCCAGACCATGACATTCCCACAACCTTGCTTAAACTTAGACTGTAGGCAAGACACACTTGTCTTTGTACTCCTCACCTGGTTGCTGCCACACATGCTTGACACATCTGAACCAAATAAGTTTATCTTGGTCTCATCAGACTACAGGACATGGTTCCCGTAATCCATGTGCTTAGTCTGCTTGTCTTCAGCAAACTGTTTGCAGGCTTTCTTGTGCATCATCTTTAGAAGAGGCTTCCTTCTGGGACAACAGCCATGCAGACCAATTTGATGCAGTGTGCTGCGTATGATCTGAGCACTGACAGGCTGACCCTTCAACCTCTGCAGCAATACTGGCAGCACTCATACGTCTATTTCCCAAAGACAACCTCTGGATATGACGCTGGGCACATGCACTCAACTTTTTTGGTCGACCATGGCGAGGCATGTTCTGAGTGGAACCTGTCCTGTTAAACTGCTGTATGGTCTTGGCCACGGTGCTGCAGCTCAGTTTCTTTTTTTCAGATCCTCAGAGAGTACTTTGCCATGAGGTGCCATGTTGAATTTCCAGTGACCAGTATGAGAGAGTGAGAGCGATAACACCAAATTAAACAAACCTGCTAACAAGTCACATGACAACGGGGAGGGAAAATAGCTAATTGGGCCCAATTTGGACATTTTCATCTAGGGGTGTACTCACTTTTGTTGCCAACAGTTTAGACATTAATGGCTATGTGTTGAGTTATTTTGAGGGGAGAGCAAATTTACACTGTTATACAAGCTGTACACTCACTACTTTACATTGTCATTTCTTCAGCGTTGTCACATGAAAAGATAAAATATTTACAAAAATGTGAGGCGTGTACTCACTTTTGTGAGATACTGTATTTACTGTATTTATACTGTATATATTTCAAGCAAAATATCCCCTCCTCTTTAGATTTTTGTTGGTTATAACACTGGTATCACTGTTCAGTGGACAATGTCTGATTGATGCATCCTTTTTATGTATATGCATTCGTTTTATTTCAATGTTCCAATTTAAAGACTAATTTCTGTACTAATTGAGAAAGCTATATGAAATCATGAAAGAGAAATATATTTGGAAAGCACAAGATTGATGTACTCAGCCACTGGGTATCATGAGGTGGGGTCAAGCCATTTGTTTGTGCTACGCAGCTAGTCACTGCAAACATTGGTGTGCGCAGCCTATTGCAATAGGGTGTGTACCCCAGAGCACAAATACACATGCGTGTATATCAGCAGAGCAGTGGACGGTGTCAGTAGAGCAAAGATTGATGTCAGTAGGGCAGTTTTTGTATTATTTTTTACAAATTTTATTTGTTTTATTATTTTTTGCATTATTATTTTTTACTATTTTTTTAGGAACCCCGTTATGGGGCTTTGGTGAAATATCAATGGTCTAAACCAGGGGTCTCAAACTCAAATTGCCTGAGATCCACATGACAAGTTTTCATATCCCATGGGGGCCGCATGCAAACTTTCAAAACTTCAAAAACAATAAACTATACCAGCAATAATATACTATACTATACCCAGCACTGGTGTCAGCAGACCCATTATTAACCCCCAGCAATGGTGTCAGCAAACACATTATTAACCCCTTCCCGCCGACCGTATGCAGATGTGCATACTCGGCTTTCCGGGGTTATACCAGGATGATGCCTGCAGCTGCAGGCATCATCCCGGTACCGTTGTTTATTGCCGGCGATCGGCTATCCGAGTATAACAACCAATGCGGCTAAAAGCCACTCGGCTGTTATACCAGAGGGGGGAGGGGAGTCCCCCCTCCCGCCACCTCCCGTCGCTCTTACCGGGCCTCCCGTGCGATCGGGAGGCCCGGTGTCCAATCGGCTGCCTTCGGCGGCTGGGGGCGGGCTGGAACGAAGCTGTGGGTGGCTTTGTTCCAGCCTTCTCATTGTAAACGCGGAAGCGACGTCATGACGTCACTTCCCGTTTACTCGGCTGCCAATGGGGCCGGTTTTAAAAAAATATACAGTGTTCAGAATCGCCGTTTTCGGCGATCTGAATACTTTGAAGTGCACAGGAGGGATCGGGGGATCCCCGATCCCTCCATAAAGAGTACCTGTCATCACCTATTACTGTCACAAGGGATGTTTACATTCCTTGTGACAGCAATAAAAGTAAAAAAAAATAAAAAAATTTTAAACACAATTTATAAGTATAAAAATAAATAAAATAAATAAAATTTTTTTTTTAAAGCGCCCCCGTCCCCGCGAGCTCGTGCAGCGAAAAAAACGCATACGGAAGTCACGCCCGCATATGTAAACAGTGTTCAAATCACACATGTGAGGTATCGCTGCGATCATCAGAGCAAGAGCAATAATTCTAGCACTAGACCTCCTCTGTAACTCAAACCTGGTAACCGTAAAAATAATTTAAAGCGTCGCCTATGGAAATTCATAGGTATCGTAGTTTGTCGCCTTTCCACGAGTGCGTGCAATTATAAAGAGTGACATGTTTGGTATCTATTTACTCGGCGTAACATCATCTTTCACATTATACAAAAAAATTGGGGTAACTTTACTGTTTGGATTTTTTAAATGAAAGTGTCCCTTTTCCAAAAATTTGTGTTTAAAACACCGCTGCACAAATACCGTGTGATATAAAATATTGCAACAATCTCCATTTTATTCTCTAGATTCTCTGCTAAAAAATATATATATAATGTTTGGGAACTCTAAGTAATTTTCTAGCAAAAAATACGGATTTTAACTTGTAAACACCAAATTTCAAAAATAGGCTTAGTCATGAAAGGGTTAAACCTAGCACTGGTGTCAGCAAATACATTATTATCCCCCAGCACTGGTGTCAGTAAACGCATTATTAACCCAGCATTGGTGTCAGCAAACGCATTATTAACCCTCAGCACTGGTGTCAGCAAACGCATTATTAATCCCTAGCATTACCCCCACACTGCACAAATACCCCCCACACTCCATAATTACCCCCGACACTGCACAAATAGCCCCACACTGCACAAATTGACCCACACTGCACAAATAGCCCCACACTCCATAAAATACCCCCCACACTCCATAATTACCCCCACACTACACAATTACCCCCCACACTGCACAATCACCCTCCACACTGCATAAAATACCCCCCCACACTGCTCAAATTTCTACCCCAGTCACCCCACTAAGGACTTTGCCTCAGTGTGATGGCTCACTCACCTCTCCTGGCAGTCAGGATCATCTGCCTCCCGAGTCCTCTCCTCCTGGCTTCCACAGAGGCCTATTGACAGGGGACCCAGAGAACACAATCTCCTGCCCTGAGGTGGCAGCAGGACCCTGGATCGGGGCTCTGGTCGATCGTCAATGCCTAGGTGGGCGGATTGATGAGCGGATCCTTCCTCCGCTCCTTCTTCTGCTCTGTTCTCTCCCTGGGCTGCAGCAGTGTGCAGCGGAGAGGACAGAGGAGATGAAGAAGTAAAGCTCTTTGGCGCCTCCCCCTCTGCGGTGCCTGGGTGCAGTTCAAAAAGACATCCTGGATAGAGGTCGACCGATATGGGTTTTTCTCTGGCTGATGCGATACTGATATTTAGAAATCGGGGCGGCCGATGGCCGATATATGATGCCGATTTTTGTTCCCGATATTTTAGGACGATTTAAAAAAAAAAACCTCACCCACTCCACTCCTCCCTGCTTGCTCCTGTCACTCTACCACACACTTGATATCCTCAGTACAGATGGCACTGGTTGGCTGTGGCAAGTGGCACTGGTTGACTTAGGCAGGTGGCACTGGCAGGTGGCCCTGGCTGTCACTGGTAGGTGGCACTGGCAGGTGGTACGTGGCACTGATTTGCAGGTGGCACTGATTGGCACTGACAGATGGCGCTGGCAGGTGGCACTGATTGGCAGTGGCACTGGTTGGCACTGGCAGGCATTGACAAGTGGCACTGGTTTTGAACTGGCAGGTGGCACTGGTTTGGAACTGGCAGGTGGCACTATTGCCACTGGCAGGTGGCACTGATTGGCATGGCACTGGTTGGAGGTGGCAGGTGGCACTGGCAGGCACTGGCAGGTGACACTGATTGGCAGTGGCACTGGTTGGCAGTGGCACTGGCAGGCACTGGTTGGCACTGGTAGGTGGCACTGATTGGCGGTGGCACTGGTTGGTGGTGGCATTGGCAGGCACTGGTTGGCGGCACTGGCAGGTGGCACTGATTGGCGGTGGCACTGGTTGGCGGTGGCACTGGTTGGCGGTGGCAGGTGGCACTGGCAGGTGGCACTGGTTGGGGGTGGCACTGGCAGACTGGTTGGCACTGGCAGGTGGCACTGATTGGCGGTGGCACTGGAAGGTGGCACTGGCAGGTGGCACTGACAGATGGCACTGATTGGTACTGGCAGGTTTCACACTGAGCAGAGTGTAACTGTGTGTGAAACTGACAAGTAACAGAGAGGAGCTGTCAGAATTGAGCTTAATGTCGGGGTGGGCGGGACCCAGCAGCTATCAAACACCAGCCAATGATTGGGCTGTTTAAGAAAAGGGGCGGGCTACATATACATAGTGGCCCGCCCAGATCCCATTGGCTGGTGTTTGATATTGGCCGGGTCCCGCCCCCTCGGCCAGGTCCTGCCCACCCCCGACATCTATCTCAATTTTGACAGATCCCTCTGTCTCTTTCCTCTGTGTTACGTGTCAGTTTTGCACAAGCATCAAGCGCTGAGTGTGGAGAAGGGAGGAGGAACCGCGGCCAGTGTTATATATCGGCCTAATGGCCAAATATCGGTTGACATCTAGTCCTGGATCGGCCCTGCCATTTTTAACCGGTCCGCGGGCCGCAAATGGCCCACGGGCCGGTACTTTGAGACCCCTGGTCTAAACAGACCCCTGATGTCTCACTTTTGAGACAGAAAAATAAACTGTAGACAGAGAGTCCCTTTCTCTGCAGCCTGCAGTAAACAAAGTGTACTATGCTTCAGTTAAGAATGATGACAGGAGTGATCAGTACAGATCACTCTCTGTCTTCATTCAGAAAAGGAAGGGGCCGGATAATTAAATATTTACCAGCCCTTTCCCCGCTCCTGAGAGGAGAGATGCTGGCAACACTGCAGGGAGATGAGAGAAAGCAGGGGGAATCAGTACCATGTAGGATGATTAGGGTGTGCCCAGGCTTACTTCCTCACTGACAGGACAGAGCTCCGCCTTGTTTAGATAGGCAGAGCTCTGTTATGTGTGTCATTCTGACAATCAGTGGGTGTTGGCGGTCATACATTGGCCAGCACCCACTGATTGGCATCTGCTGTGTATATCAGCGCATGCCCCGAAGTGCTGGATCATGTACTTAGTACGTGATCCAGCACAGCAGAGCTGCCTTTCCGCCATACATGTAAGTGATACGGTCGGCAAGTGGTTACATGTGTATGTCAGGACAAATCTAAATCAAAAACAAAAAAAGAACATATTCAGTACGTGCACATTTTCTTCATGTTTTATCCCTTAACCATTTTTCTCCGGGAGATTTACCCCCTTCATGACCAGGCCTTTTTTTGCGATACAGCACTGCGTTATTTTAACTGACAATAGCGCGGTTGTGCAACGCTGTACCCAAATAAAATTGATGCCCTTTTTTCCACAAATAAAGTTTTCTTTTGGTGGTAATTGATCACCTCTGCGGTTTTTATTTTTTGCGCTATAAAGAAAAAAAAAAAAGAAATATTTTTTACTTTCTGCTATAAAACCCATCCAATTAAAAAAATCCAAAGAATCAAATTTCTTTATCAGTTTAGGCCAATATGTATTCTGCTACATATTTTTGGTAAAGAAAAATCCCAAAACCCCGACGTCTACAAACTATGAGATATTTTAATTAATTATTTTTAAAATGTATTTTTACTATTAATGTCAGTGATCAGTGACTTATAGTGGGACTGCGATTAAGCGGAGGACAAATCGGAAACTAACTGACACTTTTGACATTTTTTGGGGACCAGTGACACTAATACATTGATCAGTGCTAAAAAATATGCACTGCAACAGTACTAATAACACTGGCTGGGAAGGGACAATCAAAGGGTTAACTGTGTGCCTAGCTGGTGTTTTCTTACTGTGGGGGAAGTGCTGGTACTAGGGGAAGGCATGGATCCATGTGCCGAAGGATTGGAAGGTGATGGCGGACATCATGTCCATGGTACCCCCTGATCAGTTCCCGCTGTGTATAATCATACACGCCCCAGACCCTGAAGTTTTGTGCCACTTTGCCATCATATATCTAATTTATAAGCTGGAAGTTTCTATGCAGAGCTGCACCAGATTTTTCACTCTCCAGTTTAAGTAAATCAAGCCCAGTGTGTGTAAGGACAAATGCTGTAGGATATATATATATATATATATATATATATATATATATATATATATATATATGGTAGATTTTCGGGTAATGTCTGGAAAACACTTTAAAGCCTCGTACACACGATTGGATTTTCTGCAGACAAAACCTTGGACTTTTGTCTGAAGGCGTGTGCCGGCAAGGAATTGTCGGCCAACAAACATGAATGTAGTGACGTACTACGTGGTTTTTCAGCTGTTTAGCGCCACCCTTTGGGCTTCTGCTAATTTTGTGTTAGTAGAAGTTTGGTGAGTGTTGATTTGCGCTTTTCATTTTGTGCTTTTCATTTTGTGCTTTTCATTAAGCGCTTTTCAGTTTGCGTTTTTCATTTCGTACTTTTCAGTTTGTTTCTGAACGGCCGTTCGTAAACCAGACATGTTACATGTATCGTAGGAGATAACGTGTTATTTATTATTGGCCTTGGAGTTGTTGCTGTGACCCAAGTCCAATCCAGGAACAGGAGGAGGAGGATTTCTTGGACCAAAAATGTGTTGCTTTAGTAATCATGACCAATTATTTCATATGCCTTTGCTGCGGGAGCTCCAGGAGAATAATCCGGATGATTTTAGGAATTATCTCTGGATGACGGACCCCTGCTTTCACCAACTCCTGGCACTGTTGACCCCCTATATTAAGAAGCAGCACAACACATGCATGAGGCTTTTATTTTATTTTTGGTTGAATAAAAATTTGATTTGGTATATTTTCTATATTTTTGGATGCATAGAATGCACTTTTTGGTAAGTTTCTATTGGCAGATAGCATGTCTAATTTTATTTGTTTTCTTTTTTTAATGCACAATAAAAAAAATTGTGTAGAATAATACTTGGCTATGTGTTTTACTTCAAATGACAGTTTGGGAGTAGGCAGTTACATTTTAAAAAATACAATGTAAAATTAATAGAGAATACCAACATAGTTGTATCTTTGATCATAAAAACTACAGGATAATGGTGTTGTGGTAACTTGCCCCCCCCCCCCAAAAAAAAGCATAATAATATTAATCTTGATATCGCTAGAAAATAAAAGCCTTTTAAAATATGTTTGCCATAACTCCATCAGTATCACCAGCAAAGCAGCTTCATTATTATGCCATTAAATAAAGAAGAAAATGTGCGCTGCATTTGGAGATTTCATAATTTGCCATGTCACGAATGTTAATTCTCCATTACGAATGGTAGTTTACAAGACTGACTGCTTCCAGATCGTCCTTGCTTCCGAGCATGCATGTTTGTACTTTGGACTTTTGTTCGACGGACTTGTGTACACACGCTCAGAAAATCCAACAACAGACATTTGTCAGCGGAAAAATTTAAAGCCTGCTATCCATTGTTTGTCTGCGGAAAATCTGACAATTGTCCGATGGAGCATACAAACAGTCGGATTTTCCACCAACAGCCTGTCATCATCCAATTCCCATCAGAAAATCTGATCGTGTGTACGCGGCTTTACAGCCAGACAACAACTATACTAAAAAGAAGGTCAATAATAGCAATTCCTTGAATTCTCTAATGATCGGTGTTTAACCAATAAAGCTTCAGTCTAGGTTCACACTGATGTGATGCGTAAAACGCAGCAAAGCCTGTGCATTTCCTGCACTGCATTGAAATTGCACGGAGTTCATGTAATCTGTTGCGGGTGTCAATGTTAAATAAAGGACACCCCAAAACAGCTTGCAAAATGCAGTGTGATTGCCAGAATCGGATCGCATGGGTTTGAATACCCATGCGATACGATTCAATTGTGGCAAAAAAAGGATCCTGCACCATTTTGGTGTGGATGAGGTGCGATTTGTGCCATACAAAATGATTGGCTCAAATATCACCGCACAGACATCGCTTGTGATTTGCACAGGAATATGGTGCGATGTCCTGCACCGCACAAGTGTAAACCCAGGCTCAGAGCTTTGTTTACTCTTCCATAAACATAAAACATAAAGTAACATATATAACGTAGATATGCAAAAAGCAATACAAAGTTTGACCAGTGATGAAAAAAAAAAACAACATATTTATATATATATATATAAACCTGGGACCTGTTATGCTTAGTTCCACTCTGGGATACAATTAAAGCATCAATTTTTTTGCTCCAAACTTAAAATGGTTGGGGAAAAAAAAAAAAAACCTCCTTAGTAATATATGCAGGGGCTGCAGTGTTAAGAGCAGCTTCAACACTTGCCCCTCCTGATGACTCACTCTGATCACCATATTACTCTCAGGGGAGGATGACATCTTTATTGAGATGGTTCTAGGCTTCCGTGCGACTGTAGAAATCTTACATGAGCCCCTTTGAGGTGTTTTTACCCCCCTTCTGACCACAGCCCGATGCACAAAGCAGAGGTACTAACAGAAGGAATGCATACACTTGCTTGAGCAATAGTTCAGCTCTGTTGCTGCTATTAATGCCCAGCCTGATGCAGCTGTAAATGTGTCAAAGGAATGCCTGTGTCACCAAACCTTTTATATGTCACCTTTGCTCTTGTGTCCCTCGGCAGCCTGCAACAGCAACAATGGTGTCTATTAAAACACTCCTTCCCGCGCTGGGCATTGGAGGACGCCATCGCCACACTAAGCCCAGCACCCCCGTTGCCTACGGCTTCCCCTCCCTCTTTTTAAAAAAGAGCTTTTTCCCGCAGGAGCGTGGGCTCCGATCCTATGGGATCAGCAGAGATAGGGGAAAAAATGTCGAAGGGGGGCCTGGAAGCCGCCGAGCGGCATGCCGTTCATGCTGCTTTTTTTTTGTTGCGCTCCTTCCCTGAGAAGAGGGAAAGAAAAACAGCACAAGAGGGCATCTGGTGGGGAGGACACCCCCCTAGACTTAGCAGAGATTTGCTGCTGGCCGGAGAAGGAAAAAACTGCTGTTTCCTGGACACAACATGGGCTCTCGGAGAAGCATGAAACGGTAAGTGCTCTATACAGCCCCCAGTGGTGACACATAGGCATGATAACATTTACTAAATGAAAGGAGACATTCATAAGAAAATTTTGAAAATTTCTTAGAAAAACTTCACTTACCTTTCCCGCCGCAGGGTTTTCTGTGGTAAACCAACAGACCCAATCTTCACCCTTCACGGTGGGTTCCATTAAACCTTCAGGAGCTGCGGATCCTCGAGTAATCCCACAATCCTGGACCTGTAATAGCACCACTACCAGTAAAACTTTATGGCCTTAATACCAAAAAGTACTGGATCCCAGGGGCCAGCTCTCTAAAAAGAGAAGCGTTACAGGCAAGACCTTGTTTCTTCAGATACGAGGCCTGGGTGCCATTCAATTCGGCCAAAAAGACACTTTGAATGGATTCGGCAGTATGGTTAGCCCCACCAAGGATTGCTCCAGTGGTGCTCAGCACAGCACATCTTTACTCGTGACTAACACCTTAGACACTGGCGAAAAAACTGAGGTACTCTCACCAGTAGGAGGGGTTATATAGGGAGTGCACTTTTTAATTTGGGGCGTGCCAGTGTCCATCATCTGAAGGAGGCCTATAACCCACATAGTAACTACTATGGCTCTGTGTCCCGTGATGTATGATAAGAAAATATCACAGCTTCACATAGTTCAACCCTACCATCAGACACCTTCAGCAACCCTCCATGTAAATTATTACACATGCATCCATTTGAAAAACCATAACCAGAATAATAAGAAAAGAAGAAAATAGCAGAATACAAACAAATAGAATAACAGAGGATTCTGTGAAGCTGTAATGTATTTATCTTTCTTTTTTTTATTACTTTTGGGATTTTTAAGATGTTTCATGCAATAAAATACATATGTTTTTCAGTTTTAATGTATTGGTTTTATGCCACAACGTAAGAAATCAGAAGCAAGCATAGAGGTTGCCAGCACAGAGCTAAAGAATGCAAACAGAACAATCGTAGTTAAACCTTCATGCAATTGGGATGATATTGAAGGATAATTAATGAAAAATGGAAACAAAAGGGAAAAAAAAGTAAGGAAAAAACTACTCACAGACATCCCAGGGTGGCTCAACTCCTGAGACCAACCCCAAGGGATGATATCTGTAGGAACGTGAAAAAAAATAAGAATCAGAAAGAAGGTAGGAGGGAGTAAGGGAAATTCAAAGTCTAGAGAAGGAAGGAGAAAAAGGAAGAGAAAAAAGAACTCAGACTCGGATATGCCGCTGGAAGCAGTCAGAGAAGGCCCGAACAAGCCGGTTGAAGTGAGGGAAACTCATAGGAAATCCAAGGTTCCCAGACTTTGAGAAATTTAGGATGTGAGTCATTCACAATGCTAGACATCAGCTCAAGAAGCATCAAGGCAGTCATACGTGACTTCACCCCTTGAAAGGCAATGCGCAGAGTCTTCTAGGCCTGGGCTATGGTCAATACATATGTTTATAAGAAAGATTGTTTTAGTCCATTCCTGAGGTTGAAGTAAAAGCGCCTTAAAATTCCCACATACGTTTTGTATTACTTTTCTATTTGCCGTTAGGGATGTGGTGCTGAGGTTATCCATACATGCAAAATCTTATCCTGCTCCAACAGGTGCAGTTAAGGACCGTGTATTTATTTTTGCTAACACTTTAAGAAGCTATAAAGCTGTAACACGTGTTACAGTCATAAGTGCAGAAATAGATTCTGGCACCTACCAACATCTCTTACCAACATCAGGACCCCAGCTGACAATCTGACCTCAGGTCCTGGAAGCTACAGATGCAAACATGTAACCCAGTAGAATAGGACTTTAGAATGCATCAGGCACATCCCAGGTTATTAAATGTTATGCCCAGTTGCCTCCATGGTGGCAACCATTCACTAGGTTTGATTTACTAAAGTGTAAAGTGAGGTGAAGTGTCATAAAGGGGCATAGATCTGTCTTCACTTAAAGCAATTAGTCAGGTTCAGAAGAAGCTCCCTTTTCCCTTTAACGTTCACTGCATTTGACTGAATGTTTGAAGTGAGCACATTTTTGCTTCAGTTGATCTCACTAAACACATTTTCTAAATAGGGCCTAGTCTTTTGTTTCACTTTTAATCACTTTTATTTTATTTATTATGTAAACCTCAGACATGACAAATGAACAAAGAACAGCCCTCTATAGTGTGTTCTAGCCTGAATCCAAAGCACCATGTGTGGTTCTTCTCTGATCTCTGATCCCTCTGCCATCTGCATGAGTAACTGATAAATCTGTAGACTGACACCTCCCAGGAGATGGTCTGCCCCCTTCCAGCACACAGCAGTTGACTCATGGACTCAGCTCTGTGTTTTTATCTACTGTATGAGCCTGTAGAGGGGGCTTGTAGACCTCTGTGATCTAGCTTTGCAGTGTGTGTGTGACATTAGATTCCTTCCCACCCCCCTGCTTTCCGCTGCTGAGACATGCAGTGTAAAACGTGTATTCTGGAAGACTGTAGAGGACAGAGTTTTACAGATAACCAGATACAACTTTTATAGGAGGGTTTGTTTCATCTCACCCGTGTATCACCCGAGACACTGGATATATGTAAGAGTTTAAAACCACTTTAGGTTTGAGGGCATCGTCAACTCATATAATAGATGTGGGAGTGATATCCACTGTAAGAGAAGCAAGAGGAGACACCACTAAGCATGCTTTGTGAAAGCAGATTTTGTTTTACCTCACTGATCACATACACTGCTCATTAACTCTAGTTCTTTTCTGTAAAGCAAAATTTTAAAGGTGCTTTCTGCAATATCCATTACTTTAGTAATTTGTGAAAAATAATCATCTCTGAGAAGTGTATTGAACAGTCATTGAATCTTCCTAATCATCGTTTGCAGTAATGAAGCATAGGGGTTAAAGGTGACTGTATGTTCCCCCCTATAAAATATATTAAAACTATTCAGCATATAACCTCTGGTGACTATTTGATGCTCTTTAGCCATACAATTATGCACGTTTTTCTGGTAATGTATGAATGTAATTATAAAAGATTTCTTTAATTTGACACTATACTTTAGCAATTCTTTTTGCAAAAGTGACCTTTAACGATCGGTCTTTAAAATGCATAAGATTTGCTTAACTTGTTATGCACATTAAACTAATCAATTGCTATTTATAGAATGCACTGCAGTTAAGCTATTGTATTGACATACTATGTGTAACTCTGTCATTGCTGGTACAGTTGACACTTCTACCCGCATGAAGAACATGACCATATTAACTATAGATATATTTTCTAAATGGCCTTATTCTTAGTCATTGTAATATATTAATCCAAAGCACTGCACACTGAGGTTAGATCCACAATATACTGTATATTATAAAATGCTGTATTTTTGCTTGTCATTATTATCATTTTTTCCTTGTCAAAAGAAGTTTATTGAGTATACAATGTTATAAAGATACATAAAGATACATAAAGTAAGTTTACAAGGATCTATAAAGTAAGCTCATTGTTTTACAGTAGGGTTTATATAGGTAAATATCATGAAATTTCAAATATTAAACATTGGGTTCACGTAAACCTAAATTAAAGATATATATCATTTCCTTAGTTACTTTTGTAGGTATTTAAATGATTTATACCTACTATACATATTGTTTACAAGTAGAGTGTATATAGGTCAAATAAATTCTGATAATGAGCTTTAATCGTAAGGTGGAGAAAAGGAAAGAGAAAGAAGAAAAAGGGTTGAAAGGTAGAGGTATGGTCCACAAGGTTGTCCCGCTCGTCAGTTTATTATTCTTTTTAGTTCTCTTTGAAGCCTTAGAATGGGTGTCTCTGTAAGTCATTTAATCTGTTATATTATCATTTTTTCAACCACTTCTTAGTTCACACACCTTTACACCCCTTATGGACCAGGGGAATTTTTACACTTCAGCTTTATAAATCCCCTTCCCGCCGACCGAACGCACATATGCGTCCTCGGCTTTCCGGGGTTATACCAGGATGATGCCCGCAGCTGCAGGCATCATCCCGGTACCGTTGTTTTCAGCGGGCGATCGGCTACCCGAATATAACAACCGATGCGGCTAAAAGCCGCTCGGCTGTTATACCGGAGGAGTGGGAGGGGACATCCCCCCCTCCCGCCGCTGTTACCGGGCCTCCCGTGCGATCGGGAGGCCCGGTGTCCATTCGGGAATCTCCGGCGGCTGGGGGCGGGCTGGAACGAAGCTGTGAGCGGCTTCGTTCCAGCCTTCTAATTGTAAACGCGGAAGCGACGTCATGACGTCACTTCCCGTTTACTCGGCTGCCAATGGCGCCGAATTTAAAAAAGTACACAGTATTCAGAATCGCTGTTTTCAGCGATCTGAATACTTTGAAGTGTAAAGGAGGGATGGGGGGTCTTTTAGACCCCCCATCCCTCCATAAAGAGTACCTGTCACCACATATTACTGTCACAAGGGATGTTTACATTGCTTGTGACAGCAATAAAAGTAAAAAAAAAAAAAAAAATTTTAAACACAATTTATAAAAGTACAAAAATAAATAAAATAAATAAATAAATTTAAAAAAAAAAATTTTAAAGCGCCCCCGTCCCCGCGAGCTCGCGCAGCGAAGAAAACGCATACGGAAGTCGCGCCCGCAATGTAAACGGTGTTCAAACCACACATGTGAGGTATCGCCGCGATCGTCAGAGCGAGAGCAATAATTCTAGCCCTAGACCTCCTCTGTAGCTCAAACCTGGTAACCGTAAAAAATTTTTAAAGCGTCGCCTATGGAAATTCATAGGTACCGTAGTTCGTCGCCATTCCACGAGTGCGTGCAATTATAAAGGGTGACATGTTTGGTATCTATTTACTCGGCGTAACATCATCTTTCACATTATACAAAAAAATTGGGGTAACTTTACTGTTTGGATTTTTTAAAATTCATGAAAGTGTCACTTTTCCAAAAATTTGCGTTTAAAACACCGCTGCACAAATACCGTGTAATAAAAAATATTCCAACAATCGCCATTTTATTCTTTAGACTCTCTTCTAAAAAAATATATATAATGTTTGGGGGTTCTTAGTAATTTTCTAGCAAAAAATACGGATTTTAACTTGTAAACACCAAATTTCAAAAATAGGCTTAGTCATGAAAGGGTTAAGCTTATTTATTCCTAAGATACAAATAAGTAATACATATTTTTTATTTTGTGACAAACAAGGATTTCTGTTGGTGACATTTGTTTCCAATAACAATTTTATTTGCTATGCAATCTCTAGATAAATAAGATGTAAAAAAACACAAAAAATCTTTTTGATCATTCTTAGCTTTAAAAAATAAATGAGTGTTATTGTAGGCAAAAGGTATATATTTTGATCTACAATTTGCCTTATATAGAAGGATACTAACATTATGATTCTGGCACAAAGCATTACAGAGATATTTATAATTTAAATAAAGTTAGAGGAGTTCATTAGGGCTGATAAGGATCTCCCAGGTTGGGAGGATTACCCTCCCTGCAGCTCCCCTCTCCTCTCTCCCACAGATTGACATAAGTGCACGATATCTTAAACTGGCTATAGACATAGTTTATCCATTCATGGCCATTCCCACTCCACATAAGTTGATCTAATGATCGACTTCTCTTTGACGGGACTGTTTGGAAATTCTCATTCAGTCAGTGCCTGCAGCCAACCAGCTATAGCATTGATCACTGTAGTCTGACAGGGAAGGATCAATGTATGGCAAGCCTTACTCCAGTGTTCTCCTGTTGAAGTCACTAATGAATGGCTGAATGAATGGTTATTGATTAAAGAAGCAACCCCTATACTGTGGATTCACAGAGCCACTGAGTGAATAGATGTTTGCTTTTTCCTCCACTGTTCATTGACCCCCCCCAAGATAAATAAGAGTATGTGGGACAGGGAGGTATAGTCAGAGTGGGGTGGGAGGAGGGATGAGGATACTAAGAAGGGTAGGGATCGAGATAAATGGGTCAATAATGTGGTGCTATCTAGAGGTGCGACTAGAACTTGCAGGGCCCCCGTGCAAGAAACCATAAAGGACCCCTGACCCCTGGCAGTGTGATCTCCCGGTAGTTCTGCCACTGGTGTCAGTTTTTTTTCTTTTGTTATATTATTTTTTGTTTAATATTTTTTGTTATATTATATTTTTATTATTTTTTACCATTTTATTTACTTATTTTTTTTAACTTGTTTAGGACCCCTGTTGTGGGAAGGCGGGGGCTTTGGTGAAATATTAGGGGTCTAAGCAGACTTCTGATGTTTCACCTTGGAGACAGAGAAAGGAGATTGAGGACACAGCCTTCAATCCCCTACTCTGCAGCCTCAGCTGCACAGAATGAATTGACAGAATAGCTCTCTATAGCTTTCATTCACAAACTGAAGCACAGTATACACAGTTTACGAATTAACTGTAAGTGACTCTATTCAATAAGACAATGAAGGGGCCAGTAAATTACACATTTACTGGCCCCTTCCCCGCACTCTTATCCTAAAAACATCCCCTGCAGCAGTCAGCAGGAGAGAGGAGGGGAGCACCTGGCAGTACTTTGGGAGATGAGGAGGGCTGGTGTGTACACAGGAGCCCAATCACATCAAGAAAATTACACCCATATTGCCTGGAGAGTGACCTGAAGGGCCTGGTATGGATTTTGGGGGGACCCCATGCAATTTTATTTTTCAATTTTGGCACAGGGTTCCCCTTAATATCCATACCAGACCTGAAGGGCCTGGTATGGATTTTGGAGGGGATCCCCACGCCATTTTTTTAACAATTTTGGTGCAGGATTTCCCTTAATATTCATACCAGATATATATCCCTACCCCCGGGGGCGCACATCGCGGTGGTCGTTGTTGCGGTGTGTCAGTGTGACACACTGCAATTCCGATCTAGGTAAAGAGTCTCTGTCCAATGGCTGATAATGATGTAAACAGGAAGAGCCATTGATCGGGTTTTCCTCACTTACATCTGACAGACGCGAGTAGAGGAGAACCGATCGGCTGCCCTCCTGACAGAGGGGGTCTGTGCTGATTGTTTATCAGTGCAGCACCCCCTCAGATACCCACCCAAGACCCCCAGGATGCCGCCAGGGCCACCAGGGATGGCAACCACACTGAACCACCAGGTATGCCACCCTAGACCACCAGGGAAATGCCAATCTCTGCCCAGGCAGCTGCCAATCAGTGCCCAGGCAGCTGCCAATCAGTGCCATTGAAAAATGCCTGCCAGTGCTAGTGATGCCTGTCAGTGAAATCCAGTGCCAGTGCCATCCATCAGTGCCCATCAATGCCCTTCAGTGCCGCCTTTCAGTGCCGCCTATCAGTGCCACCCATAAGTACCCATCATTGCAGCCTTTCAGTGCCCATCAGTGTCACCTATCAGTGCCCATCAGTGCCCACCAGTGCCACCTATGAGTGCCCATCAGAGCCGCCTATCAATGCCCCCCCAGGTCCCCAAACAGTGCCACCTACCAGTGCTGCCTATCATTGCCCATCAGTGCCACCTCATCAGTGCCATCTCATTGGTGCCGCCTTATCAGTGCCCATCAGTGCAGCTTATTAGTGCCCATTAGTGAAGGAGAAAACTTACTTATTTACAAAATTTTATAACAAAATTTTATAACAAATACAAAGAAAAATAAAAAAATATTCAAAATTTTCAGTCTTTTATTATTCGTTTAGAAAAAAATAAAAACCGCAGAGGTGATCAAATACCACCAAAAGAAAGCTCTATTTATGGGAGCAAAATCATAAAAATTTAGTTTGGGTACAGTGTAGCATGACCGCGCAATTGTCATTTAAAAAGTGACAGCACTGAAAGCTGAAAATTGGCCTGTGCAGGAAGGTGCGGAAGTGCCCTTTATTGAAGTGGTTAAATTACATTTTTTCCTTTAGAAATGTCATTTTTCTGTGGTACTGTTGTAAACATGGGAAAGATGCGCTACTTTACAGGCAGACTAAGGAAACCCCCCAGACACAATATTTAACCTCCCTCGCGTATGATTATTTCAGATTTTAGATGCTCAAAGCGGTACAATGTTTTGCATGGAAATTTGGCGTTTTATATTGTAGGCCTGTAATTCTTAGAAATAACACACTTAAATCTGTCCAAACCAGACTCTAGTAGACATCCCGGGTATGATAAAGTTTTAAACACAAAATCATAAATTATAATATAATAAATAACTATAAATAATGATAACAAATAATAATATAATAATAATAAAAATTATTCAATAATGTAATCAAATAAAAAAAACTGAAATTGGCTCAGTTGCAGAATTGTCGCTGTCATTACTTTCAGTGTTTGATGACGGATTTCCCCACGAATCACTATCGCTCAATTCTGCAAGTGATTCTAATTTATTATTGCTGTTTTCTAGCTGGTCTAAAACGACTTTTGATGTAAAAAGACACTTTTTGGTTTCTATGGACAATCTCCAGTTTCCAGACAGAAAGAACAGTATTTATAATATAAAACTGCATGCAGGGCACTGGACAAACCACTAGGGACAAAAGGGATGTGAAATAATTTGATACAGCAATGTAATCTGTAAGATTACAGTGTACTGTATGTGTAATGTGTTTTTTACTTTTTGAATTTGGCGCCGTTCTCTGTCCCCGTGCGTCGCAACGCTCGCAGGGAACGGAGCCCGGCACTGTGATAGATTCGGCGGAGGACACGGCTCGCACACACAACAGGGAGACATCGCAGGATTCTGGGGACAAGGTAAGTAACTTTGCCTAGATCCTGCAATGTGATCCCAAGTGTGGCTCGCGGGTTACCGCTTTGGGTACTGAAAATCCACCCCGGGCCACACTCAGAATTACCGCTAAGGAGGTTAAAGGACTATTATTAAAATCACTGCGCCTGAAAAAACTGCAGTTTTTAAAACTTTTGTTTGCATTGATACATGTCCCCTGAGGCAGAACCCAGGTCCCCAAACACTTTTTATGGCAATAACTTGCATATAAGCCTTTAAAATGAGCACTTTAAATTTTTCATGTTCGTGTCCCATAGACTTTAACGGTGTTCGCATGTTCTGCTGCGAACCGAACCGGGGGGGTGTTCGGCTCATCCCTAATGATAGGTTAAATTACAAGTTATTTTTGTGATTAGCAGTCAAAAATCTATAAGGGTCCTTTCACACTGGGGAGGTTTGCAGGCGCTATTGCGCTAATAATAGCGCCTGCAAACCGACCCGAAACAGCCGATGCTTTAATTCCAGTGTGAAATCCCCGAGGGCTTTCACACTGGAGCGATGCGCTGGCAGAACGGTAAAAAAAGTCCTGCCAGCAGCATCTTTGGAGCGGTGAAGGAGCGGAGTGTATACCACTCCTTTACTGCTCCTGCCCATTGAAATCAATGGGATGGCGCGGCTATACCGTCGGCAAAGCGCCTCTGCAGAGGCGCTTTGCGGTGGTTTTAACCCTTTCGCGGCCTATAGCAGGGGGGTAAAACCGCCCCGCTAGCAGCCACATACCGACGGTAAAGCGCCGCTTACAATAGCGGCGCTTTACCGCCGACAACGCCCCCGCCCCAGTGTGAAAGGGCCCTTAGCTACACCAAAAAATGTTTGGGAAACAAACTATTTGTTGTCCAATGTTATTTATTAAACAATTGCAGTTCATTATTTTAGAACTTAACTCCCTCAAAACTTGTGACATCTGTGGCATTGTGCTGTGTGGTAAAACTGCACATTTTAGAGTGGCCTTTTATTGTGGCCAGCCTAAGGCACACCTGTGCAATAATCATGCTGCCTAATCAGCATCTTGATATGCCACACCTGTGAGGTGGCTGTATTATCTAGGCAAAGGAGAAGTGCTCACTAACACCGATTTAGACAGATTTGTGAACAATATTTGAGAGAAATAGGCCTTTTGTGTACATAGAAAAAGTTGTAGATCTTTAAGTTCAGCTCATGATAAATAGGGGCAAATACAAAAATGTTGCGTTTATAATTTTGCTCAGTGTAGTTTTGATCCAATATGTCTCACCTTTAGACACTTCTTGTTTCACATGAAAACAAGAAGGGAGAGAAGGATCACAATAGAAAGAGCCACACTATTAAAATTAGTAGGAAAACTTGTGTGTGTGTGTATATATATATATATATATATATATATATATATTTATAAGGTATCAAAATCTTACTACTGGACAACCCCCTAACCCATATATAACCCTTGTTCTAAACAGGGGCTACTATGTCAATTTCACCTGTTTTTCCCTAAGCTTAAGCTGACTTGTGATTTCTCACTGTCGCCAATAGGTGACACTAGTATAACTGGGAATAACTAAGTTATGAATATTTATATTTTTCAGCCAATCCAATAGGAGGTTTATGTCACTGATGCATGCTGGGGGAGGTTAAAAATATTTGGGACAGGCTATGTGTTCACTCTTTTCCTTTAGGCTGAGACTTGAGGTAGTGCTGCTGGATGGAGCTTTCCTGTTAGGCCCAATAGCCTGTTTTGGGGCCTAACATATTCTGAAGTGGTCCTAAAGTTTTCCTGCTTGATCTGGATGAAGTTGTGTCAAGGAGGAGACCTGGGTAGGCCTCTTGCTGAACAGAACCGGGAAGAAGGCTGGTCTCTCAGAAGATCCTGGTGACTTATATGCCTACAGTTTTGCCAGGTCGGCTTAAATGTTCTGACACTGTAAAGCTGGACATGGATCTGGGTCCGGAAAGTCTGTAAGTATCTGGGACCCCTAGACCTCACCTCCTTAACCATTCTGCAATAAAACTTTCAAAATACAAAAGTGACTGGTATACAATAATCCTATCTCAGTCCTGTGGTGAAATACTAGCCTGCGCCTGCCTTTGGAGGCGTTAACCTGCCTTTGGGATGTCAAAAGAGTGCTACACATAAAAGCACAAATCACAAAAAATATATAAAAATATAGGTATTCATAAATGCACATCTATCCAACCTTAGTTTGGAGTTTATTTTTCAGTTTACTTCTTGTTTCATTGCTCTCCAATACTTAGGTTACACATGGTTTTACCTGCATTTAGACGCCACAAGGGTGTTTTTTGCATGGACTACTAATTTACTGTTGTTTATACGCAGGATCTTGCACAAGTTATTTTCCTTAACCAGTTTAGCTCTTTGGACATAGTACGTACATTCAAAGAGTGAACCTTCAGTCACAAGCTGCTAGCTGCAGTAGCAGCCATAAGCTTTTTTGGGTTTTGTTTAGCTGGCTCCTGGCTTGAAACTTAAAGTGATGCGGCAGCTCTGTAGCTGTTGAGGGGAGGGAGAGCGATGTGAGACCAAGGCAAATCCATGCCGCAATCTCACATGTAAACAATGAAACCAAAAGCAACATCACTTCCAGTTTTAGATGCCCCCATTTCCTGGTCAGCACCGATCTGTGCTTGGTTAGATATATCCAAGCACAGTTCTGGGGGTTTAAGTAATTGTATTGCCAAAAATTTAAATTTTTACATGTATGCGAAAAATAAAAAATATGGCTTTGGAGCCAAAACATTTTCTTTATTTGCATACACCCATGCACTGTTCTTATGTTCCCAATGGCACTGCAGTATACATGAGCACAGCAGCACACATTTATGTCAATGACAGCTTGTATGCTGCACCTGGACTGAAAGTCCACTGAAGAGGCTCAGCCAGCCCATGTGCAAGAGACACTAAATGTAAAAAAAAAATTTACAGCTCTGAATGCATAACTACTTTATGAATGTTTATGGAGATGTCTCTTTTGTCCATTGTCCATTAGACAATGCATCTATGTTCAGATCCTTAAAAATAAAATGCTACTTGGCCACAATGGTTGGGGTTTTTGTTACCCATGTGCAAGAGACCTAAATGTGCTATGCATTTAGTTTAACATGTGATCAAATGATTGAGTTTTGTTTTCTCATTGTATTTTTCTTCTTTTTTTTTTTGGCGAAGCCAGGTATTATGATTTTTATTTATTTACTTTTATTTTATAATGCACTAGATTTTCCACAAGGAAAAAAAAAATCTTTTGGATTTTTACTAACCTGTTTATTTTTCCTCTGTACTTGGCATAAAACAATCTTAAATGGGAAAATCTGTTGTTAATGGTTATTTGACCTTTAGAGTCCCGAAAATAGAACAGTGTCCACTATTGATAAGTATGATGTAATTTTTATCAGTTTCTTTCAAGTTTTCTATTTTTGTGTCTAATTTCTGTAAACCTCCAAATTTAAAAATAGTTTTTCTTAATAATATACTGAAAAGTGAATTCCCCAATCACTGGTATTAAAATTATTCATTAAATCTTATGATTCATCATATTACAATTCCCATAAAAGTCATCTGTTTTAAGTTTTGAGTTTTCTGTTAAACATATATTCCCTGTCCAACAAGGTTTGCCATAGTAGGTGCCAACTTTGCACCCATTGCACTGTATTTTTACAGTAAATAACAATTTTCACAAAGCCAATTAAGTCTTTAAGCAAATCACAAATGTAAAAGAAAGTACAAAAAAAATAGCTAGATCAGGGTTGGATCTAGGTCAGTGTCAGGGTTAGAGTTATGGTCAAGGCCAGGGTCAAAGGTCAGGTTCAGTGTAATTTAATTGGAATAAAAACATTTTTAATTCAGTGTCTATGTCAGTGTGTTTTAGGTAGGATAAAAAAAGCAAATTGCGCACTGTTATTTCTGGGCCCTACTACAGGCACATTCAACAAATAACATACACCTATGTGGTGACTCTGCATTCGTCAAGAGCAAAATAATTTTTCTTTGGGTTGTTCTTTGGTGGTAGGTTATGGCAAAAGCAAGAAATATACAGCAACTTTTAAAAGAATATATACGGTATATATATTTGTGCTATTTTGTGCCAGTTTTCCTATGCTAATAATAATAATAATTAAAAAAAGGAGATATCCATTATCACCAAATGAAAGTCTAACTTGTCCTGAAAAAAAAACAAGGTATAACTCACCTGGATACACTAAGTAGTTGCAATCATATGTACAATTTTACTAACACATACCAAAGTTGCAAAACTGTGTTCAGGCGTTAAGGTTTGTTTTACCCTCCGTCATGAATGGGGTTAAATAGATGGTGGGCAGCTATGTAGCAGATAAGGTTCAATGTAGCACAAATTTAAAGTAATGCACTTGGGAGTGCATGAAATATGCATGAAAGTTACACGCTAGTGGGAGAACCTCTGGGGAATAGAGGATGGAGAAGGATCTAGGAGTTCTAGTAGATGACAGACCCAGCATAGAATGCCAAGCTGCAGCAAGGCCACCATACTATTTGCTTGCATTAAAAAGGGTCAAGAGATAAAACTATAATTCTACCACTTTACAAAACCCTGGTTTGCCTACATCTTGAGTATGCTTTCCAGTTCTGGTCACCAGTCCTCAGAAAGGATGTGCTGGATGTGCTGGAAGGTGAGTTCAGAGAAGGGCAACTAATAATAATAAGGGATCTATTATGAGGAATGATCTCAAACATTAAGTATATTCTCTCTGGAAAAGAGATGCTTAAGAGGAGATATGATTACAATATACAAATCCTTAAATAGAGGCTCTAGCATTGGGAGGAGTCTTTATATTCTTAGGTCCCAAAAAAACCCCATGTGGCCACTCAATGACGTTGAAGGAGAAGCCGTTAAATATTAAACTGTGTATGGGGTTCTTTACTGTTAGAGCGGGAAGAATGTGGAACTCCCTTCCTCAGTTGGTCGTGTCAGCAGGGAGTGTAAAAAAAGTTTAAAAAACTTTTAGATGTGTTTTATAGGGGACATAATGTCCAATGATATGGAAAACAGCAGACACACTTACACGTTGAGGTTGAACTGGATGGACCGCTGTCTTTATTCAACCTTACCAACTAGGTAACATTTACCCTGCTTTAACTGGGATTTATATCTCCCTTTGACTTGTTGGAGAATATAAAACCCATATGATGCAAACAAAAACCCATCGACAGACTTATTTTCAAAAGTAAATGCTGACTATTATCATTGTTAACCAGGAAACTGTTCTCTTCTGTGTGCCTTACTGAAACTACTTTAACTTTATTGTTAGCGGCCAGACTTTATTAATGTCTACTTTTAAGCAGTGCTTTTCCTTTTAAAAATATAATGTGACCGACAGTCTGACATTTTTAAAAACCTAATATGTGTAGAGACATTCTTATTTTAATGCACAATACAATATAATGAATAATTCTGTGAGTGTATGTGAATTTATTTCGATGGCTTGATACAGTTTCACCATTTAGATCTTGTTAGGCAGAAACATACATATTTTAAGTGTACGATCATCAATTGTATTAGTCATGGTAGTCTGCATGTGTATATTCATACTGATAAACTCACTAGCCTTTGTGAGCTTTTCAGTGATCCCGCTGGTTCATTCTGCAGAATTACTAGTCCAACCTCCTTCCCGCAGTGGCTCTACAAATCTATTACTCATTCTTTCTGTAGCTTTATCCTTAATATGGCCTCTTTCTGTACCTGAGCTACACATCAGTCAGACTTTCTATTTCACTGTTTTTCTAAACCCTTCTGGGATTTTTGCTTCTGTTGCTATGTCTACCTTTTTCTGATCTGTGCATGTAATGGTTAGCATTTGCTGTTATTACATATTTATGCTGTTTTGTTCATGACTGTCTGCATTCCATTTCTTGACTTCCACTTTTATTCTCTACCAGCTGATTTTATTCTGGCCATGATCTCAACTTAGATGAGGCAGCCACTGTGAAATATGTTGACTTGTACTGCTAGTTGATACAACATTCAGATGCATTTCTTAAAACCATCTAGAGACACCCTTTGGAACAGAATATTGAGGTAAAACACAATCCCCTTCCTGATCACACAGGGCAGTACAAAAAAAAAAAAAAGAATCATTACCCACTTTTGTTCACTGCTACTTTTCCTTAATATTGGTAGAGTAAAAGAACGAATGTGATAATACAAAAGATGGATGAAAGTTTAGTTCTCTATAAACAGCTTGGCAGGTAAATAGTATACTTATTTATATATATTTTTAGATCAAAGCACAAAGAGGGACATTTGAGGAGGATTGAGGTACAGAGGGGTTAGTTTCCAAAAGAGTGATAGAAATTTTAAAAGAGGGACAGTTGGGAGCTATGTAAACCACAGGTATGGCATTACACCATGCAATGACTATTTACAGTGCAGTAGCTCATAGTAACCTTTTACATTTCAGCTTACTTTAGTCACATGTCCAAAAATACAAATACGATTGGTTGCTATGCATTACCTTTTAAATGTATTTGGTCCTTAGCCATTCTAAAGGAATGTTTAAGAGGTTAGATATATATTTTACCTTAGCTTTTATTATAGTCTGGACTGAAAAACAAAAGCTGTAAATTATTTTTCTGATTGTTTTTAGTCAGGTGAATATAAAAGCTTGTATTTGAGTATTTTAGATTTTATTACCAACCAACTTGGTGAAGTTCCAGTACTTCTTTCCTAATGTTTATCTGTCTATTCCTAGCTTTTCTGTTAATAAAATCCTCTTGGTCAAAGAACTAAATGAGTCAGAGGAGTAAATGCTTTCTCTTCAGAAAAGCTCCATTGCTCTGTGAATTCTGTGTCACAGGTACTGTCTGTAGTTGAAATATTAAACAAAACATCAGTTTAAAAAATGTTTAAGCTGCTATATGAAAGGGACACTGTCATGTCTCTAAAAGTATCCGTCCTGCTGCCTTCTGCAATAGAGACAGCTAAAAACTAAGCTTAAGACCAAGCAGGGAGTAAAATTCTCTCTTTTTTGCAGAACTAGGAGCTCTCCGGTACTTCTGGGTGTCATGGACAGCGTGTCTCCCACTTGGCACTGTGGTTCCTTACAACAGGAACTGTGCCCTACCAGCATCCAGGAGGAACCATGGTGCCAAGCAGTAGGCACACTATATGACTTATCCAAAAGTGTTTGATAGCAGTGTTGTCTGGAACTTATGAAGATAAAAAAAAAATTCACTTGCTGCCTGTCACAAAGGTAAGTATTCAGCTTCTTCTATTGACTAGCAGCTAGATGTTTTTTTTTCACTTTTCTTTTTCACTATTTCTCTCTCTTTTTTCAGGGCACCATCAGTTCTGAGAGATGAAAGTTGAAAGGTGCAAATAGGATGTTTATTTGCATCTCCAGTGATACACAGTCTTTTTTACTTTTTCTGTCTGTATAGTAGAATAAAAACTCTTCTTGTATAGCATGTGGACTGCAGCTTTCAGCAGGTGGTTTTATTTTATATGATGCTAATTACACATGATAAATGTAATTAGAATAGATGTAGACTTACAAAATGACAATCATAAGTAGTGGTACCCCAAAAGGGCCACTGATTGGGGATGATAGAATGTAATAAAAACATAGTCACAACGCATCTCCTGATTACAGCAGTGCAACTGATGATAATGACCAGGGTTCTTTTCCTGATTATGCAGAGGCTGCCAGCACACACACAATAACTATTCCATGCACACTGACCTAGTAACCAGTCTAGGGGGCTTCTTTTTAGCTTTTAATGCAAAAAAACATAATTGGGTAGGGGGGTGTAGGGCATGGGATGCTCCAATCAATGCCATCTCCAAAAGGACACTAACTCCACTGTTCTGTAATAGCACCTCTTCAACTCAGAGACTGGAAGGAAAGGTCAAATAAAGGACACTGTGAGACCTGTGTCCTGTAAAGCTACTCTTGCCCTTATGTCCCTAAAGCATGAAATGTCACTTGGATCAGCAAATAGCCTTTTCCTCACCAGGCTACCAATTAGCTGCCCAGACTTAGCTTCCTGTTGTCTTCTAGTGAAGTGTTAGTAGACTGGATCCTCCAGGGTGAAGTCTCAGGGTTGTCCTTGTAGTGGCAAGTATGGCTCCCCTGGCTCTGCACAGCTGAGACCATGTTGTGTATCAATATGGATCAGCAGCAATGCCTTCAGAGAGGGCAGCTTCCTCGGCTGGTAAAACTTCTAGGCCAAATGTGTAGGGCTGTCTCCACAGCGAATGCTAGGCCCCAATCAGGCTTCTGGGCCCAACAGCAGGCCTTAGCCTTAGGCAAGAGAACTAGCACATGGTCTCCCCAAATATTTATTCCCTCCCTCAGTATGTACCAGTGGCTTGAATCTCCTACTGGGATGGCTGGGGGAAATATGAATATTCATAACTCAGCCTGGCAGGGAAACCTCATACTACAGCTCATGATGCCAGTGACACCTACTGACAACAGTGAGAAACCAAAACCCCACTGAGCTTAGGGAGCAATTAAGTGCACAACTATACTAATCAAAACCAGTGGCGGCTGGTGTTTTTTTCTTGACCGACCGCTGACCGACCTACCGACCAACTGGAAGGGTGGTGGTTGTTTGCCACCCTCCCAGTTGATCAGTAGGTCGGTCAGTGGGAACTCCCCCAGGAGGACAGTCGGGACATCAAAGCCCCGCACTTACCACGGCGAGTGGCAGCTTTCTTCCTTCCTCCTCCTGTGGATCATGGCCGCTTCTGCCGTGCATCTCCCTCCTCCACCACCTAGGCATCCAATAGGATCACCTGTTCTTTCAGCCAATCAGGAAAGGGGTATCAGACCCATGATGATCAGGATCAGGGTTGTGACGACGTTTGATTGGACGAAACGCCACATTGGGAGGAGTTCTGACATCATGACACTGTCACGTGTTGACCGTGGCCATCTTTGTGGTTGGAAACAAATGCTGCTTATACAGACTGCTGTTTTTTTACATGCTCAATTTTATCTGATGAAATGTGAGTACCCTGGACTTTTCTTTGAATAAATATGACCCTGGTTTTATAATACTACACCATGAGGAGTTCCTTCTTTTATATTTTATGCATGCACCTCTGATTCTTTGGTGGAACTACAAGACCCAGCCATCTGTGATCTCCATTAATAGTTTTGTGGTTCTGTGGATTTATCATGCCTGTTTGACCACCTGTGATTAAGTGGTCCATTCTTTTTGGTAGAAGGCCTGGTGTGTTGATGTTCGGTGGATGATAAGTCCGTATTCACCTAATTTGTATTTCTGTCTACACTGTGGGTGATTCCAGCGTTTTCTCCTGAACAAGGACTTTATTTCAAACACTATGGACTTTTTATTTGTAATACTACATTTACAGCGCTGCATATCATTATAATTTTAGTGAGCTATAACTGTCTGTTATCCCACATGGCTTATTTTGATAGCGTTCACTGTAAGAATCAATAAATATTCCAAATGTGAACTGTTGTATTCAGTATTCAAGAAAAAAACATACTACTACGTCCTTCATGTATTATTATTTCTTTCTTTATCTGGAAATAGAGACAAAGGATAGAAAAACTTTGCAGTGTTACTAGAACTTGCATGTGTGCTTAAAACCAATTAGGCCAACTTTGACTGACTTTTTACTCAATCCAAGGGAAAGTCAGGATGGACAAATCATCCTTTAAATTGTGATAAAGGATACTAAGCATGTGCCATTCTCCTCTGACATTACTTTTTTTGACCACTCTAATGCCCCGTACACACGGTCGGACTTTGTTCGGACATTCCGACAACATTCCGACAACAAAATCCTAGGATTTTTTCTGACGGATGTTGGCTCAAACTTGTCTTGCATACGGTCACACAAAGTTGTCGGAAAATCCGATCGTTCTAAACGTGGTGACGTAAAACATGTATGTCGGGACTATAAACGGGGCAGTGGCCAATAGCTTTCATCTCTTTATTTATTCTGAGCATGCATGGCACTTTGTCCGTCGGATTTGTGTACACACGGATTTTGTTGTCGAAAAATTTTATATCCTGCTCTCAAACTTTGTGTGTCGGAAAATCCGATGGAAAATGTGTGATGGAGCCTACACACGGTCGGAATTTCCGACAACAAGGTCCTATCACACATTTTCTGTCGGAAAATCCGACCGTGTGTACGGGGCATAAAAGGTAGAGCTTTAGCTTTAAATTAGATCCAATGAATAGTGTACACTCAAATTCGCTTCAACCTAATCTCAAATGTCCATGGAGAATAATATAAAAGTTGGTCATGAAGCAATCTGATTTGTTTGATCTCAATTTTAATTTAATTTTATTATCAAAAATGAAAATCGATTGAAAGACTAATCTATAGCTTTTATTCGATATCTAGAAAAATTAGCTAAAGAAATATTGACCAAATGTGGTAGTAGTAAATCAGTTTCTATTAGTTTCCACAATGGGATTAAACCAAATAAATCTACATTTGGCAGTTGACCAGATTCCTAAATTGTACATTGCTTCTTACAAGCACCTTCAAGCTGGTAACAAGTGGTTGAAACGACCTGAAATCAACTAATTATTTGTAGAAAGTCAAGTTGCTACTTAATAGACTGAAGCCGGCCATAGATAGTTTGAATCTTGGCCAGTTTAGCAGGGACCTTGGGTACAACCAACATGCCAGACACTTTAACATGTAATTATTGCCACAAGCTATACTAAAGGAAAATAGACAGCTCACTTTGCAATAAAAGTTGCACTTTGGAAAGGAATTTTTACCCAGACCTTGGTAATTGAGGTGAAACTCTGCTGACTTCTATCATCCAATCCAATGGGCAAAAAATAATGCTGTTTTTTTGTATTTTCCATGCATGCAATTGTGCATTTTTTGCAAGGTGAAATTTCACCACATTCATTAAGCTCAGAGAAAAATTCCCTTGCAAAGTGCAACTTCTCCTGCAAATTGAACTGCCTTTAGTAAATCAACCCCAGTGTGTCTATACCTAAGGTAAGTGCTACCAACAAAGCAGGAGGCAGGGTTCAGTGATCTGTGTGAGTGGCTGTCTACTGCTTGCACCACTGCAATGATCCACTGCAGGCTGTGAAATATGTATTTTTGAAGATGACTAGTTGAAGGGTTAAAGGTGTAGGAAGTCCATTTCACAAAATGAGGACTCAGATGTCCAAAAAGAAGAAAGGCAAATTGCCTCGTGACAGAAAAGGAAATATATTCTTCAGTAGTATATCGGTGACAATATCCTCCACCACAGACAAACAGATGCGCTCCAAAGGATGATATCTCTCCAAAGAGAGATATCATCCTTTGTTGCTGGATCCAGGGGAGGCCCCAAACTACAGTGATCTCTGTGGCGTTTTTTACCCATATTGAGGACTGTAAGCTAACCATTTTATTTAGTGACAGGGGCTTTGGCTGGCATTCAGAGAGCTTTAGCAAAGCGTGTCAGAAGCCATATTTTGAATATTGCTGTATCCTGCTGCTGGATCGGTGTCTCATAGTGTCAGATTGGAGACCCCTGAAAGCTGCATTTGAGTATACCTACATCCCTGAGTGGATACATGCATTTATGACCTCCTATAATGTAGAGGTCCACCTGATCCGGTAAGCGCATCAGTTTGGCTGTGTTGGAGGATATTGTCACCGATATACTACTGAAGAATATATTTCCTTTTCCGTCAAAGGGAATTTGCCTTTCTTCTTTTTGGACATCTGAGTGCTCATTTTGTGAAATGGACTTTTTACCTCATATTATTGCGCTGCACTAAATATTATTTTATTGATCGTATGTAGGCTTTGTGATTACCTATAGTGTCCAGTTTGAATTTATTCATTTTTATTTATTTGTTTGCGCTGATTGCTCTCTTTTTTATACTTAAAGGTGTAGAAGCTTGCCATCTTGCATTGTATATTAATGAAGACTGACTTGGGACAGACAAAAACCTTGCAGTCAGCCATTATTACTATTATTATACAGGATTTATATAGCGCCAACACTTTATGCAGTGCTTTAGCCATGACACTTTATTCTGAAAAAGCATCCAAAAGGTAAGCAATAGGTATGCTATGCGAATGGGAACACATAACAAACATATAGTGCTGTTTTCTCAAATTTGACTTCAAAAGTAGAAATAGGCTGCAGTCTGCATTCTGTATTCCACATCTCCATGATGCACTCACTACCTGTAGTCAGTAATCAGGGCTGATTAGAATGGACAAGCTATTACTCCATCTCTATAAAGTCTACTTTATTTCGCAGCTACATTTATTTTTTAGCACTGTTTTATTAGTTAAATAATGTTGTTACTTAGTAGAATTTACAGAGAACTTTAAAGTATGCAGAACTATTTTGTAATTAGTATTGGCTAGGGCACTGAACCGTTAGGAAGACAAGCCTTTTATATTTCATTTTTCTTGTTTTTATGCATGTTATAAAAATCAATGAACTTTTATCAATTTTACCTTAGCGTGACAATAAAGCTCAACAAATGAGAAATTGCAAAATGAGCTATGCAACTCAAGTTCAAGAAACTACTGTTGATGCTGTTTGCAACTTTGTAGGGATTTGTATACTCATTTATGTGATGGATAATCCTGTCTGCAAACCTCTCCACTGGGACAGTTTTACAAAGCACACCTGCAATCAGTGGAAGTAATGGAGACTGAATTCAATGTGTTTCTGTATCCTGTTGGAATTGAAGCAATGTAGTGGACCAAATCCTAGACACCTGCTACAATGAACACGCTAAAAAGTTTTTGAACAAATACCTAAAGAAATAAATATGTATTTCAGTATTTTGCTAACGGCTAAAACCAGAACCATAGTTTTATAAGGTGGCAGGATTATCATTTTATCTCTGGAGTAAATTCCCTTTTTAATGCATGCTAATAGTCTGCTAGCTTTGCTTACTGCGCTTGACATTGCATGGTATTGCTCAGTCTGTCTTTAAGAAGGACCCCCAGATTTTTTCCATCCTGGATTCCCCCTGACGTTCTCCCCCAAGTGAGTAACTTGTGTTTATGATTTTTAAGGAGACTGTGGTGGCAGGGGTTAAAAAAATGAAGAGGATGTGACAGGCACTTGTCCAGAGTGCCCAACTATGCTTGCCTTTTCCGCCCAGCTCCTCCGTTCATAGAAGCCGATACTACATATTCTATGATTGACACATGAGCTATAAGTGTGTGTGTGTGTGTGTGTGTGTGTGGTAGACCTTTCAATTATCCACTCCTCCTCCATTACCCCTCCTCCATTCATAAGTTGTGTTTCATGCATAGAATCTGCAGTAACAGCTTCTATTAAATGGAGGGGCTAGGCAGCCAGGGTAGACACTGTTGGGCACATTTGATGAGTGCCTGTCACAGCCCCTTACTATTAACCCTTGCTGTACTGGATGATTATGGTAGTTGGGGGAGGGGGGGATTTTGGCATACGAAAAGCATATCTGTCACAAGGGACATATCTCACTTAAAGTAGGTAATGTCCCTTGTACTGACTTTTTATATATTTTTTTGATTAAACTTGGACTTTAACATTTTAAGTTTGTAACTTTTGAAAGTTAAACCTATTAGAAAGTTCTTTTCTCGACAGGACAGTACAACCCCAAATAGAAGATGACTGTTTCATGTGACCCAGACAAATAAACAGGAGAGCACAATATACTGTAAATATGGCATCCACATACCTCTATGGCCTATAATATGAAAACAACCACTGACACCAAAATACATGCACAGTTCTGGCATCAGCACTACAGCCAATTGGCTGAAGCACGGAGCAGTGTATTCTGACAGCAGACAGGTCCTGCTGTCAGGATACAATCTTAAAGCCGTAAGGATTCATTACGATTCCACCTCGCTTGTGTCATCTATGGTGAGCTTAAAGTGGTAAATTGGATGTAAACCCTCACATATACCCAGTGAAGTGAACAGCCTCAGATGATACACAGGGATGAAAAAATCTCCCTACATATATTTTACATGCATATCTGCTGTCTTCAGCTTTATATATTCTTTAGAAAGTTCAGATCGTGTTAGGAGATTTTCTCTTCCTGTTCAACACTGCAGTGAAGCCTGGGCATACAGCTAGAACAGCTGATTGGAGGAAAGGAACACACCCCTCTACTCATAGGTGGAAACTTTCAGAACTGTTTGTTGAATAGTTCAGCACTCTGCTAATCTATTTATAGCATCCTCCCCAACACAAAACTAAAGCTGCTTTTATCTCCTATGACAGAGAACTTGTCAGAAGTTATCAGGCTGATAACAGAAGAACAGATCAGGAGACAGCTGCGGGACATAGAGCTGAAAAGGGATAAGAAAATAGGGCAGATATACTGTATGTGTTCAGCTCAAATTTCATGAATCGGGTTCATATCCACTTTAGGGCTTTTCATGTGCTTGGGTGACAATACTGATCCCCCACAGATACAGTTTGGTAAAACAGTTTTTGTTTTCCTGGGTTTACATCCATTTGAAGATCTGTTATCTGTGTCAGGCAATTCATTTAAAATGCGGACATTTATATTTTCAAGCAAAGAAAACTGTGTTTATAAGATTAACTTTATATAAGACTGAAGTACAAATATGACTACCACTTAATGAGACCGAGTGTTAAGGTGATCAATACAGTGTAGTACTCACTTCTTTCAACTACAACCACTTCTACAGAGCTAGACAGAGATCACAGTTTAGGGCACATTGATTTTGCTTTCTTTTATGGGTTCTTTGACAAGGATGGCCATTGAGGGATTTTATTCTTGAACCTACCCCTGCTTCCTCCGTAAATCTGTACAGACAGCACAGACAGTTCAAGGTACACTGATTGTGGTTTCTGGTATGGGTCTCTGCATATTGAAATATTGTACTTATATTTATTGCATGAATAATCTATGAGAAAATGAAATGCTAGAAGAAATATGATTTGTGATGAACTAATGCTTTATATTATAAAATAATAGTTCTTATTACATACTAATAATATGAATTGGAAATGTAATACTAGTTACCGAATCACTATTCATTTGGTAATGATAGTAAGCAACTATCATGCATGTCAAGTGCTCAGCTGACAAACAATGTTGGGCTTGCAGGACAACACACTGAGCAAAAAACAATTATAATTGTAATTTTTATCTTTGTCAAACACATATGCAGAAACCTAATTGGTTGTAATGTATCCGTTTTAATCATTTAATCCTCCAATTACTTTGCCTAATTTTATGAATTACAAACATTAATTTTTATTGAAAAGGTGATAAGTGACCATATAAGTTGTTTCATTTTCTGGTGATTTACTATATTATCATTACTGATTCCCACAGCTTCCTAAACAGCTTCATTATTCATGAGCTGGTGATGATAAATGATAGCATATTAAAATTTCATTATGAAATATTCACACGCCCTTGCTTTGTATAAGAAGGAGAATTCAAGTGAAAACACTATATTTGAGCTAAAACAAGTCTTGTTGTTGTGTTCCTTAAGGTCAATGACTGTACAGTTTTAGTTATAAAAGATTATGAAAGATCTAATTGAAAAAAACATTGTGCAAACCCTACCCATATAAATGTTTTCTTTGCAATGGATGAGAAGCTAATACGCAGTTGAGGGCAGTCCAGTGCATGGCATTCTCTCTTACATCCTATCAATAACCTGTGTAATAGGAAATTACAGTGAACTGTGAACTAATTCTAATACTGTAGATGCCCAAAGTTTTATCAAATACTATAATACTCCCTACACTAAAGCACTCCCCTAATGCTAAGCCCTCCACTACCTGAACACTTTACAGTCTAAACCGAAAAATATGCCCTTAATACTTAAGCCCCAAAATATGTCCAAGAGAAACATCAGTCTCCTTTAGTTTTGGCTCTGGCCACCCCACTCTGGTGCCTCCATCTTTCATATTCTTGCAAATGCATCCATATGCCGAATGGCTCTACTTGGCTTTTGGGTCCTGGCAGAGTCCTGTGGCACATCTGCACAATATTTAACCTTAACACTTAAACATCTCGCCCAAACCATAACATGAAATTTAACAACTTAACAATTCCATCCCTCTCCAAACTTTATTCTTAAAGTATGTCCTAAACACTTATCTTGTCCACCTGAACATTTACAGTAACATCTATGCTTAAAAGCTATGCTTTTAAATCTTGGCTTTTCTGTTTGCTCCAATTCATAAATTCTACTAACCACCCAACCAATCAACAGCCTTCCTTAGGCATACATCCCTCCTGCCAGCCATAAACCAAGCTACCACCATTTAACATACTGTGAAACTTGCGGAACATATGAAACACAATTCATTTCTATTTCATTGGTATATCTATTTTTTATAAGAAATATTTAATATACTTTGTGAAGAACCTGTCTTCCCATAATACTATTACAAATAAATATTTTTGTTTGCAGGTAATGCTACAAAATTATTTGATAAATTACACCCATAGTGTTTGCCTAGAGACATGATAGGAGAAAACTGACATGGCATCGCAGTCACGATTATTGCAGCAGCTACTCTGCATTTTATAAAGTAGGTGGTTTTGGGGAAATTAAGAATGAAACAGGCATTTGCCCTTTCTAAAGTCCCTTTTACATAAATGAAAAAAATAGTTTGTGCAGACAGTTTTAAATGGACCAAAATATTAGGATGCTGAAATTATTTTACCACTGTCATTGACAAAAATAACTATAATTTGTGATAGATTATTAGCATCAAGTCTCAAATCAGACATTTTTAAAAGAAATTCATTATCAGTTAGGCATTTGAAAAACAAAATATATGCAGTATATTTGATGGACCCATACCTTCAATGGCAAAAGGTTTACCCACTGTCAATAATTTGCATTCAGCATCTATTGAGACCTCATAATCCAACAGTGCTTTATCCATGATAAAAGCATCCAGTGTTTCAGGGTCATTTCTGAAAATAAATAAATACATATTAGGAAAATCACACTTGTGCTGACAACTAAATGGTATGAAATGAAAGACTGGACTGTCATTTTGCATGTGTGATTCTATTATGTTACTGCACATCTATAAACAATAAAGAATACAAGTACTATTGCAGGTTGCAAAATATGAAAAACACTACAAATAAAAAAAGAGAGATGATACAGATCCAGCAGAAATGGCCTCATCATTAAGTTGGTATTGGTCTGTGGCTGTGAGGATATTAAGTGGCAACCAAGGCAAGCCCCTTTTAATTGCCTTCTTCACACCACAAGTTGAACCGATCAAGACTTACAGGAAATCAATAAATGATGTGTCATAAATTTGCTAGATTGTGATGCTGTACTCCAGGGGTAGGCAACCTTGGCCCTCCAGCTGTTTTGAAACTACAAGTCCCATGAGATATTGCAAGATCCTGACAATCACAGGCATGACTCGTAGAGGCAGAGACATGATGGGATTTGTAGTTTCACCACAGCTGGAGTGTCGAGCTTGCCTACCCATGCTGTACCCCGTTCATTTCTGTGTATTATTCCCTACTCTGTGCTGTCCTAATGAGTAGCTTCCAACCACCTGCTCAGTGTTGGAAACTGGCTCTTCTCAAACACCAAATCTTCAGTCAATTTGCTGTTCTGTCTGTAAGACTTGTTTATGCCATTCCCTGTCATGTCTATCAGACTCAACCTTCACACCAGCCCCAGTCCCAGTACTGCAATTGTGGCTTTTCAACAGCAAGGTTGTGCAGTGCCTGGCAGAACCACACAGCAAAGACCACTGGGTCAAGGAAAAAGATGAGTATCCGACAAGATGGGGTGCACTCAGTGGGGATGCTGCATTCTTTAAAGGATAACTTGTACCAAAGATAATAATTCCTTTAAGATTGGAAACAATGTTGTATAATGGTCTGATCTGGAATAGGGATGAGCCGAACACCCCCCTGTTCGGTTCGCATAAGGAAACATGCGAACACCGTTAAAGTCTATGGGACTCGAACATGAATAATCAAAGTGCTAATTTTAAAGGCTTATATGCAAGTTATTGTCATAAAAAGTGTTTGGGGACCTGGGTGCTGCCCCAGGGGTTATGGATCAATGCAAAAAAATTTTTTAAATGTCCGTTTTTTCGGGAGCAGTGATTTTAATAATGCTTAAAGTGAAACAATAAAAGTGTAATATTCCTTTAAATTTCATACCTGGGGGGGTGTCTATAGTATGCCTGTAAAGGGGCACATGTTTCCTGTGTTTAGATCAGTCTGACAGGAAATTACATTTCAAAGGAAAAAAAGTCATTTAAAACTACTCACGGCTATTAATGAATTGTCGGTCCGACAATACACATAAAAGTTCATTGATAAAAACGGCATGGGATTTCCCCACAGGGGAACCCCGAACCAAAATTTAAAAAAAAAATGGCGTGGGGGTCCCCCTAAATTCCATACCAGGCCCTTCAGATCTGGTATGGATTTTAAGGGGAACCCTGCGCCAAAATTTTAAAAAAATGGCGTGGGGTCCCCCCAAAAATCCATACCAGACCCTTATCCAACCACGCAACCTGGCAGGCCACAGGAAAAGAGGGGGGATGAGAGCGTGCTCCCCCTCCTGAACTGTACCAGGCCACATGCCCTCAACATTGGGAGGGTGCCTTGGGGTCCCCCCCCAAAGCACCTTGTCCCCATGTTGATGGGGACAAGGGCCTCATCCCCACAACCCTTGCCCGGTGGTTGTGGGGGTCTGCGGGCGGGGGGCTTATTGGAATCTGGAAGCCCCCTTTAACAAGGGGACCCCCAGATCCCACCCCCCCGTGTAAAATGGTAAGGGCCTACCATTTCACAAAAAAATTTCAAAAATGTTAAAAATGACAAGAGACAGTTTTTGACAATTCCTTTATTTAAAGTCTTCTTCTTTCCATCTTCTTTCTTCTATCTTCTTTCTTCTATCTTCCTTCGGTTTCTTCCTCCATCTTCTTCTTCCTCCGGTTCTTCCTCCGATCCTCTGCTTCTTGCTCCGGTGTTACGTAACGGGTGACCTCGCCCCCTCTGACATCACATGGAATGCCATAGGGAAGTCCCCGTCAAGTCCCTGTGTGTCAGATGGGGCAGGGTCACGGGGTCACTGGGTGGCCCCGCCCTCTGTTATTTAAGAAGTGTCAGAAGATGAGAAGCGTCACACAGCGGGAGCCTCCCATCATGGACGCAGAGCAACCCGAGAACGAAGAAGGGAAGAAGACGCCGCGGAGGAAGATGCCGGATGAGAACACCAGAGCAAGAAGCAGAGGATTGGAGAAAGAACCAGAGGAAGAAGAAGATGGAGGAAGAAACCGAAGGAAGATAGAAGAAAGAAGATGGAAAGAAGAAGACTTTAAATAAAGGAATCACATAAATGTGGTTGGACCACCAAGTCAGTCTAAATAGACAGTCAGGTAGACAAAGAGGTGAAGCTCTCCTCTCACCACATCCCACAAAATCTGCAAAAATATATGAACAAGAAGAAGACCCCAGGGATTTTGTGGGTGGGAGGGAGATGGGAAGTATAGGTATATATAAAGGTGAGAGGCATCAGGGTATATATATTCAAAATTGCACAAAAATAGAAAATTTAAAAGCAAATGAAAATGAAACATGTTGGATTTTTCGATATGTATAATTCATACATGTGTTCTTCACCAGTAGAACCTTTATGTCTATGATCAAGTGCAGTTATTGTATACTTAATTGCTTTTAAATTTTCTATTTTTGTGCAATTTTGAATAAAGTATTATTTTTATATACCCTGATGCCTCTCACCTTTATATATACCTATACTTCCCATCTCCCTCCCACCCACAAAATCCCTGGGGTCTTCTTCTTGTTCATATATTTTAAATAAAGGAATTGTCAAAAAATGTCTCTTGTCATTTTTATAATTTTTGACACTTTTTTGTGAAATGGTAGGGGTACTTTTATACCCACTTACCATTTCACACAGGGGGGGCCGGGATCTGGGGGTCCCCTTGTTAAAGGGGGCTTCCAGATTCCAATAAGCCCCCCGCCCGCAGACCCCACAACCACCGGGCAAGGGTTGTGGGGATGAGGCCCCTGTCCCCATCAACATGGGGACAAGGTGCTTTGGGGGGGACCCCAAAGCACGATCCCAATGTTGAGGGCATGTGGCCTGGTATGGTTCATGAGGGGGGCTGCTCTCTCGCCCCCCTTTTCCTGCGGCCTGTCAGGTTGCGCGCTCGGATAAGGGTCTGGAATGGATTTTTGGGGGACCCCACGCCATTTTTTTTTTAAATTTTGGCGCGGGGTTCCCCTTAAAATCCATACCAGACCTGAAGGGCCTGGTATGGAATTCAGGGGGACACCCACGCCATTTTTAAAAAAAACTTTGGTTCGAGGTTCCCCTGTGGGGAAATCCCATGCCGTTTTTATCAATGAACTTTTATGTGTATTGTCGGAGCGACAATTCATTAATAGCCGCGAGTAGTTTTAAATGACTTTTTTTCTATTGAAATGTAATTTTTCTGTCAGACTGTTCTAAACACGGGAAAAATGTGCCCCTTTACAAGCATACTATAGACACCCCCCAGGTACAAAATTTAAAGGAATATTACACTTTTATTGTTTCACTTTAAGCATTATTAAAATCACTGCTCCCAAAAAAAAATGCCATTTTTAAAACTTTTTTTTTTTACATTGCTCCATGTCCCCTGGGGCAGGACCCAGGTCCCCAAACACTTTTTATGACAATACCATGCATATAAGCCTTTAAAATTAGCACTTTTTGATTTCTCCCATAGACTTTTAAAGGGTGTTCCGCGGCTTTTGAATTTGCCGCGCACACCCCAAATTGTTCGCTGTTCGGCAAACTGGCGAACAGCCGATGTTCAAGTCGAACATGAGTTCATCTCGAACGCGAACCTCATCCCTGATCTGGAATTATTCACAAAACAAACCTTGGATATAATCACTAATATATTAAATAGATAGGATGAACTTTAAACCTGAAATCCTGCCAGATATAAAATATATACAACAATTCAGCTCTAATAATGAATACATTAAACAGTTTTTTTCAATATATGCAATATAAGTACCAGAATTTGACTCACCAGCCTTTTGTAAACTCTGTAAAGGAGAATGGAAGAGAAAGAAACAGCACAAAGAACCAACCAGTTCATGTGCTTACAAGGAACATACTGATAGAAGAGGAAATTGGAGTGATAGAGGGATAAGGTCATCACAGTACTGCTCCTCCTTACATTGTTCAAGTACAATGATGGCTAATGATCAGGTGAAATGGGTAGAATGATGGTGGCCCTCAGACTGAGGACATCTAAAGACAAAAGTTAAGTATTACAGAGGAAATCTCTGTAATAAAGGTGAATACTGCTTTAAAGGTTACTTTTATCTTTTAATTAGCTATTCCTTTTCAAGTTGCTATTTTTGGCTGGAGGTTCATTCATCTCACACACAAAGGCCAGTTTCAAAAGCCAGTTTACCATTACTAAACCAAACTAAACCAAAGAAGAATATTGCAGTATATTGCAGCTTACCAGTCCCTGGATGTGGTGGCTGCATTGGTTTTCTTTTTTCTTTCAGGCTAACAGCAAATATATGTGGAATGTCATAAAAGCAGTCACCTTGTCCTCACTTGTGAGTAAAACTGGAAGCATAGAACAATATTTTTTACTTTCTGTGCTAACCTCCTTATCTTCCATTTATTAGAGATGAACCAATGTGGACATATTTAAAGTCCAGACTGGGTGAAAATCATGGCTTCCTCCTTAGATACAGGAGACGTGAGTATAGTCCCCTAGGGATAGAAAGTGAAAAAAAGGAAAAACACATCTAAGGATTGGTATAGCATTATATTATAGTTTTTGAGTTTAGCTATGCTTTACCCTATTGGTATGTTTTTGGTCTGGTGGGGAAAAGTCATACAAAAGCATGTATAAAACTCCTATGTGGGTGTTAGATACAGGACCCAGAGTTGCAAAGACAGATCATCAACTACTTAACCAATTTGTTGCATACTGTATATTGTGTACTGCATAGAGTATGCATATCCTAACAATAAGGGTCATTTATAAAACTAGCACAGGCTGAACCAGAAAAGTTATCTGCTTTTTTTTTCACTGCAATTTTTCCTAGCGTGAACGCTAATTTTAAAAAGCACAGTTGTACTCTCTGCAAAAAAAGTAAAATGGCAAATTTGGCTTCAGTAAAGCACGGAAACTGCCTGATTTTCCACCTGCACTAATTTCAAAATTGTTTACTATTGTTTTCCAATTGTTTCCTCGAGTACCACTAACTGGTTATGTTTGCAGCTCTCAATCTAGCAAAAGAACAGCAATTTTCTGTTGGAATGTTTATGTAATTGCTCTAGTAAATCTGAACTGTTAGCGTTAATTAAGGACAGGTTTTAAGAAACCCTGCCTTTCCCCTTAGAAATTTATTGAACATAAACATGATCTACTATGTTTATTTAATAAGACTGTGAAAAGGGCAATGATGATTGGCAAAGTGTAGTAAAACAACCTATAAAATTTTATATTTTATTAGTCTAGAATAGGGTGAAAAATTAAGGAAGATCAAAGAATGTTTATTGTAGGTTTCTGTACTTCTGTACTTGTAGCTTGATGCCTGCTTAACCTCCCTTGCAGTATGATTATGTCTGATTTTTGAATGCCATTGTTTTGCATGAAAATATGGTGTTTTATATTGTCGGCTTGTAATTCTTAGGAATAACTCACTTAAATCCAAACAAGAGTCTAGTAAACATCCCGGGTATGATAAAGTTTGAAACACGAAACATAAATTATTATATAATAAATAACTACAAATAATTATAACAAATAATAATAATAATAATAATAATTCATTTTATTCAATAATATAATCAAATCAAAAACACTGAAATTTGTCCAAACAAAGGTGCAATATTACTAGTCACTGTAATACTAGACACTGCATATTGGTGTAGTCACCATCCCGGGTATAAAAATTTTTTAAACATGGGACTGCACAAAGTCTGACATCACAATCAGGACAATGGAACCTGGTTTCCTTTCCGATTTTCTTTCCACTGTCATCTTGCTTCGAGCAACAAACCATGCATATCCTTGTAGGTGCTGACTTTTTCTCAGTTGGTGGGATGTAGTCCATGAAGTGACAACCAGTCAGATGTTCTGGGTTGACAATGCAGCATGACGTCCAGCTCTATTCACAGCCATTGGTGTTTGGTGGTTCACAAAGATCCATCCGACAACTTTCCAAATAAAGTCAGAATGAATCACATGCTTATCAGGGAAAATCTGTATTCTGACATGACCGTGCCAAAGAATGGAGTGGCAAGTAATTTGTTAGTTGTCCAATACCACTTCTGCAAAAGAGGGGGGAGGTTGGGACTTTAAATGAGGTGCACATGATGGAACCCAAGTCCCAATCTCCCCCCTCTTTTTCATGATATAGGGATGGGGGCGTGAATCTTCCCTCGCGTCCCATTTAAAGTCCCAAGTTCTCTTTCCCCCCATTGTTTGCATTGACTAGGGATGGAGGTGCTCATGATTGTAGCCCATCACTTTCTTATGGCGGATTCCTACCGGGTCCGACCGTAATTTAGCATGCCATATATAGAATGTTCATTGCACTTATAGTTACATTTTTTGGTCTCTCACTACTCCATATATCTTTTGCTCCCTGTGGCCAGACTGGGTCTGTGTGACCTACTGTCGGTGGGTAGGCAGGCATCCTGTTTCCCAGGAGCTGCGATGCACGCTGGTGTCCACCCTCCCACCTCCCCTCCACACTTGTTGGGGTTGGGGGACTGGGCGGACCTTTCTACCGTGCATCAGCGCCACGCCTCCAGCGCTGTGCACGTGGTGTCCTTGGGTGGTCGTCGCACGCGCAGACGTCTGGCATATCAGCTTGGCTGACATGCGGTTAGCTTCTCTGGCGTCTGCCAAGTCTTCGCTCCATTTTGTCGTGCCTGCGTGACGCTGAGGGGGAGCTGGCTTCTATGCTGGGACTGCATCTCACTCCCCGCTTTATGGTATCCAGAGATTGTGCTGATACAACCTATGCACACCCTGACCTTCCCTCACCCATGTGGCTTACAACACATATGTGTATTCACCAAGGTAATTTCCGGGTGTTCTATTCAATCATCTTGGTTATATCCGCAGTTCACATTACCCCATTTTTTGTTACTTGTATCATCATAGATACATTTTATATATCTCCTACATTATAGAAGTCCCCTCCAATTGCGGGGTGTTGGTGTGTGCGGTCCCATGTTCCTCGATGAGGTCCCCTTCTCAGCTCCCGGGACAGGCTCCATGGCTCACCCCTGGCTTTCTTTGTCGCACGGTCCCAGTTTTGGCTATCATGTGAGTAATTTTTTGGCATGGCCCATTATGTCCAAATTTCTTTTTTTGTTTCTTTCCCCCTCCCCCTTTCTTGTTGATTTTGTCAGACAAACAAAACTATATTGCCTTTCATACATTTTTTATAGAACTTAGATGCATCTGGCTCCTGAACAGTGGATCAAAGTCCATGAAATGCGTCGGGCCTACCTTGATGCAGCAAACACATATTGACCAATTTCCAGATGTTTTTTACTTCACCTGACTTTCACCTTGTTTGGGGGATTATGATGCATAATTGTACCTACCCATGTCATGTTGTTGTATATACATATATTTATTGTCTATATGCGATTACTTTTTATGCTAAATGTATGCAATGCGTTTTTATGTCATGTTGATCATTGGTCCCCAATAAACATACATATGTTTGCACCTCTGTGAATGTGATTAGGTTCCATCATGCGCACCTCATTTAAAGTCCCAACCTCCCCCCTCTTTTTCATGATATAGGGATGGGGGCGTGAACCTTCCCTCGCGTCCCATTTAAAGTCTCAAGTTCTCTTTCTCCCCATTGTTTGCATTAACTAGGGATGGAGGTGCTCATGATTGTAGCCCATCACTTTCTTATGGCAGATTCCTACCGTGTCCGGCTGTAATTCAGCATGCCATATATAGAATGTTCATTGCACTTATAGTTACGTTTTTTGGTCTCTCACTACTTCATATATCTTTTGCTCCCTGTGGCCAGACTGGGTCTGTGTGACCTACTGTCGGTGGGTAGGCAGGCATCCTGTTTCCCGGGAGCTGCGATGCACGCTGGTGTCTGCCCTCCCACCTCCCCTCCACACTTGTTGGGGGTGGGTGACTGGGTGGACCTTTCCACCGTGCATCAGCGCCACGCCTCCAGCGCTGTGCACGTGACTCCTTGGGTGGGCATCGCATGCGCAGACATCCAGCATATCAGCTTGGCTGACATGCAGTGAGATTCACTGGCGTCTGCCGAGTCTTCGCTCCATTTTGTCGTGCCTGTGTGACGCTGAGGGGGAGCTGGCATTCTATACTGGGACTGCATCTCACTCCCCGCTTTATGGTATCCAGAGATTGTGCTGATACAACCTATGCACACCCTGACCTTCCCTCACCTATGTGGCTTCAAACACTTATGTGTATTCACCAAGGTAATTTCCGGGTGTTCTATTCAATCATCTTGGTTATATCTGCAGTTTACATTACCCCGTTTTTTGTTACTTGTATCATCATAGATACATTTTATATATTTATTTATTTTATTTATTTCAGGTACTTATATAGCGCCGTCAATTTACGCAGCGCTTTACATATACATTGTACATTCACATCAGTCCCTACCCTCAAGGGGCTTACAATCTAAGGTCCCTAACTCACATTCATACATACTAGGGACAATTTAGACAGGATCCAATTAACCTACCAGCATGTCTTTGGAGTGTGGGAGGAAACCGGAGTACCCGGAGGAAACCCACGCAGGCACAGGGAGAACATGCAAACTCCAAGCAGGTAGTGTCGTGGTTGGGATTTGAACCAGTGACCCTTCTTACTGCTAGGCGAGAGTGCTACCCACTACACCATCTCCTACATTATAGAAGTCCCCTCCAATTGTGGGGTGTTGGTGTGTGCGGTCCCGTGTTCCTCGTTGAGGTCCCCTTCTCAGCTCCCAGGCCAGGTTCCATGGTTCACCCCTGGCTTTCTTTGTCGCACGGTCCCAGTTTTGGCTATCATGTGAGTAATTTTTTGGCATGGCCCATTATGTCCAAATTTCCTTTTTGGTTTCTTTCCCCCTCCCCTTTCTTGTTGATTTTGTCAGACAAACGAAACTACATTGCCTTTCATACATTTTTTATAGAACTTAGATGCATCTGGCTAATGAAGAGTGGATCAAAGTCCATGAAACGCGTCGGACCTACCTTGATGCATCAAACACATATTGACCAATTTCCAGATGTTTTTAACTTCACCTGACTTTCACCTTGTTTGGGGGATTATGATGCATAATTGTACCTACCCATGTCTTGTTGTTGTATATACATATATTTATTGTCTATATGCGATTACTTTTTAATGCCAAATGTATGCAATGTGTTTTTATGCCATGTCGATCATTGGTCCCCAATAAACATACATATGTTTGCAACTCTGTGAATGTGATTGGGTTCCATCATGTGCACCTCATTTAAAGTCCCACCCTCCCCCCTCTTTTTCATGATATAGGGATGGGGGCGCGAACCTTCCCTCGCATCCGATTTAAAGTCCCAAGTTCTCTTTCCCCCCATTGTTTGCAATACCACTTCTGCAGGGGTTTCCCCATCACTTCCTGAAGTATTATTAGGCCCAGAAATGTCCAAATGTCATCTTTGGTCACTGGTTCCCACCTTCTACTTTTTGGAAACTTCCGATGCATAGTAGCTTGTTGCTCTTGGTACTGGTTTGTCTCCGTAACTAATTTTTCAATAACTTCATCAGTCAGAAATAGTTGTAAATATGCCAAGGGGTTGTCATCCACAAAGGCTACTTTCATACCAGGTGCTCCAGTAAATGGGAATCTTGGGGGTGCTGCCTGATCCGTACCACAGTCAATAGAGCACCAAGTTCGCACATCACTGAGCTCAGTAACAGAATTGTCTCTGTTGTCACTTTCAGTGTCTGATGACAAATTTCCCCTTGAATCACTATCGCTCAATTTTGCAAGTGATTCTAATTCGCTATCTCTGTTTTCAAGCTGGTCATAAACCACTTTTTATGTGGAGGCACGCATTTTGGATGCCATGGATGTTCTCAAGTTTCCAGGCAGAAAGAATGGCAGAAAGAACAGTAAAACTGCAGGCAGGGCACTGGACAAAGCACTAGGGACAAACTGAGCCCAAATGATTTGATACAGTAATGTAATCCAATAAGATTACAATGTATTGTGTATGTGTTGTGTTTTATACTTTTTGAAATTGCCGCTTTCGAAACGCTCGCAGGTCGTAACACACAGGGCATCGGCCTGGGACACAGCGGGAGAACATGGCGGGATCCTAGGGACAAGGTAAGTACATGTACCTCGATACTGTGATGCAATCCCGAGTGCAGCTCGGGGTTACCGCTAATGTTACTGAAATGTAACCTCAAGCCACACTCGGGAATACCGCCAAGGAGGTTAAAGGGTAATTCCACTTTTGTGAGAAAAAAAATAGCAAATAAAAAAAAAATAATAAAGAATATACAGTTGTAACTCAAGTCATATTGTAATTGAATGTTAAAATAAAAAAAAATTAAAGAAAAAATACCTTTCCTTTTCAATCTGCAGCTCTGTAATTTTCTGTAAAATGCAATACAATATGGCTGCCTAGAGGTGTTCTGTAAACAGAATGTGTACAGAATGTCCAGACAAACATTATTTCCTGCTTGTGTGAATGACTCACTGATTTTCCCCTGCAACAAAAATGTAATTTTTGGTGAGATACTCCCACTAGGAAATCACGTCTAAAGGGATGCAGACTCTGCAATTTTCCTTATCAGAGCCCTGCAGGTGCAGCAGCTGATTGATAATTATGAAACCACTCCCATACAGATTCACTTTCCACATGGACACAGACAGACACACAGGGATTTCTTCAGAATAACAAAATGTAGGAATCTGCAACAAAGTTTGTTAAAATCCTTGTAATGTATGTTCATAGATCCCCCAGAGGGGAATGTTTTTTTACTCGTTAATTTTTTAAGCCAGTTAGTCTAAATTCTGCATTATCTTTCCTCAAAGGAAACCTATAGACTTTTCATGTATTTTTTTATAAACACTTGTAAAACAGATCCACTTGATTATTATTTAAGTGTGTTAAAGTATTTAACATTGCTATGGAAAGGTTAGAATTATGTATTTACATAGAAGCAGAAAATGTGTAATCACTTGCTAATAGAGCAGAGACTGTTTACTTAGTAATGTGAATGTTCACTGAGCTTAGTAGATAAGAGGGACCTGAGTTCATATCAGCCAATTATGGCTGATATGAAATCAAATTATATTTCTTTCTAGGGTATATCTTTTTTTTGTGAATGAGGTTGGGGTACTACATTATGTACCCCTTATTCATTCACAAAGGGGGTGGTATGTGGGGACCCCCTCATTATTAAAGGGGCTTCCAGATTCCAATAAGTTCCTCACCCAAAGAACTCCACAACTACTGGACAGGTTTGTGGGGAAAGGGCCCTTGAGCACTCTGGCAAGGTGCCTCCCATGTAGAGAGCATGTGGCCTGGTATGGGTTAGGAGGGAGGACACACCCTTGACTCCCCCCCCCCCCTTTCCTGGCCAACTAGGCTGCAAGCTTGGATAAAGGTCTGGTATAGATTTATAGGATGATCTCATGCATTTTTTTCTTATTTGCATGAGGTACCCCCTCAATATCCATAGCAGACTCAAAGGATCTGGCATGTATTTTGGGGAGACTTAGTGCATTTTTTTTTCATTCTTGCAGTAGGATGTTCTACGGCAAAAGTGACATTTACAAAGAAATAAAACAGCTCCCAGACCCCTCCAAAGGGCTCTAAAAATATATAGAATTGCATTGTAAATGTAAGTGCTGCTCCAGCACTTTCTGTACATCATTAAGATGCACCCCTTCACAGGCAGGAATAGGGCACCCCAGACATGTTATTTAAAGAAATTGCTCATTTTTATTTTGACAGATTCATTTACAATTGATTTCAATGGGGTTTGGGTTTGGCATCCAAACTTCTTTGAAGTTTAGTAAACCCTGCTCAAACAGAATCCAGGGCAATTCAATTCATCCCTACATAGGATAGAAAAACATATATCGAACATCAACTCTTACTTCAATATTTGTCCATGGGTAAAAAAATTACCAGCATTGGGCAGAACATGCTCGTGTCCCAAGTTTCTATGTTTTATGTTTTTGTTTTTTTTTTTGTACACATGTACATTGTTTTCTTCATGTTTCTCTTATCTTATCTCATCTCATTATCCCTTTTTATTTTCACCATTGTTATTAATTTTTAATCATTTATGACATGGATATGCAATGCTGGATGAAGTGGTGGATTTACACCATAATTGGTGAATTTTTTTAAATGAAAGGATTTGTCATAAAGGGGTCAATTCACCAAGAGTTAAATAACGGCAAATAAAATGTGGTAAAATAAGGCATACGGTAAATCAGTTGTGAAAGTTCAATTCACTGTCGAATGCGATATTTTTTCGGTTGTTCGGTTACTACCACATTTTCTCATGCGGTAATTTATTGCACGTGTTGGTGGTTAAGGGTTGTTTAAGGTAATTTCCTTATAACATTTTACGTTATAACATGTTTGTTATCTTTCTTTTGCAAAAAACAATTTTTTAATCTAACATTTTTTTACAGTAATCTGTATTTGGAGGCATTGAAATTTGAACTACCTTCCCGAATTTATGTCTCCTGATGCTTGTTTTTTTCATGTGGATCTGTTGCCTGAAAATAGCTGTTAAGCTGTGTTGCCCACCTTTACTAAATCCATCATGCCATACCTTCATAAAAATGTGTTTTTTTTTTTTTTTTTTGTAAATGTATGGCCTACTAGAGCTGTTAAAGTGCTCTTTACTAGATTGTTATATGTTTTTGGCCATTGTAGAAACTAAAAAAAAACTTGACTATATGTAAAAAAAAAATGTTTTCAACGTTTCTATTTATGTTTAACTTGTAATGGCGTACAGTGCCTTGAAAAAGTATTCATACCCCTTGACATTTTCCACATTTTGTCATGTTACAACCAAAAACATAAATGTTATTTTATTGGGATTTTATGTGATAGACCAACACAAAGTGGCACATAATTGTGAAGTGGAAGGAAAATGATAAATGGTTTTCAAAATTATTTACAAATAAATATCTGAAAAGTGTGTGGTGCATTTATATGCAGCCCCCTTGAGTCAATATTTTGTAGAACCAACTTTCCCTGCAACTAAAGCTGCAAGTCTTTTGGGGTATGTCTCTACCAGCTTGGTACATCTAGAGAGTGACATTTTTACCCATTCTTCTTTGCAATAGCTCTGTCAAATTGGATGGAGAGTGTCTGTGAACAGCAACTTGCCACAGATTCTCAATTGGATTTAGGTCTGGACTTTGACTGGGCCATTCTAACACATGAATATGCTTTGATCTAAACCATTCCATTGTAGCTCTGGCTGTATGTTTAGGGTCGTTGTCCTGCCGGAAGGTAAACCTCTGCCCAAGTCTCAAGTCTTTTACACACTCTAATAGGCTTTCTTCTAAAATTGCCCTGTATGTGGCTCCATCCATCTTTCCATCAACTCTGACCAGCTTCCCTGTCCATGCTGAAGAAAAGAATCCCCACAACATGATGCTGCCATCACCATGTTTCACAGTGTAGATGGTGTGTTCAGGGTGATGTGCAGTGTTAGTTTTCCGCCACACATAGCGTTTTGCTTTTAGAACAAAAAGTTCAGTTTTGGTCTCATCTGACCAGTGCACCTTCTTCCACATGTTTGCTGTGTTCCCCACATGGCTTCTCGCAAACTGAAAATAGAACTTCTCATGAATTTCTTTCAACAATGGCTTTCTTCTTGCTACTCTTCCATAAAGGCCAGATTTGTGGAATGCAAAACTTATAGCTGTCCTGTGGACAGATTCTCCCACCTGAGCCGTGGATCTTTGCAGCTTCTCCAGAGTTACCATGGGCCTCTTTGATGCTTCTCTGATTAATGCTCCTTGCCCGGCCTGTCAGTTTAGGCGGACAGTCATGTCTTGATAGGGTTGCAGTTGTGCCATAATCTTTCCATTTTCAGATGATGGATTGAACAGTGTTTCGAGAGATGTTCAAAGCATGGGATATTTTTTATGACTAAACCCTGCTTTAAACTTCTCCACAATTCTATCCCTGACCTGTCTGGTATGTACCTTGGCCTTCATGATGCTGTTTGTTCATTAAGGTTCTCTAACAAACCTCTGAGAGATTCACAGGACAGATGTATTTATACTGAGATTAAATTACACACAGGTGGACTCTATTTACTAATTAGGTGATATCTGAAGGCAATAGGTTCCACTAGATTTTAGTTAGGGGTATCAGAGTAAAGGGGGCTGAATACAAATGCAAGTCACACTTTTCAGATATTTATTTGTAAAAATGTTTGAAAATCATTTATCATTTTCCTTCCACTTCACAATTAAGTGCCACTTTGTGTTGGTCTATCACATAAAATCACAATAAAATACATGTACGTTTTTGGTTGTACCATGACAAAATGTTGACAATTTCAAGGGGTATGAATACTTTTTCAAGGCACTGTATATAAGAAAAAGTATTACAGTGGCCACTTCAAGAGGTCACTTTTACCTGGAGTAAATATCATAGTTGACATACTCCATTGTTGCACTTTTGAAAACGAGTTCTTGATGTTAAATTTCAGCCGATATTTACATTTAATTTGCTCTGCACTTCATGCCTTTTTGATTTAATAAAATAAAAATACTTGTGTACTCAGGATGTATAATGCCACATTTTTGTGTCCACTGCTGGGGGAACAATGTCAACTTTCTGTGGGTCCTGTGTGGTGGAATTAGACCCCTCTCTGAGGGTAGTATTGCACCCCTTTCTTTTTGTGGAATAATACCCCTTCCTGTGGGTCTTCTGTGGGTGAAATTAGGCTCTCCATGGGTGGAATTCCCCTTTCTGAGGGTTTGAATAGGCCCCTCTTTATGGTACCGCACTGGTTGCAGCCACCAAAAGGGTGGTGTTAAATATTGCACATTTTTTAGTTCCTGTTTCTTTTCGTGAATTGAACTTAACAGAATCACATAGGATTTTTTGCGAAATTTACAGACAATTTTTTTTATTGTTGTTTACCTCAAAATTTATATACATTTTTTTCAATAATATGATTTTATTTACCGCATGCAATATTTCATGCAAATGAGTAACAGGATAACATAAGCTCCCTGCCTGCAGACCCACACAACCTTTGTCCCAGGGTTGTGGGTAAATGGAACGTATCCTCATCAGCATGGGAAAATGTGCTTTACCAAGGGATATCTCATGGCAAGGTACAACCCCATGTTGAGGGCTTGTGGCTTGGTACTGTTCAGGGAGAGGTAGCTGCATACTCATCCCTACCATTTTCTAGCCACTTAGACTGCATGCGGCAGCAGATCCATCTCCCTAACAACCAGGAGGAAGCTGTCATATTTAGCAGTGGTAACAATGCCACTGCTAAATGTTTCAGGTCATACTGCAGCTGCAGCTAAGATTCTCTGTAGACAATACACAGTGCAGAAGTCTCCCTCATATTATTTCCCCCGCTCAGGGCCGGTTTTACCATGGGACCAACTGGGTCTATTGGACCCAGGTGGAACTTTGAGAGGGGCGGCAAATTGACACCCAAAAAGATTTTTTTTCCAGAAGTTTGGTGCATGCCACCAGCACCATATCAGATGTACAGCTTTCTTCCACCTGGCCCAGCAGGCGCGGCAGATCTGTCCCATCCATAAGATTGTAGCACTCCCCCTCCCCTACCTTATTTACACAAGACGGGAAGCATGGCAGGTCCGGACAAAGGGTGGGACTTTTCACATTAAGAAGTGGGTGATTGGTTACTAGACAGCGGGCCGGTCCCAGCAGTCAATCACCTGCCTTTCACATGAAAAGTCCTGCCCTTTGTCCAGATCTGCCATGCTTCCCGTCTTGAGAAAATAAGGTACGGGAGGGGGAGTGCTCCAATCTTATGGAAGGGCAGTCTGTAATATTGATGGGGGTCTGTGATGAGGGGGGTTTGGGGTGGGGGGATCCGTGATGGAGAGAGGTCTGTAAAGGGTGGGAATCTGTAATGAGGAGATATCTGGGATGAGGGGGTCTGGGGTATCGGTGATGGGGGGATCTTTGATGGGATGGTCTGTGATGAGGGGAGTCTGTGATGGGGTATCTGTGATGAGGGGAGTCTGTGATAGTGGGGGGATCTGTGATGGGGGAGTCTGTGATGAGGGGGATCTGTGATGAGGGGGATCTGTGATGAGGGGGGTCTGGGGTGCGGGGATCTGTGATGGAGAGGGGTCTGTGATGGAGGATCTGTGATGGGATGGTCTGTGATGGGAGGGGTTCTGGGATGAGGGGAGTCTGTGATGAGGGGGATCTTTGAGGGGGGCCTGGGGTGGGGGGTATCTGTGATGGAGAGGGGTCTGTGATGGCAGGGATCTCTAATGGGATGGTCTGTGATGAGGGGAGTCTGTGATGGAAAGGATCTGTGAGGGAAGTCTGTGATAGTGGGGATATCTGGGATGAGGGGAGTCTGTGATGAGGGGGGATCTGTGATGAGGGGGGCCTGGGGTGGGGGGTATCTGTGATAGAGAGGGGTCTGTGATGAGAGGGATCTGTAATGGGATGGTCTGTGGTGAGGGGAGTCTGTGATGGGGATCTGTGATGAGGGGAGTCTGTGACAGTGGGGAGATCTGTGATGAGGGTAGTCTGTGATGAGGGGGATCTGTGATGAGGGGGATGTGTGATGAGGGAGGTATGTGATGGAGAGGGGTCTGTGATAGGGGAGGGGGTTCTGTGATGGGATGGTCTGTGATAAGGTTAGTCTGTGGTAAGGGTGGATCTGTGATGGGGGCTCTGTGATGAGGGGAGTCTGTGATTAGGGGAGTCTGTGATTGGGGGCTCTGTGATGAGGAGGGATCTGTGATGGGATGGTATGTGATGAGGGGAGTATGTGAAAGGGGGCTCTGTGATGAGGGGAGTCTGTGATGGAAAGGATCTGTGATGGGGGGGATTCTGGGATGAGGGGAGTCTGTGATGAGGAGGGATCTGTGATGAGGGGGGCCTGGGGTGGGCGTTATCTGTGATGGAGAGGGGTCTGTGATGGGAGGGATATGTAATGGGATGGTCTGTAATGAGGGAAGTCTGTGATGAGGGGAGTCTGTGATAGTTAGGGATCTGTAATGAGTTGAGTCTGTGATGAGGAGGATCTGTGATGAGTTGAGTCTGTGATGAGGGGAGTTTGTGATAAAGGGGATCTGTGATGGGGGGGGTCTGGGGTGGGGGGTATCTGTGATGGAGAGGGCTCTGTGATGGGAAGGATCTGTAATGGGATGGTCTGTGATGAGGGGAGTCTGTGATGGAGATCTGTGATGAGGGGAGTCTGTGATAGTGGGGAGATCTGTGATGAGGGGAGTCTGTGATGAGGGAGGATGTGTGATGAGGGGGGTATGTGATGGAGAGGGCTCTGTGATAGGGAAGGGGGTTCTGTAATGGGATAGTCTGTGATAAGGTTAGTCTGTGATAGGGGTGGATCTGTGATGGGGGCTCTGTGATGATGGGAGTCTGTGATGGGGGCTCTGTGATGAGGGGAGTCTGTGGTGGGGGATCTGTGATGGAGAGGAGTCTGTGATGGGGGATCTGTGATGGAGAGGAGTCTGTGATGGGGGATCTGTGATGGAGAGGAGTCTGTGATGGGGGGATCTGTGATGAGGGGAGTCTGTGATGAGGGGAGTCTGTGATGGAGAGGAGTCTATGATGGTGGGGATCTGTGATAGTGAGGATCTGTGATGAGGGGGGGTCTGTGATTTAGGGGGTCTGTAATAGGGTGGGATCTGTGATGAGGGAGTCTTTGATGAGAGGGGATCTGTGATGAGGGGGGTCTGGGGTATCTGTGATGGGGGGAGTCTGTGATGGGGGAATCTGTGATGAGGGGAGTCTTTGATAGTAGGGGGATCTGTGATGGGGGAGTCTGTGATACGGGGGATCTGTGATGAGGGGGATCTGTGATGAGGGGGGTCTGGGGTGGGGGGTTCTGTGATGGAGTGGGGTCTGTGATAGGGGTATCTGTGATGGGATGGTCTGTGATGAGAGGAGTCTGTGATAGGGGGCTCTGTGATGAGGGGAGTCTGTGATGTGAGGAGTCTGTGATGGGGATCTGTGATGGAGAGGAGTCTGTGATGGGGGGGTTTTGGGATGAGGGGAGTCTGTGATGAGGGGGATCTGTGATGAGGGGGGCCTGGAGTGGGGGGTATCTGTGATGGAGAGGGGTCTGTGATGGGAAGGATCTGTAATTGGATGGTCTGTGATGAGGGGAGTCTGTGATGGGTTTCTGTGATGAGGGGAGTCTGTGATAGTGGGGGGGTCTGTGATGGGGGGCTCTGTGATGAGGGGAGTCTGTGATAGAGAGGAGTCTGTGATGGTGGGTATCTGTGATGAGGGAGTCTTTGGTGAGATGGGATCTGTGATGAGGGGGGTATGGGGTATCTGTGATGGGGGAGTCTGTGATGGGGGGATCTGTGATGAGGGGAGTCTGTGATAGTGGGGGGATCTGTGATGGGGGGAGTCTGTGATACGTGGGATCTGTGATGAGGGGGATCTGTGTTGAGGGGGGTCTGGGGTGGGGGGATCTGTGATGGAGTGGGGTCTGTGATGGGGGATCTGTGATGGGATGGTCTGTGATGAGAGGAGACTGTGATAGGGAGCTCTGTGATGAGGGGAGTCTGTGATGGAGAGGAGTCTGTGATGAGGGGGTTCTGGGATGAGGGGGTCCTGTGATGAGGGGGATCTGTGATGAGGGGGGCCTGGAGTGAGGGGTATCTGTGATGGAGAGGGGTCTGTGATGAGAAGGATCTGTAATGGGATGGTCTGTGATGAGGGGAGCCTGTGATGGGTATCTGTGATGAGGGGAGTCTGTGATAGTGGGGAGATCTATGATGAGTTGAGTCTGTGATGAGGGGGATATGTGATGAGTTGAGTTTGTGATGAGGGGAGTCTGCGATGAGGGGGATCTGTGATGAGGGGGTGTCTGGGGAGGGGGGTATCCGTGATGGAGTGGGATCTGTGATGGGAGGGATCTGTAATGGGAGGGATCTGTAATGGGATGGTCTGTGATGAGGGGAGTCTGTGATGGAGATCTGTGATGAGGGGAGTCTGTGATAGTGGGGATATCTGTGATGAGGGGAGTCTGTGATGAGGGGGATCTGTGATGAGGGGGAATGTGTGATGAAGGGGGTATGTGATTGAGAGGGGTCTGTGATAGGGGAAAGGGTTCTGTGATGGGATGGTCTGTGATAAGGTTAGTCTGTAATGGGGTGGATCTGTTATGTGGGCTCTGTGATGGTGAGAACTTTGTTGGAGAGGGGTCTGTGAGAAGGGAGGTCTGTGATGGGATGGTCTGTGATCAGGGCAGTCTGTGATGGGGGAACTGTGATGCAGAGGGGTCTGTGATGGGGGGATCTGTGATGAGGAGTGATCTGTGATGAGGGGGGGCCTGGGGTGGGAGGTATCTGTGATGGAGAGGGGTCTGTGATGGGAGGGATCTGTAATAGGAAGGTCTGTGATGAGGGGAGTCTGATGAGGGGAGTCTGTGATTGGGGGCTTTGTGATGAGGAGGGATCTGTGATGGGATTTTCTGTGATGAGGGGAGTCTGGGATGGAGAGGGGTCTGTGATAGGGGGCTCTGTGATGAGGAGAGTCTGTGATATGGGGAGGGGTCTGTGACCAGCTCATTCCCCACAGTTACAACCTTTTGTACCACCTGCCCCACCCTATTAGATTGTAAGCTCTTCTGAGCAGGGCCCTCTTAATCCTCTTGTATTTTATTGTATTATAACTGTATTGTCTCCCTTTTATATTGTAAAGCACTGTGTAAACTGTTGGCGCTATATAAATCCTGAATAATAATAATAATAATAATAATAATAATAATAATAATAATGGGGGGTTCTGTGATGAGAGCAGTCTGTGATGGAGAAGAGTCTGTGATGGTGGGGATCTGTGATGGTGGGGATCTGTAATGGTGGGGATCTGTGATGGTGGGGATCTGTGATGGTGGGGGGCCTGGGGTGGGGGGTATCTGTGATGGAGAGGGGTCTGTCATGGCAGGGATCTCTAATGGGATGGTCTGTGATGAGGGGAGTCTGTGATGGAAAGGATCTGTGAGGGAAGTCTGTGATAGTGGGGATATCTGGGATGAGGGGAGTCTGTGATGAGGGGGGATCTGTGATGAGGGGGGCCTGGGGTGGGGGGTATCTGTGATAGAGAGGGGTCTGTGATGAGAGGGATCTGTAATGGGATGGTCTGTGGTGAGGGGAGTCTGTGATGGGGATCTGTGATGAGGGGAGTCTGTGACAGTGGGGAGATCTGTGATGAGGGTAGTCTGTGATGAGGGGGATCTGTGATGAGGGGGATGTGTGATGAGGGAGGTATGTGATGGAGAGGGGTCTGTGATAGGGGAGGGGGTTCTGTGATGGGATGGTCTGTGATAAGGTTAGTCTGTGGTAAGGGTGGATCTGTGATGGGGGCTCTGTGATGAGGGGAGTCTGTGATTAGGGGAGTCTGTGATTGGGGGCTCTGTGATGAGGAGGGATCTGTGATGGGATGGTATGTGATGAGGGGAGTATGTGAAAGGGGGCTCTGTGATGAGGGGAGTCTGTGATGGAAAGGATCTGTGATGGGGGGGATTCTGGGATGAGGGGAGTCTGTGATGAGGAGGGATCTGTGATGAGGGGGGCCTGGGGTGGGCGTTATCTGTGATGGAGAGGGGTCTGTGATGGGAGGGATCTGTAATGGGATGGTCTGTAATGAGGGAAGTCTGTGATGAGGGGAGTCTGTGATAGTTAGGGATCTGTAATGAGTTGAGTCTGTGATGAGGAGGATCTGTGATGAGTTGAGTCTGTGATGAGGGGAGTTTGTGATAAAGGGGATCTGTGATGGGGGGGTCTGGGGTGGGGGGTATCTGTGATGGAGAGGGCTCTGTGATGGGAAGGATCTGTAATGGGATGGTCTGTGATGAGGGGAGTCTGTGATGGAGATCTGTGATGAGGGGAGTCTGTGATAGTGGGGAGATCTGTGATGAGGGGAGTCTGTGATGAGGGAGGATGTGTGATGAGGGGGGTATGTGATGGAGAGGGGTCTGTGATAGGGAAGGGGGTTCTGTAATGGGATAGTCTGTGATAAGGTTAGTCTGTGATAGGGGTGGATCTGTGATGGGGGCTCTGTGATGATGGGAGACTGTGATGGGGGCTCTGTGATGAGGGGAGTCTGTGGTGGGGGATCTGTGATGGAGAGGAGTCTGTGATGGGGGATCTGTGATGGAGAGGAGTCTGTGATGGGGGATCTGTGATGGAGAGGAGTCTGTGATGGGGGGATCTGTGATGAGGGGAGTCTGTGATGAGGGGAGTCTGTGATGGAGAGGAGTCTATGATGGTGGGGATCTGTGATAGTGAGGATCTGTGATGAGGGGGGGTCTGTGATTTAGGGGGTCTGTAATAGGGTGGGATCTGTGATGAGGGAGTCTTTGATGAGAGGGGATCTGTGATGAGGGGGGTCTGGGGTATCTGTGATGGGGGGAGTCTGTGATGGGGGAATCTGTGATGAGGGGAGTCTTTGATAGTAGGGGGATCTGTGATGGGGGAGTCTGTGATACGGGGGATCTGTGATGAGGGGGATCTGTGATGAGGGGGGTCTGGGGTGGGGGGTTCTGTGATGGAGTGGGGTCTGTGATAGGGGTATCTGTGATGGGATGGTCTGTGATGAGAGGAGTCTGTGATAGGGGGCTCTGTGATGAGGGGAGTCTGTGATGTGAGGAGTCTGTGATGGGGATCTGTGATGGAGAGGAGTCTGTGATGGGGGGGTTTTGGGATGAGGGGAGTGTGTGATGAGGGGGGATCTGTGATGAGGGGGGCCTGGAGTGGGGGGTATCTGTGATGGAGAGGGGTCTGTGATGGGAAGGATCTGTAATTGGATGGTCTGTGATGAGGGGAGTCTGTGATGGGTTTCTGTGATGAGGGGAGTCTGTGATAGTGGGGGGGTCTGTGATGGGGGGCTCTGTGATGAGGGGAGTCTGTGATAGAGAGGAGTCTGTGATGGTGGGTATCTGTGATGAGGGAGTCTTTGGTGAGATGGGATCTGTGATGAGGGGGGTATGGGGTATCTGTGATGGGGGAGTCTGTGATGGGGGGATCTGTGATGAGGGGAGTCTGTGATAGTGGGGGGATCTGTGATGGGGGGAGTCTGTGATACGTGGGATCTGTGATGAGGGGGATCTGTGTTGAGGGGGGTCTGGGGTGGGGGGATCTGTGATGGAGTGGGGTCTGTGATGGGGGATCTGTGATGGGATGGTCTGTGATGAGAGGAGACTGTGATAGGGAGCTCTGTGATGAGGGGAGTCTGTGATGGAGAGGAGTCTGTGATGAGGGGGTTCTGGGATGAGGGGGTCCTGTGATGAGGGGGATCTGTGATGAGGGGGGCCTGGAGTGAGGGGTATCTGTGATGGAGAGGGGTCTGTGATGAGAAGGATCTGTAATGGGATGGTCTGTGATGAGGGGAGCCTGTGATGGGTATCTGTGATGAGGGGAGTCTGTGATAGTGGGGAGATCTATGATGAGTTGAGTCTGTGATGAGGGGGATATGTGATGAGTTGAGTTTGTGATGAGGGGAGTCTGCGATGAGGGGGATCTGTGATGAGGGGGTGTCTGGGGAGGGGGGTATCCGTGATGGAGTGGGATCTGTGATGGGAGGGATCTGTAATGGGAGGGATCTGTAATGGGATGGTCTGTGATGAGGGGAGTCTGTGATGGAGATCTGTGATGAGGGGAGTCTGTGATAGTGGGGATATCTGTGATGAGGGGAGTCTGTGATGAGGGGGATCTGTGATGAGAGGGAATGTGTGATGAAGGGGGTATGTGATTGAGAGGGGTCTGTGATAGGGGAAAGGGTTCTGTGATGGGATGGTCTGTGATAAGGTTAGTCTGTAATGGGGTGGATCTGTTATGTGGGCTCTGTGATGGTGAGAACTTTGTTGGAGAGGGGTCTGTGAGAAGGGAGGTCTGTGATGGGATGGTCTGTGATCAGGGCAGTCTGTGATGGGGGAACTGTGATGCAGAGGGGTCTGTGATGGGGGGATCTGTGATGAGGAGTGATCTGTGATGAGGGGGGGCCTGGGGTGGGAGGTATCTGTGATGGAGAGGGGTCTGTGATGGGAGGGATCTGTAATAGGAAGGTCTGTGATGAGGGGAGTCTGATGAGGGGAGTCTGTGATTGGGGGCTTTGTGATGAGGAGGGATCTGTGATGGGATTTTCTGTGATGAGGGGAGTCTGGGATGGAGAGGGGTCTGTGATAGGGGGCTCTGTGATGAGGAGAGTCTGTGATATGGGGAGGGGTCTGTGACCAGCTCATTCCCCACAGTTACAACCTTTTGTACCACCTGCCCCACCCTATTAGATTGTAAGCTCTTCTGAGCAGGGCCCTCTTAATCCTCTTGTATTTTATTGTATTATAACTGTATTGTCTCCCTTTTATATTGTAAAGCACTGTGTAAACTGTTGGCGCTATATAAATCCTGAATAATAATAATAATAATAATAATAATAATGGGGGGTTCTGTGATGAGAGCAGTCTGTGATGGAGAAGAGTCTGTGATGGTGGGGATCTGTGATGGTGGGGATCTGTAATGGTGGGGATCTGTGATGGTGGGGGGCCTGGGGTGGGGGGTATCTGTGATGGAGAGGGGTCTGTCATGGCAGGGATCTCTAATGGGATGGTCTGTGATGAGGGGAGTCTGTGATGGAAAGGATCTGTGAGGGAAGTCTGTGATAGTGGGGATATCTGGGATGAGGGGAGTCTGTGATGAGGGGGGATCTGTGATGAGGGGGGCCTGGGGTGGGGGGTATCTGTGATAGAGAGGGGTCTGTGATGAGAGGGATCTGTAATGGGATGGTCTGTGGTGAGGGGAGTCTGTGATGGGGATCTGTGATGAGGGGAGTCTGTGACAGTGGGGAGATCTGTGATGAGGGTAGTCTGTGATGAGGGGGATCTGTGATGAGGGGGATGTGTGATGAGGGAGGTATGTGATGGAGAGGGGTCTGTGATTGGGGAGGGGGTTCTGTGATGGGATGGTCTGTGATAAGGTTAGTCTGTGGTAAGGGTGGATCTGTGATGGGGGCTCTGTGATGAGGGGAGTCTGTGATTAGGGGAGTCTGTGATTGGGGGCTCTGTGATGAGGAGGGATCTGTGATGGGATGGTATGTGATGAGGGGAGTATGTGAAAGGGGGCTCTGTGATGAGGGGAGTCTGTGATGGAAAGGATCTGTGATGGGGGGGATTCTGGGATGAGGGGAGTCTGTGATGAGGAGGGATCTGTGATGAGGGGGGCCTGGGGTGGGCGTTATCTGTGATGGAGAGGGGTCTGTGATGGGAGGGATCTGTAATGGGATGGTCTGTAATGAGGGAAGTCTGTGATGAGGGGAGTCTGTGATAGTTAGGGATCTGTAATGAGTTGAGTCTGTGATGAGGAGGATCTGTGATGAGTTGAGTCTGTGATGAGGGGAGTTTGTGATAAAGGGGATCTGTGATGGGGGGGTCTGGGGTGGGGGGTATCTGTGATGGAGAGGGCTCTGTGATGGGAAGGATCTGTAATGGGATGGTCTGTGATGAGGGGAGTCTGTGATGGAGATCTGTGATGAGGGGAGTCTGTGATAGTGGGGAGATCTGTGATGAGGGGAGTCTGTGATGAGGGAGGATGTGTGATGAGGGGGGTATGTGATGGAGAGGGGTCTGTGATAGGGAAGGGGGTTCTGTAATGGGATAGTCTGTGATAAGGTTAGTCTGTGATAGGGGTGGATCTGTGATGGGGGCTCTGTGATGATGGGAGTCTGTGATGGGGGCCCTGTGATGAGGGGAGTCTGTGGTGGGGGATCTGTGATGGAGAGGAGTCTGTGATGGGGGATCTGTGATGGAGAGGAGTCTGTGATGGGGGATCTGTGATGGAGAGGAGTCTGTGATGGGGGGATCTGTGATGAGGGGAGTCTGTGATGAGGGGAGTCTGTGATGGAGAGGAGTCTATGATGGTGGGGATCTGTGATAGTGAGGATCTGTGATGAGGGGGGGTCTGTGATTTAGGGGGTCTGTAATAGGGTGGGATCTGTGATGAGGGAGTCTTTGATGAGAGGGGATCTGTGATGAGGGGGGTCTGGGGTATCTGTGATGGGGGGAGTCTGTGATGGGGGAATCTGTGATGAGGGGAGTCTTTGATAGTAGGGGGATCTGTGATGGGGGAGTCTGTGATACGGGGGATCTGTGATGAGGGGGATCTGTGATGAGGGGGGTCTGGGGTGGGGGGTTCTGTGATGGAGTGGGGTCTGTGATAGGGGTATCTGTGATGGGATGGTCTGTGATGAGAGGAGTCTGTGATAGGGGGCTCTGTGATGAGGGGAGTCTGTGATGTGAGGAGTCTGTGATGGGGATCTGTGATGGAGAGGAGTCTGTGATGGGGGGGTTTTGGGATGAGGGGAGTGTGTGATGAGGGGGATCTGTGATGAGGGGGGCCTGGAGTGGGGGGTATCTGTGATGGAGAGGGGTCTGTGATGGGAAGGATCTGTAATTGGATGGTCTGTGATGAGGGGAGTCTGTGATGGGTTTCTGTGATGAGGGGAGTCTGTGATAGTGGGGGGGTCTGTGATGGGGGGCTCTGTGATGAGGGGAGTCTGTGATAGAGAGGAGTCTGTGATGGTGGGTATCTGTGATGAGGGAGTCTTTGGTGAGATGGGATCTGTGATGAGGGGGGTATGGGGTATCTGTGATGGGGGAGTCTGTGATGGGGGGATCTGTGATGAGGGGAGTCTGTGATAGTGGGGGGATCTGTGATGGGGGGAGTCTGTGATACGTGGGATCTGTGATGAGGGGGATCTGTGTTGAGGGGGGTCTGGGGTGGGGGGATCTGTGATGGAGTGGGGTCTGTGATGGGGGATCTGTGATGGGATGGTCTGTGATGAGAGGAGACTGTGATAGGGAGCTCTGTGATGAGGGGAGTCTGTGATGGAGAGGAGTCTGTGATGAGGGGGTTCTGGGATGAGGGGGTCCTGTGATGAGGGGGATCTGTGATGAGGGGGGCCTGGAGTGAGGGGTATCTGTGATGGAGAGGGGTCTGTGATGAGAAGGATCTGTAATGGGATGGTCTGTGATGAGGGGAGCCTGTGATGGGTATCTGTGATGAGGGGAGTCTGTGATAGTGGGGAGATCTATGATGAGTTGAGTCTGTGATGAGGGGGATATGTGATGAGTTGAGTTTGTGATGAGGGGAGTCTGCGATGAGGGGGATCTGTGATGAGGGGGTGTCTGGGGAGGGGGGTATCCGTGATGGAGTGGGATCTGTGATGGGAGGGATCTGTAATGGGAGGGATCTGTAATGGGATGGTCTGTGATGAGGGGAGTCTGTGATGGAGATCTGTGATGAGGGGAGTCTGTGATAGTGGGGATATCTGTGATGAGGGGAGTTTGTGATGAGGGGGATCTGTGATGAGGGGGAATGTGTGGTGAAGGGGGTATGTGATTGAGAGGGGTCTGTGATAGGGGAAAGGGTTCTGTGATGGGATGGTCTGTGATAAGGTTAGTCTGTAATGGGGTGGATCTGTTATGTGGGCTCTGTGATGGTGGGAACTTTGTTGGAGAGGGGTCTGTGAGAAGGGAGGTCTGTGATGGGATGGTCTGTGATCAGGGCAGTCTGTGATGGGGGAACTGTGATGCAGAGGGGTCTGTGATGGGGGGATCTGTGATGAGGAGGGATCTGTGATGAGGGGGGGCCTGGGGTGGGAGGTATCTGTGATGGAGAGGGGTCTGTGATGGGAGGGATCTGTAATAGGAAGGTCTGTGATGAGGGGAGTCTGATGAGGGGAGTCTGTGATTGGGGGCTTTGTGATGAGGAGGGATCTGTGATGGGATTTTCTGTGATGAGGGGAGTCTGGGATGGAGAGGGGTCTGTGATAGGGGGCTCTGTGATGAGGAGAGTCTGTGATATGGGGAGGGGTCTGTGACCAGCTCATTCCCCACAGTTACAACCTTTTGTACCACCTGCCCCACCCTATTAGATTGTAAGCTCTTCTGAGCAGGGCCCTCTTAATCCTCTTGTATTTTATTGTATTATAACTGTATTGTCTCCCTTTTATATTGTAAAGCACTGTGTAAACTGTTGGCGCTATATAAATCCTGAATAATAATAATAATAATAATAATGGGGGGTTCTGTGATGAGAGCAGTCTGTGATGGAGAAGAGTCTGTGATGGTGGGGATCTGTGATGGTGGGGATCTGTAATGGTGGGGATCTGTGATGAGGGGGGTCTGCGATGAGGGAGTCTGTGATAGGGTGGGATCTGTGATGGGTGCTTCTTGATGACAGGAATCTGTGATAGAGAGGAGTCTGTGATGGTGAGGATCTGTGATGAGGGAGTCTGTGATGAGGGGGATCTGTGATGAGGGGGGTCTGAGGTATCTTTGATGGGATGGTCTGTGATGAGGGGAGTCTGTGATGGGGGGAGTCTGTGATAGTGGAGGGATCTGTGATGGGGAGTCTGTGATGAGGGGGATCTGTGATGAGTGGATCTGTGATGGAGTGGGGTCTGTGATCAGGGGATCTGTGATGGAGTGGGGTCTGTGATGGGGGGATCTGTGATGGGATGGTCTGTGATGAGGGGAGTCTGTGATTGGGGGCTCTGTGATCAGGGGAGTTTCTGATGGAGAGGAGTCTGTGATAGGGGAATCTGTGATTGAGAGGAGTCTGTGATGGGAGGGGATCTGTGATGAGGGGAGTCTGTGATGAGGGGGGATCTGTGATGAGGGGGGCCTGGGGTGGGGGGTATCTGTGATGAAGAGGTGTCTGTGATGGCAGGGATCTGTAATGGGATGGTCTGTGATGGTATGTGATGAGGGGAGTGTGTGATGGGGGGATCTGTGATGAGGGGAGTCTGTGATAGTGGAGGGATCTGAGATGGGGGAGTCTGTGATGAGGGGGATCTGTGATGAGGGGATCTGTGATGGAGTGCTCTGTGATGAGGGGAGTCTGTGATTGGAGGCTCTGTGATGAGGGGAGTTTCTGATGGAGAGGAGTCTGTGATAGGGGATCTGTGATGGAGAGGAGTCTGTGATGGGGGAATCTGTGATTGAGAGGAGTCTGTGATGGGAGGGGATCTGGGATGAGGGGAGTCTGTGATGAGGCGGGATCTGTGATGAGGGGGGCCTGGGGTGGGGGGTATCTGTGATGGAGAGGGGTCTGTGATGGCAGGGATCTGTAATGGGATGGTCTGTGATGAGGGGAGTCTGTGATAGTGGGGGATCTGTGATGAGTTGAGTCTGTGATGAGGGGGATCTGTGATGAGGGGATATGTGATGGAGAGGGGTCTGTGATGGGAGGGATCTGCAATGGGATGCTCTGTGATGAGGGGAGTCTGTGATAGTGGGGAGATCTGTGATGAGGGGAGATCTGTGATGAGGGGGGATGTGTGATGAGGGTAGCATGTGATGGAGAGGGGTCTGTGATAGGGGAGGGGATTCTGTTATGGAATGGTCTGTGATAAGGTTAGTCTGTGATAGAAGTGGATCTGTGATAGGGGCTCTGTGATGAGGGGAGCCTGTGATTGGGGGCTCTGTGTTGAGGAGGGATCTGTGATGGGATGGTCTGTGATGAGGAGAGTCTGTGATGGGGGAACTGTGATGGGGAGGAGTCTGTGATGGGGGGATCTGTGATGAGATGGTCTGCGATGAGGGGAGTCTGTGATGGGGGATCTGTGATGAAGAGTGTTCTGTGATGAGCGGAGTCTGTGATGGGGGGAGTCTGTGATGGGGGGATCTCTGATGAGGGGAGTCTGTGATGAGGGGAGCCTGTGATTGGGGGCTCTGTGTTGAGGAGGGATCTGTGATGGGATGGTCTGTGATGAGGAGAGTCTGTGATGGGGGAACTGTGATGGGGAGGAGTCTGTGATGGGGGATGTGTGATGAGATGGTCTGTGATGGGCGGATCTGTGATGAGGGGAGTCTGTGATGGTGGGAACTTTGTTGGAGAGGGGTCTGTGATAAGGGGGGTCTGTGATGGGATGGTCTGTGATGAGGGGAGTCTGTGATGGGGGGAACTGTGATGGAGAGGGGTCTGTGATGGGGGGATCTGTGATGAGATGGTCTGTTATGAGGGGAGTCTGTGATGGGGGGATCTGTGATGGAGAGGGGTCTGTGATAAGGGGGATCTCTGATGGGATGGTCTGTGATGGGGGGGGGAACTGTGATGGAGAGGGGTCTGTGATAAGAGGATCTGTGATGGGATGGTCTGTGATGGGGGGAGTCTGTGATGGGGGGAACTGTGATGGAGAGGAGTCTGTGATGGGGGGGAATCTGTGATGAGATGGTCTGTGATGAGGTGAGTCTGTTATGGGGGGAGTCTGTGATGGGTGGTTTTGTGATGAAGGAAGTCTGTGATGGCCAGATTTGTGATGAGAGGTGTCTGTGATGGTGGGAACTGTGTTGGAGGGGGCTCTGTGATGGGATGGTCTGTGATGAGGGGAGTCTGTGATGGGGGGAGTCTGTGATGGGATGGTCTGTGATCAGGGGAGTCTGTGATGGGATGGTCTGAGGGGAGTCTATGATGGGGGGAACTGTGATGGAGAGGGGTCTGTGATGGGGGGGTCTGTGATGTGATGGTCTGTGATGAGGGGAGTCTGTGATGAGAGTGGTCTGTGATAAGGGGGATCTGTGATGGGAAGTCTGCGTTAGGATGGTCTGTGATCAGGGGAGTCTTTGATGGGATGGTCTGTGATCAGGGGAGTCTATGATGGGGGAACTGTGATGGAGAGGGGTCTGTGATGGGGGGGATCTTTGATGAGATGGTCTGTGATGAGGGGAGTATGTGATGAGAGGGGTCTGTGATAAGGGGAATCTGTGATGGGATGTCCGCGTTAGGATGGTCTGTGATGAAGGAAGTCTGTGATGGGATGGTCTGTGATGAGGGGAGTCTGTGACATGGAGTTGAATATAATGGTATGTCATATAATTTTGCATATAGATATAGGTGCTGTTGCATGTAAATCTGACTTCCTGATAAATTTAATTTTAGTTTTAATCATCATTATATAAAATAATGGACGTGAGGGCCTTTTAGTGGGCATGTTTTTTTTGGGGGGGGGGGGGGTGGCAGGATTTCATTCTTGGACCCAGGCAGCACAATGTCTTAGGCCAGCCCTGCCCCTGCTGGTCAAATGTTCTTAGCCTATAGAGGGAGATTTACTAAAACTGGTGCACGCTGAATCTGGTGCAGCTGTGCAAGGTAGCCAATCAGCTTCTAACCTCAGCTTGTTCAATTAAGCTGTGGGAATAAAACCTGAATGCTGATTAGTTTCTATGCAGAACTGCACCAGATGTTGCAAGCTCCATTTTTAGTAAATAACCACCATAGTGTTAGCCTATTTTCTCTATTGGTGAATGTTAACTCTCTTGGTTAAATGTTCTTGTAGCTCTTTTTTCTTTCTCCTTTTCTCTTCTGATCAATGTTAGGAAATGCTACATTAGTTCCTGTGAAAGACATTATACATGTATACATTACACATACTACCTCTTTCTTTACACATGTATGAATGTTAAGACATTTAACGCTTAAGGCAGAGTAAATCCAATCTACCCTACTTATAGTGGCAAGCAAGTGAAAAAGAGAAACAAACAATTACTTTAGGATAAATACTGTAAAGTTGCTTAAAACTATATGCTTACTTAATATACAGTACAATGTAATTTCCTTTTAAATGTTTAATTTCGACCTACTTTTAAATCAAATTATTCATTTTACTCAGTTTATTTTATAAATATTAATGCCCATATATGAATTCCCTAAAACACTACTGTGCTGTGGAGACATTAGGTTTTGGAAGCCTGCAAAAAAGTACATTCATTATTAAACACACCAGGAGATGGGACAAAATCATAACAACAGTATTGACGTAAAGTAAATTACTTTAAAAACGCAACTCCATCTGAGGTAGAGGGCGTGTTATATCTCCGCATGTACTCATGCATCTCCGGGAAACTCTTCTTCACGTAATCTTCAGCACTGCTCTCTTTCACCGTTCCAAAGCGGAACCCCTGGGAGGGATGATGGAGCTATAAAACAAAGATTAATCTGTTATTGCTGGATTATTGCACAATCAGAGATGTCATTTTCTTTTTGTTACATAAATGACAATCAAAGATGAAATGGCATTTAGGAGACTACAGATGCAAAAATGAGATAAACGCAATACAATAACATGAAAGCATTTAGAGCAGCAACAATACATCATAAACTGAAGATTAAACTGCTCATCCGTTTCTGTATAAATGGCACTTAAGAAATGAGCGCTGTAAATGCTTGTTAGTGTTTATTTGGAGCAACTTTTGACAATATAACTATTTAGCTACTGGCCTTCTGCTATCACTGAGACATGCAGCATACTTTAAGGACATAGAAGAACAAGCCAGTACCCTTCTGAAGATATATAAAACATTTTTTTTACAGCATTACAGAGAATATGTACTCTGTATGCATATATTGGAAAACAATAAAAATAGCCACAAATGGTTTTAATAAAATGTGACTCTGTTATTATAAATATATTACTCATCCTGCAGAACTCATTGCCCTGATAAGTTACCGTTAGTGAGAAATGAATGTTGAATAAATTATAACATTGCTAGTGAATATATCCCAGATAGCAAGGATAACTTGCCACAAATTTGTAGCACTGTTGAATTGTAAGTCTTTTTAACTTGCTGCACATTTTCCCTGGCAAGTTGTACACATACAGAGCAGATGAAGCACAAATTCTAGTTGACATTTTTACAATTTGTAGCAAATTTGTGTTCCAAGTCTCTAGCAAGAGCAAAGTTGCAGTGGTGAGTCTACAACAAGAGCTCTGCAAGTCACAGTACCCCTGTGGTGCAATGACTATTGCACAACATAACTGAACCAGAACTTGCAGAATGTTTGCAAAG